>NC_048230.1:41286607-41341586 GCF_002007445.2 Ailuropoda melanoleuca
TGGGTTCCCGACCTTGCCTAGGGTCCCCCGCCGCCGTCAGCCACTGCTCGCTCAGGTGTCCGGGGGGCCGCCGGGGGGGCCGCTGCCCTAGGCTGGCCGCGCGTACTTCCTGCTCGCCCTCCTTGCCCCTTGCGTCCTCTCGGACTCTCCGGCCGCCGCTGGTCTCGGTGTGCGGAGGTGTGTGTTTGCAGGGGGTGGTGGGCTGGAGGATTTCCTGGGGCTCGGCCTCCAGGGCTGGTGGTCCAGGCCGCAGCATCCTTTCTTCAGATGAACTGTTCGTTAGCCCTCTAGCCCGGTGGGGCACGGGAAGTTCGCCAGATGGGACCATTCAGCAAGGCCCGGGCTTAGTACCACGGGTTCATGTGGTGGGTCCCTGAGTGCGTCCCCCCCCCCCCCCCCGGGGGNCACCGGCAGGTCTGCCCTCACACAGGTGGGGGAGGCCTCACCGCTCCCATCACTCTGAAGTTCCATTTCACAGGTGGGCAAACTGAGGCCACAAGCATAGAAAGGCAGACAAGGGTAACCCAGATCTCTCCGTCCTTTTTCCTTTCTTCTTCTTTTTTTCTTTGTGGTTACCCCCCAAGGGATCCTGGCAGGATCTGTTGTCCTCCTCAGTTCTCAAATAAGTGGCATCTCTCTTTTGCTCACCTTGCAAACTGTGTTTCTCCCCTTATCTGTTTGCACATGACGTTTTCTGCCAAGGACTCATGAACTGATTTTTACTGATAAGAGGACGGCATCATGGGACTTAGTTGGAGCTGAAGAGGCCATTCGGGCCAACCCCCTGCCTTTGGGCCATTCGCAGCTCCTGTTTTCCACATTCAGGAACTGAAATGAGTAATAAAGAATAACTTGTCTCAAAGAGGGTTACTCAGAACTTCCTTTAAAATACCCTTCTGGGTCAGTGGCTTAGAATTTCAACCTATACCCCCTTGTTGCAAACAGCACGGCCCTTCAGACACCCCCAGCACAGCCCTATCTTGGTAGCGTGGGCAAGTTGATGTAATGGTGGGGGAGGTGGGGGCTTCCAGGTGGCATATGCTGGGGTTTGGCGCTTGGCCTCCCTTCCTCCCCAGCATGCTCCAAATACTTGAGATGGTTGTGGGCATTGCTGCTGTGTGCGGCCCTCTCCCTGGGATGGCCAGCCCAGCGCAGCCCAGGGAGCTCTGTTGGCTCTCGCCCTAGGCTCCTTGCACTTCACCTCCTGCTGGTGGGTCTGGACAGTGGGGGTGATATGGGTCCTGCCAGGTCATAGGTCCCTGGCCTTTCCCTGGAGAGACTTTGAGACCCTCCTCCGTGGATGCCAGAGGGCCCCTGAAGCAGGCTTGGGCTCCTCTCCTCCATACCTTCTCCCCCTCCCCCCAGGTAAATTAAAAAAAGAAAGATGAAGCTTTGTGTAATAAATGGAAGTAGGGTTTATGGGGTGAGTGGGAACCAGCTCTTGTAAAGGCAGCCTCCAAGGCTCCTGTGTTTACCTAACGGGGCGGAGCCCTGGAGGATGGGAGCAGGGAGGGTTTGGACCACTTCCCGTTTGTTCCCCTGCTGGCAGAGGTCCAAGGTGGGCTGGGTCACTCTGCTGCAGTTGTGTGCGATCGGACTGGAGGGGCCTGGCCCAGGGGCGGGCTGGCCTCTTGGCCTCATTGGGAGCACGCTTCGGTTCCCCTGGTGCGCCCTGTTCCGGAGGGGTGCTCTGCAGAAGTCAGACTGACCCCAATATAGCATCAATGCTATGACATGAAGGACAGCCCAAATGGTGTTAAAAACCCACCCCCCCATGGTTTAAAATCCAAGGACAGCCAAGAAGGCTTTTCTTTTCTGCCTGGACTGAGTGGGATCACTGCTCTGGACCTATTTATGGGCTCGGAAAGAGATCGAATGATTATAATGGGGTCCTCTGTAGAGCTGGTTTTGAGCACTCATGAGTCTGTGAAACGGGGAAAGTTTTTAAGCTGTGCTCTGGGGCAGACCCCAAGTATCTTGGGTCTGTATGCATTCACTGGACACACGCCACGCGCTGGGCACATCCCGCCAAGGCCGCGAGTGTACAAAGATGCTGAACAGACGGGGGTCCCTGCTGCATGCTCACAGGGGAGACAGGAAGCAGGGGAGACACCAGCTGAATGACACCCCCACTCCCCCGACCTGAGCCACAGGCTCCACGTGCTGCCGAATGCCCAGGAAGGAGGGACCACGGCTGTGACGGGAGGTTTGAGTGGGAGGCAAGATGGAACTGGGCCTTGACAAATGAGAGGTGGGGAGTAGGTGGAGAATAAGAAAGGGCTTTCCAGGTGGGGGCTGCAGACCACAGCTCCAGCGCAGCTGCAGGCTGTTCCCAGATCCACCTGACCTGCTGGTCTGCTGGGGTAGGGCTGGCATCGGTCCGTAGGCAGTGTGGCCCAGGGGCTAACTGGGGTTCCTGAAGCCAGTCCCAGGCTGGCACCTTGTCACTGCGGGGCAGGGCACTTGATCTCGCTTCATTTGTTAAACAGGGTTGGTGCTGATTTGTTGTGACAATTGCACAAGCCCGTGCACATAAAGGCCTAGAAAACGCCTGCTCCGGAGGCCGGGAATGAGGCCCAGGCTTCTCCCTCAGCCCCTCGTTCTTGGAGCCGGCTGCGGTCTGCGCCCCTCCGATTTTTCAGTGTTCTGAGTTTGGGGCTTCTCACTGCACGCTGGGTCACGTGGACCTGGCCTTTCAGTGTCCCTGGCTCCCCTGGGAATCCTCATGGGCGTAGGCTCTTACCTGAGGCCCCCAAACCACAGAAATGGGGGACAGGAGGGTGGGGGTTGGTCTCTGGGTGCACTTGGGAATTAGTCTGAGATTTTATGTGGCTTTCAGGATATTCACAAAGGGATACCTGGCCTACCAGAGGTTGAAAAGACCTGGGTAGATCCAGAGGCCTGGGTAGGAGGCTGGACCCCAGAGGAAGGGCCTGAGAGAGATTATGTCTGCAGCTGGCCCCTGGAAAACCCGGCCTTCCTCACCCAGTGCCCTAGGAGCTGACTTATGGGAAGGGAGAGGAACCTCAGAGAACACTTCCCCAGTGAGCTAACCCTGGGTTGCTGGGTGAGCGTGGGCAAGGGGGCTAAGGCAGGGTTCTTCCTCTTCTCTGTCCCGGCCCCTCGCCCCACCCGGTCCTCACGGCCCCTTGTCTCCTCGAGTCCAAGCCTGTTTGCTCCGGCTCCTTCGGGGACCCCGGGCGGAGAGAAAGAGCTCCCTTGTGCAGTTAGGCTGTGGCCCCGTGGACTTGTGCCCAGGACCGTGGGACTCGTGGATCCCGAAGCCCCCCAGTCATGAGCAAGCTGGCCGAGCCAGAGACCTGGGGCCGTGGCTCTTGCTGGCCTGTTGCAGAGNCCGGAGGGTTCTGGGTCCGTGGCATGCACCTGAGTTTGAGGCAGCCCACCTTGCGCCCCCAGTCACCTGCCGGGCAGCACCTGGCCAGCCAGCCCGGAGGGTTCTGGGTCCGTGGCATGCACCTGAGTTTGAGGCAGCCCACCTTGCCCCCAGTCACCTGCCGGGCAGCACCTGGCCAGCCAGCCCGGAGGGTTCTGGGTCCGTGGCATGCACCTGAGTTTGAGGCAGCCCACCTTCTTCCTGGAGATCCGCCCCCCTCCAAGCAGTCAGTTCAGGGAGTCAGGACGCGGGCAGAGGGGACATGAGATCGCCCCTCCGGAGCAGAGGCCAAGAGCCCATGAACCAGGCGGACATGCTCAGAGCTCCTAGGAGGGGGTCAGCCCAAGGCTTCTCACCTGAGGACTCGGGGACCCCGCTAGTGGGAAGAAGGCTCTCCCTGCCCCCCCCCCCAATCTCTTGGGCAGCCCTCTGAGACGCTCCTGCCCATCCCAGGCTGCCCCACGGGGAGGGGGCCTGGCGCTGGGACCTTGTTTCCGCACTGCTGTTTGTCCATGGGCAGTGTTGCGTGGGCCGTGCAGTTTGTCTAAGATGTGCTCGATAAGGAAGGCCCAGCGCCCACAGCGGCGCAGGGCCCAGCCCCAGGCGAGGAGCGCCAGTTCCTGGGCGGATCCGGCTGGTGGCCTTGGGGGAGGGAGGGCTGGAGAGAGAGGCTCCAGGCCCCAGGGGTGTGAGCCTCTGTGTGGGGGGGAGGTGACTGTGCTGGGTTCCTGGCTTTCTGTTGGAGCATTATCTTGGAAGGCCCAGCTCGAGGTGTGGCCTGCGGATCTGGGGGGATCTGTGGGTGTGAGTGGGGGTGCAGCCCCCCTAGTGACCTGTACAGAGCACAGGAGGGACGGGGGCTGAGCTGTGGTGTGCCTGTCTCCCCAAGCTTCCTGGCCTGTTTTGACTCTCCCTGTGGGTTCAGTCGCTCATTCCCAGAAGCGTCTGCCGGGCGCTGCCGCGTGCCAGGCTCTGAGCGTTCTTCCTGCTCCCTGGTGTCTCTCATTGCCACTCTGGAAGGGTAGCCTGGCCTTGGGTCTCCAAGGTTGAGTGGGGCATTCTGCTCCCAGCTCGGTTTCGCTGGGCCTTATCTCCCTGTCCCTGCGCGGGGCCCAGGTCCATTGCAGCCGGTGTGAAGGGGGGCATTGAGCTGCTTCCCACAGAGGGGGCGTCGGCTCCCAGGCGTCTTGCTGTCAGTGGCCTTCTGGAAGCCCTGCAACAACTGAGCTTTGTCCCCGGCCTAATCTGACCTGGTTCTCTGAAGCGTGACTGCTGGCAGCCTGCAGGCCTCCAGCACAGGAAAAGGGGCAGTGGCAGGGAGAGTAAGATGATCTGGGTCACGGGGTGGCCCTGGAGCCCAGGCTGCCTGCCTTCTCTGGCAGGAATGCACGTCACCCGTCATCCTCCAAAGGCTGCTGGCTGCAGCCCCACGTGGCATGTGTGGGCCCCACAAAGTGCTGGGTGGGGAGAGGAGGGCTGGGAGGACCTCTGTCTTGCTGGCTGACACCCCTTGGGGAGTCGTGTCTTCTGCTGGCCTGGGGTTTCAGAGTGGGGTGAGACAGGATGATGGGACAGGGGGGTTGTCCACTGTCCTCTTTCTGGCTTCTGGAAAGGCCTTGCTCGTCCCGGGCAGCTTAGGGGGCGTGCAGTGATGCCTAAGCTGTGGCTGGGCCTTCTTGGGCCCCCTGGGCTGCACCTGGGAAGCAGGGGCTGGTCACGCAGCCCTGGGAGTCCTTGAGAGCTGAGCCAGGGCCCCTCGTCCTGGCCCCGCCGGGCGTGTTGGGGCAGTGGCTGAAAAGCGGGCGGCAGCGACTGTCTGCCCGGGCTGGAGATCACTCCTGGGGAGTGTGGTTACCTGGAGGGGCCTGGGAGAGGCAGGCTGGCAGGCTGCCTCGTGCCTGGCCCGCACCTCCATCTGACCCGCATCCTGGGGCTTTCACAGACTTCCCAGGGACCGAGCTGCTGACCCCCCCGGCCGGAACAGATCCCAGTGGGAGAATAATGCTCCTGTAACCCAAGCCACTTGGAAGTGGGTGAAATCCAACCCTGTTGTCTTCCAGCCCGTTAAGGACCGGGCTAATCTGCTCGGAGGGATTTGGGGGTTAGTTCGCAAAATGCGCTAAGAAAACTGTGACTTTGGCTCTGTAACCACAGGTTCGAACGTGTGGATGGTTGCACAGAGGTGAGCCAGTGTAGACGCTGCTGGGGACACCGTGGTGGAGTAGTGTCCCGGGGTGTACAGCGGCAGCAGCTGGGCTGGGGAGGGGGCGGGGGCGGACCCCCTCGCTGGCGCAGCGTGTGGCTGCCTCTGGCACCAGGGGCCCGAGGTGTGACGGGGCCTCCGCCGCTGCGAGGATCAGTGTGCATGGCAGCGCCTTCCTGCCGGCCCGGGGTTGACGCTCCGGCTGCCGGACCTTTGCGTACATTTTTTGGGTTTGTTTCCTTGAAGAAAAGCTTTGTAAGATACACACTGTGCGTCTCTTCTTTCTCTTTTGTCTCCCCCCCCAACCCCCACGGTTTGTTTTGTTTATGACTTATTGCCGATGTGACTAGGAAATTGCAAGAACAAATTCTTCAGCCCCAGCAGTCGTAACCTTGCTTTCTGTGCGCCCTCGGCCCCAGGACCGGGCCTGGCATTGATGCGGTATCGAAGGGATATAAGGTATTTTCCCAGAGGTGCACGTTCCCTGGAGACACCATTTTAACTCTGCTCTTTCCACCCGAAATCAGATCTCATGCATGGACTGCAGAATTCTAACTTTCCTGGCTCTTGGGCACGCACGTCCCCTGAGTGACTTCACCGTCCTCGCACTGGTGGCTGACACTGACCCTCTTCTGGGAGGGCGGGGTGGGGGTGTGTGCCTTGACTCCAGGGCTCTGTGCTGAGCTACAGATGTTATACTGCAGCTGTGCTCCCAGCTGTGGGACATGGGCTGGCTGGATACCAGAAATTTCTCCAGGTAATTAGCTTAATGAAACTGGACTCAAACATCAGCCCCAGATCTGTACGGTGGAGCCCCGACCCCCGGTGGGATGGCACTTGGAAGTGCTGCCTTTGGGGGTGATTCTGTTTGGACAGTCTTGGCGGGGGGGGGGCTGCCATGGGGGTATTGGTGTCCCTGTAAGAAGGGGAGGCGACTGCAGTAACACCCTACCGGCCATGGAAGGATAAGCACTTTTTTTTAATTATTATTAAAAATCAATAAAAGCTCAGATCTCTTGTCTACAGGGCTTGATTCCCGTCTCTTGCTGCTGGGCAAAGCCAGGAGCACCCCCCCCCAGGGCCCTCCTGCCCTCTGGCCCTTCTTTGCCCCTACAGATGGGCCTGTACCCTAGGAGGTGTCCCTTGGCTGCCTCGGGCCAGCCTGAGTGCCCTAGTCTTGGGGCCAGTCGCCCCAGGTGACTGACCACCTCTCCTGGCGACCATTCCCTCTGCTGCCTGGTTCCTTGTGCGGCGACTCCTTCTGGAACTCCAGGCTCCACGGGCCAGGCAACAGCGCTGCCTGCCCAGCCGGCCCTCCCAGGGCCTCTGTGCCCCGACCCACGTCTCTCTGCGGCATGCCCTCCTGCTGTCCTCCCACCACCATCCAAAGCTTGAGAGAAGCGCGTGTACCTCTTTGGTGACTCGGGGGGCGCAGTCACAGTGGGGCACAAAGGCCGGCGAAGCCTTCTGCGTGTTCTGGGGGTGCCTTCCTCTTGCTCCTTGCTGCTGCCGCCAGCAGTTCCTGGTGGCTTCTCCCCGATTTTCCCTCGGGTCCACTGGCCTTTGTTAATCTGCTCATCTTTCTCACGTGTGTAGTTTGCTCATGGCGCATGTTTTGGTGTCCAGCAAGGACAGAAATCACTCGAAGACTTGAAACAGCAGGACTTCAACGTATGGTCTTTGTTATACAGATGATGGAAAGAGGCAGCCGGGGCGGATCTGGCTTGCATGGGGTCTAGACAAGTCTTGAAAAGTGTGAACGTGATTCCTTGTTTAGAATGAGGAAAGAAAGAACACCACTTGTAAATTTTATTTTATTTTTTTAAAAGATTTTATTTTTTAAGTCATCTCTACCCCCACCGTGGGGCCCGAACTCACAACTTCAGCTTAAGAGTCACACTGCACCGACAGAGCCAGCCAGGTGCCCCCAAATTGTAAATTTTAAACAGCTGGCGAATACTGTCAGCACCAGAAAATCCAGAAAAATAGGAATGCTTTTATCAGTCGACCACTTGCCCTGGCTCCAAAGCCGCGGTTTTTTCCTACTGTTGTTTTGGTTTTGCAAACTCTGATGGCTTCTTGACGTGATGACTTGGTAATAACATCTTCTCATGAAAGAATAGAAAGTTCATTCATCTTCTGGTTATTCAAAGTTTATTTTTTTACTTTTGGTAGTTGGGATGCATTAAAACACGTGACTTCGGGGGCGCCTGGGTGGCTCTGTTGGTTGTGTTTGACTCTTGGTTTCAGCTCAGGCCATGATCTCAGGGTGGTGGGATCGAGCCCTGCGTGGGGCTCCAGTCTCGGTTTGGAGCCTGCCTACCCCTCTCCCTCTGGCTTGTGTGCATGCACACTTTCTCTAAGATGAAAAGAAAAAAATCTTTAAAAGAATACTTGCTACCCTTTAAAAAAAAGAAGCGTGACTTCACACAGGGTTTGTAGGACTGGCACAATTTTTGCCCTGCAAACACAAGAATTCTGATACGTTCTATCTTTAAGACAATTTCCTCTTTTAAGGATGAAATAGGCAAGTATGGGGCATTTGTAACTGTATGGTTATTTCTGACCGGAGATACTTTTTGTTTTGACCCAACGTGGAAGAGAATCGAATTCTCTGCTACCGCTTTGTGTCTGGTGGTCGGGATGACTTTCCGTGGCCTTTGCCGTGGCCTAGCTTCTGGCTCCACATGTTCCACATCTTGCTTTCCCCCCACTGCCCATATTTTTCTGGCAGGCACTCGGGTCATGTTCATGTCTCATCCTGGCAGATTCTGCACAGCAGACAGATTGGAACGGTCATTGGCGGGAGCATTGCCGGACTGCCACCTTGGGATGGCTAGCAGTCCCCTGAGTAAACTCAGACACACCTGTGAGCTAGGTGAACGTAACCCAGCCAAGTCCAAACTAGGTATCTTTCCATCCAACCTGTCCTTGGCGGGAGCCCCCGCGTGCCAGCCACCCTTCCACCGGTACCTTACACACGAGAACTGTGATGGGCGGGAACTCAGAGTGCACATAGACAAGTGATTTCAACTGATTGGATTTAAGATATTTTTTGTTTGGTAAATTTTACAAAAGTGTTTCACCCTGTGGATGTGTTGCTGGGGCCCTTCTCGTGCTAGCCAAGGGCCCTGGAGTTCAAGGTTCCCCGGCTTCCTGGAGACAATCTATGGAGGAGCAGCGGGAAGCCACCCCTGCCCCCAACCAGGTCAGAGGGTCAGAGAGAGGTGGTCGTGTCCCCAGTCCAGGGTCACCTGATGGTAGTGGGGAAAGGTGGGCCTGCCCCGGTCAGAGCTGCAGCTTTCAGCCCAGACAAGACCTGCTGCGGGAGAAAGCTTCCAAGGCAGAGAGGGAGGAAGGATCTACCCCATTTCTCCCTTGCTCCCACCTGCCAGTCTCCTCCCAAGCCCCCCGCTGGTTGGCAGACCTGGGACCCGGTCGTCCTGTGGACTGCAGTTCTGCTACTCAAAGGAGAGCCCGGGAGGGGTGAGGAATGGAGGGATGCACTTATGCTTCAAGGTTATCTGCTGTTTACCTGAAATTCAGGTTTAACTGAGTGTATTTTATATGGCAATGTAGTTTATACGGGGGTGGGGGGTACCCAGAGTCCAGATGCCCAGCTGGTGAAGCTTTGAGGGAAGGGCTCTGTGGGACCTTGGTCAGCCCCGACGTCGTGTGACAGACTGGGCTGCTACTGGGTGATGTTGCTGCCTGCTGTGGGTGGAGCAGAGCCCCCATGGGCATTAGCTGCTGGCAACTTCCCGACCTGGGAGCCGGACACCCGTGTCAGCTCCCCACGAGGCTGGGAGCGCCACCAGGAGAGCCCAGGTCACTTTTGGCCACTGTTGTATCCCCCAGTCCTGGAACAGTGCCTGGTGCACAGGAGATGCTCAGGGATATTTTCACGAGTCTGAGCCTTGTAGATGCAGAAATTCCACTCAGAGAGATTGAACACCTGCCCAAAGATGCAGTCAGAGCTCGGGACGTGACCAGGAGGGCGTCCCCACCTCCCCAGGGCATCTGTCCAGTGCACGCTTCCTCGGGTGGTGAAGGGCAAGGGTGGAGGCTGGAGAAGAGGGAGGAGCTTATCTCCTTATCTCAGGTTTTTTTCAAGATAAGCCTAGAATTTGACTCTTTACTCCCACCTACAACTCTTGACTGAGCGGAAGCCCTTCCCAGCTTCAGTGGGCGCGTGAGCCATGGAGAAAGGGGGTGAAGACTGTGCGTCCCGGGGGCCCCCATCCTGGGCTCGGAGGTGGAGGGGCAGGTGGCTCCGGGCCACTCCCCATCCTTTCCCAAGAGACTCGAACTCGGTTCGAAGACAAAAATTGAGAATGGATTCTTTCCTGTTCTTCTTTGAAAACGGATGTCTGTACGAGTTCTCATAGCGCCTCTTCCTGGAAAGTGGTGACTTTTTGATTGGAGGAAGGTACTGTCCAGACCTCATTTGTTGTTGGCACAGAGCAGAACGGGGTGCACGTATGTGTGTGGGGGGGCATCACCCTCCCCCGGGTCAGGATGTCCTGGCTGTGCGCCACCGCAGAGGGGCTAGGGACAGTGGCCAGGTCTTGGGCGGACACAGTGGCTCCGAGGCTGTGTGAGCTGTTGCAGTCATTAAAACCATAACCAATAGTAACGTATGAGCTCAAAAGTCTAGTGAGACGCCTTGATGCCTGCTTGGCCATTTCGGCCTTGGCATTTCCTGGGTGCCATCATCCGGACTTGGCTGCAAGGAAGAAATACAGGGCCCTCACGCCGACTACACCCCTGCCTGCATCCCCAGGGCAGGTGCCCGGGTTGCACGCACAGGGGGATGCGCATGACACGGGGCGCTGGGCTCCCCAGCCTCACGGCTGCTGTGGCAAGTGGGGCTGTGCCTGGGCCGCGGGGCGGAGGGGCAGTGCGGGTGCCAGGCGGTTTCCCTGGGCCCATTTTCGCTGCCTGGAGGTGGGCTGCACTGCCAGGCTGCCCCTGTGGCTCGGTGCCCCGACACTGTATGCGGGTTCTACAAGGAAAACGCCTCCCAGGCCATCCCTGTTCGCCCAGCCCTGCCTGGGGTCACCGCCTTTCTCTCAGACCGAGGAGCCCCCAGTCCTAGTCTGGCATCTTCTTTCCTGCTCCGGATCGCGGTGCTTTCTCTGGGTTTGAGGCGCCGCCTGGGGGTGAGTCCCGCTTTCTGCCCTCTGCTTCCCTGTGCCTCATCTCCTCTCAAGGGTGTTCCAGCCTCGCGGGCTTGAGGCTCCCCACGGTACACTTTATGGGTGGGTGTCACTGCTCTGGAATTCGTGACTGTTTATGAAATGGCCTTTGCACCCGGCCTTGGAGCTTCTGGGGTGCCTGGGTCTGGGAGAGCACCCGGATCTTGAGTTCCCCCGAGCATGACTGTTCCCCCTGGATCTAACACTGATTTGCACTTTGTTCAAATGCCTCAGCTCGGGGCAGCCAAGCTTTGTTAATTCCTAATTATAGATCCCTGGGTTCAGGCTGGTGTATGTGGCTGGTGAATAAGCAGCATACAAATAATTTTAAAATGATTATTATTATGATTAATATGCTACTAATGATAATAATTATATAATTTATCGAATGCTTACCTTGTGCGAGGCGCTCTGGTGAGTGCCCACAGTATGTGGCCTTGTTTAATCTTGGTTACCTGTGTGCGTGCGCGGCGCTCTGTCCGCGGGCTGCAGAGGGACGGGAACCTCGTTTCCCCCGGGGGGGGGGTGCAGCTAGCGCCTGGCGAACCCCTGATTTGAACCCTGCTGCTGGGACTGCCGGCTTTCCTCCCTCCCGGGCCTCCGGGAACTCCAGCAGTTTGGTCGGGGATGACTCCAGATGGCCAAATTTCACATCGCCTCCTCTCCTCCAGAATGTGTTTTATTTTAAAATCATATAAAAATAACTCAATTCTCAATTGGAACAACCGAGCCCTTGGATGGCTTGGAGGCCTTTCCGGCTCTCTCTTCGCTGGACTCCGACTCGGGGCCTGAGGAATGAGGTCCAAGGAGCTGGATTTCAGTAGCTCTTGGCCGTGGGTCCCTCCCAGGCGGAGGCCAGGCCGAGCGGGGAGGCCAGGCCGAGCGGGCGGGCGGCGCTGCACAGGGAGGTTGTGCGAGGGCGGGAACCTCGGGCCGCCGCCTCCCCGGCTCGGGAACCAGCGTGCCCAGGATCTTCTCCGTGCCAGGGGCTGCCTGGCACCCGCCGCGTGTTTTGGGAAATCGGAAAAATAAACAGCATAAATAAAACAAAAACTCCACCCAAGAAATCGGAGACAGATGCTGTTTTCCTCCTAGCCACTGCTCCAGCCCCACCCTGGGTTTGGGGAGCCGCGAGCCCAGAAGGGGTCTTGGGGACCAGATGCCCCGGGGGGAAGGGGGGCTGTGGAACCTGAATGGGACCTCTTCCCTTTTACCTTTGCGGGAAGCAGGGGCAGGGGCACGGGTGGGGGGGTCGTCCAGCTGGCCCAGGGGGAGTCGCAGCCGGAAGTGAGTCAATCCACAGGAATGTTGGGCCCATTCCTTCTCTGTTCCTCACCCCGTACGGTTTCCATATTGGGGACTCGCTGGATTCAGAGGCAGGGCTGTGGCTCACTGTTGCCACTCTTAGCCTGACGGTGGGACCTCTGAGTGGCTCGTGTGTGTGTTGAGGGGGTGACGATGGGTTGATGATTCTCGTGGGTTGTTACATGCAGTGTGGCTCCCATTCAGGGCTGTGGAGAGAGGTCACAGCCGTCGAGGAAGGAAGGCTGCCAGAGGCCAGGGATGCCCACATTCACACCTCAGCAGCCTTGGGGGCAGGGCCTGTCCCCTCCCTGCGCTGGGCAGCCTGCCAGAGCCATTTCGGGCCCACCCTCTCCTGGTCTTAAGGGAGCTGTCCGTTCCAGAAGTCCAAGGCAGGACCCGCCCACTAGGGCCTGAGGCTGTGGTCCAGGCTTCCGGTCGGGCAGGGCTGGCCTGGAATCCCTGTGCTCTGGTTGGATGTCTGAGGACGGACGGTGTCCATGGCTCAGCTGTGAGCAGATGTGCCCCAGAGTAGGTGGGCACCGGGGAGGGATGCTTGCGTGTCTGCCGGGTGAGCTCACTGTACCAGTCGGGGTTTGCCAGAGAAGCAGACCGGTGGGGGCCGGGCTTATGTCATTATGGAGGCTGAGGAGCGCCACAGGCTGCCGTCCGCAAGCTGGACACCCTGGTGTGCGTCCCAGTCTGCGGGCTGGAGAAGACCAGTGTCCCGGCCGAGAGCATTCTACCTTGCTTTGTTCCGTTCATGGCCGCCACACCGGGGGGACGGCTTGCTGCACTCAGTCCACCAATTCAAACGCCAGCCTCGTCCAGAAACACCCTCACTCACACACACCCAGAAATCACGTTGGGCCAAATATCTGGGCGCCTGGGAATGCAGCCAAGTTGACACGGCGTGGCTGGGGTGGGGCGGGAGGCTCTGCAGGAGAACTTGGCATCTGGGGGCTTCCAAGCCTTGCTGCCCTGAAACGGCAGTGGTAGCACCTGCCTGGTGGGGGTGAGCGGGAATGGGCGTGAGCTCCCGACTGGCCCAGAGCCTCGGTGCATGGAAGTAGTCATGACTGCGCGGCATCCCCCCGGCCTCCTGCAGGGGTCAGCTTGGGCCTCCCTGCCTCCTCGAAGCCTCTCTGGTCCCTTCAGGCCCTTGCATCTCGTGCCACGTGTATCTCTTGGCGTTGTTTCATGGTATGTGGGTTCAACATTTGGGGTACATCTTGGGGTCCCCCCAGCCCTGGCAAGAGGCCCAGGCTTGGCGGCAGGTGTCTGTCAATACCAGACCCTGCAGGACGGGCCGCACCCATTCTGTTCTTGTTGCTCAATACAGTGTCCTCCAGACGTGGAGAGCATGTGTGTCCCCGGGGGCACGAAGCCAGGTCTGCAGGTCCCCCTGCTTGGAGCTCTGGAACCTCCAGGAACAGCGCCGGCTGCATCCACTCTGGGTTGCCCGTAGTTTGGGAGTGGGCTTGTGGAAAGAATGCGGGAATGCATGAATGCTCCGAGAGCCTCTCTGGAGGACCGCAGGGGAGGAGTTGGCACCTCTGACCCCAGCATTCTGGGCAGGTGTCAGATGGTGGAGGCTGCGGGCAGGTTTCTGGGTTAACCCTGGGCCCCTTCTCCGTGCGTCTTGCTGTCTGCGGGGAGGGCCTTGGCTGGCCAGTGTGGGGTGTCCCTACAGCTTCAAGGGACGGCCTGGTTGCCCCGGAGCCCGCTTCTGGAGCAGCGGGATCCGGCAGCAGTCGCACTTCCCTGCCACCCCCACAGATCCCCTTCCTGGCAGCATTGGCTTTGCTCGGCTTAGCACCTCAGCAAATCCCCTCGAGTCGGGACTTGCCTGCCGTAAGCCTGTGCAGGGAGCGTGCACTGGTCCAAGGGGTGTGCGCGGGGATGGAGCGCGTGCAGCGCGAGGCCGTGTTAATCTGGGGCTCTGTCCTTGTTCTCTCCTGGGGCTGTGGGGGAGAACAGCTCATCCTGCACCCTCCCAAAGCCAGCCCGGCTCTGCCTAGCCCCAGAGCAGAGGGGGGTGGGTCAGGGACCTTGGTGCAGGGAAATAATTCACAATACAGGTGGGCGTGCAATATCTGGGGGTGGCTGGTGCCTGACTGGGTGCCGGCCCTGCTCTCCATACTCCAGACACTTGGCCAAGCCCAGATTTTGGAGGTTGATAGGACTTGGGTTCATTCTGGGCTCGACTCCTAGTTTGCTGGGTGGCCTCAGGCAAGTTACTGAACCCCACTGAAATTCAGCTGTGAAATGGAATAGGGAGAGTTAGGTGGGAAATATGTGCAGAGGGCTTGGCCTGCTGCCCACCAGCAGCCGTGTCCAGAAGGCACTGGCTGTCCTGGTGGGTGGCTGCTGGGTCTGGGTGTCACCCGGGAGGACCCAGGCCTCTGGCCCCACAGGTGCTGGTTTCTGGTCCTGGAGCCCATTGCAGGAGCAGAGGTGAGCATATACCCAGTGTGAACCATCCCCCCACCCCAGTGGCCTGGTGTGACCTTTGCCCTCTGCCCCTGTCTTTAGGAGTCATGCGGACCTCCAGCAATCGTCTCCGGAAGCTCGGTGACCCCACTGGCCCAGGTAAGTGGCTCGTTCAGCCGTGAACGCCTCTACTCTTCTGGCCCAGCGCTCCATCCCACCTGGCCTTCTCTGGTGAGCAGGGCCCCTTGCCCACGGCCCAGGGAGGCCCCGTCTTTGCTGGCTCTGATACAGGTGGCTTTCAGGCCTACTGACCACAGCTCTGCCAGAGGGGGGCCTGGTGGGGGCGACGCCGCTGCCGCCTCTCTGTGGGGAGGCAGCCCTGGCCCAGGGAGCAGGCCTTGCGTGTGGGACAGAGTACAGGGGACAGAGGGGGGAGGCGGATGTGGACGCCGTGGGGCGGCCCCCGCTGAGACGCTGAGGGACGAGCGGCCCACGGGCGGGTGGCTTTGACCTGGGCAGCTCTGGGTCAGTCGGACTGCTGCTCCCCGACCCTGCAGAACTGAAGGGGCTCCCGCGACAGGGCAGACACGCCATGTGGACCAGTGTCACGTAAGTGGGCTCCTGGTGGTCCCAGCCCGGCTTTCTCTGTGTGTCCACGTGGGCATCCTCTTTCCGAAGAGGACGGTGGGGCCCAGAGGGATGAAGGGACTCACCTCCTGAGCCCACATCCTACCTCCCAGACCAGCCCTGCCCAGCAGAGCTTCCTGATGGTGGGAATGTTCCACAGCGAGCCATCGTGGCCACGTGACTGTTGACCGCGTGCAGAATACATGAAGTTTATTTTATTCAGTCAGTCACTTGCTTAGAATGACTTCATTAACTTATTTTGAATTAATTGCCACGTAGTGTCTACACGGAGCTAGCAGCTGTGAAATTAGACAGCTCTGGATCATTCTGGCTGCCCCAGAATTCCTTCACCCAGATGTTTCTGAGCCTACTTCTGGGGCCCTTGCAAACGTCTCCGAGGGCTGCCTGTTAGAGGGGCCACCTGCCTATGGGCGGGGCACCCCCGGGCTCGTGGGGTGGCCAAGGGGCAGTGCCTGGCATGGAACCGGGGGGTGGTGTGGTGTTGGGGGCGTGTGTACGCACAGGGTGGGATGTCCCCACAGCTGTGTCTGAGGCCCCTTGTGGTGCAGGACCCGCCGGGTGTGGGAAGGGAAGGGTGACGCCCGGCTGGAGGTCTCCAGGGTGGCTGGATGATTCACATCCGTGGTTAAGCAAGAGCTCCGCCCCCTGCAGCCACGTCGGGCCCCTAACCACTGGACTGCCTGGCCGCCGCTGTTTTTCTGGGGCACTTTTCTCTGGGACCCCTTGCCTCTGCAGCTGGTCGGCTTCTCTGCCTCCCTCCCTTCCAGCAGCCGGGCTGGTCTAGGGGCCTTGCCTTGTGCTGGGGCTGGGGACAGGCTGCTGGGCTTTGGGATTGAGGTCTCGGGAGACTGGCGCCCTGGGCTGTGTGGACACAGTCTCCTCTGGCCATTGCTTCCCTGTGCTCAGACTGGCCAGTTCTGTGCCGTCAGCACTTGGCAGCCGCTCCCACAGCTCTGCTTGGAAGCCTAAGGCATAATTTGCCGAAGCCCAGAACTGCAAGCCGGTGATCTGGGTTTCGCTTGGGACCGCCTGCTGACACACGAAATCCTCTCTGTGCAGGCCTGTGGGGGCTCTGGCCCGGGACACCCTTTCCTTGTCTTCTCGGCTCCTTCTCTAATCCCTGCCGTCCTGCAGCGAAGACCAGGGTCCAGGCAGGGTTCTTCCCTGTACCCCCAACCCCTCAGCCCCCAGTCCCTCTGACCCTTGAGGGGTCCCCATTCGGAGCCACCGCCCTCCCTCCCCTCCCCCCAGGCTGACCTCTTGTTGCACCCTCGGCCTGGTCTCCCATGTCGGGGACCCTGGACCCCCAGTCCTCGCAGAGGGCAAGGGGTGGTGTCACAGCGCACCCTCCGTGAGCTTAGGTTCCTCACGAGGCTGTGTTCAGTGCCAGGCAGGGGACGTCCGATTCTGGCACAGGCCACAGTCCTTCAGCTCAGGCCACACCCACGGTCAAGCCTTCAAAGAGCTCACTCACTTTCTGCCCTTTTTAAAAAAAAATGGAATTGGTGGACATATTAAAAAAAACAAAACTGTAAAGAATAAAATAAACCAGCCATGCACCCACCATCCCTGAGAAATAAGGTGTTCCAGGTGCAGTGTGGGCCCCCGGGGGAGCCTCCCCATGCCCGTTCCCGCCACGGTGGCTCCCTGTTTGAATTCAGTACTGGTCGCTGCCAGGCATGTGTGTGCTGCGCGTCTGGGGGCGACACACATCTCACCCTGCGGACCCACATCGGGGGTCCAAGGGGAGGCGGCTGGCAGTTGCTCTTTGCTGTTTCACGCGACGGGATGACTTTGAGATTTATCCACGTGGGGTGCGTGTAGCTTCGTTCGTTTATTTGACCGCAGGCGAGGGCTCCTCCGTGACGACGGGCAGGGTTATTTACCCGTTAGCCCGTTGCTGGAGGTCCACGGAAGGTTTCCTCCGTTACGGACGCTGCTGGAAACATTCTCATGGGTCGCCGTGCACACGTGTGTGTCCCCAGGCGGATCGTCTGGGCTGCGGGGATGCCCACACTCAGACCTCCCAAGTGGCCTTCCTAGCGTGCGCTCCCACACTCACCCGCTTTTGGAGCCTCGAGCGGCCTCTCTGGGCCGCTGCCTCCAGGCCACTGTCTCTGGCCAACCTTTGCCCTGGTTCCCACAGCGCACACAGCATTTCCCCTCGGCCAGCTTGCTCACATCCCGCGGGCCGGCCCCGCCAGCCTGCCCCACCGCCCCGCCGGGCCTCCTCAGAGCCTCTCCTTCTATCCTGACATCCAGTGGTTCCGGGCCCTGCTCTGCCTCCTCCAACTACCTCCGAGATGGGTGGCCTCGTCCCTGCTCTAGGGGGTTGACTAACGTCCGCCCGGACTTCACGTTCACCCAGAACCTCAGAAAGTGGCCTGACTTGGAACTAGGTCTCGGATAGGCCTGATTAGTTCAGGGTCTGGAGATGAGATCCTGCTGGAGTTAGGGTGGCCCTAAGAACGACGGCGGGGGTCCTTACGGGAAGGGGAGAGGTACAGGGGGGCAGGGGAGCAGGCCACGTGAGGACACAGGGAGAGGTGGAGGGAGGCGGCCAGAAGCCTGGGGACGCCGGGACCGGAGCTGGGAGACGCAGGAAGGGTTTTCCCCGTAGCCGCTGGAGGAAGCTCGGCCCTGCCGATACCTTGATTTTGGACTTCTGCCTCCAGAACTGGGGGGGCATCAGCTTCTGTTGTTCAAGCCTCTTCGTTTGTGTTGCTCTGTCACAGCAGCCCCAGGAAGCGCGTGCGCCCTCCCCCCGGGCTCGTGCGACACCCTCCCCACCGAAGGTTCTCCCTGACCCGCTGCTGTCTGGGCTGTGTCTCTGTCCTTACGCCTCGCAAGCAGGTGCCCCACGGGGAGCCCCACAGCTCTTGCTGCCCGCCCCCCCGCCCAGTGTTTCTGTCCAAGCTCGCACACCCCTTCCTTGCCGCAGTCCCAGTGAGCTCTAGCTTCCCTCTCAGGGCGCCCAGCTGCATGCGTGGCCCAGCCGCCATCATCACGGCCGTGTGGGCAAAGGGACAAAGTGTGCCTCTGTGGTGGGGAGCTGGTCGAGGAAGACGCTGCCCAAATCTGGCTGCCCGGGGGCCTTGCCCGGGGCCCCCGCAGGCACCCGTCGCTGGTGCCGCCCTTCCCACCCGCGGACACCTGCTCCTCCTTCGTTTCTCTCCCATCTCACCCTGGCCATCCACCCAGGTCCTTAAGCAAGAAATCTCAGTGTCGTCCTTGACCTCCTCTCCCCCCTGCCCAGCCCCCTCAGGTCAGCAGGTCACCAAGATCTTATCAGCTCCCCCTCTCTCCAAATGACCCTTGCGTGAGCTGCCTCGTGGCCTGGGCCCGGTCGGGCCTCAGTGGCGCTTCTCATCCACACCCCTTCCCCTCACGGAGGCTGGTGTGTTCCCATCAGCATTCAGCGGCACCTACTAAGACCGGCCTGCCCGCCTGGGACTGGGCCATAGGCTCCATCTGTGTGATTATTCAGAACAGGCCTGGTCACGGGCTCTTCAAGAACCCTTCGTTCCCTTCCCCACAGGATTAAACCGAAGTACGGTGTTCATGATGCTTCCCGGCCTGACCCGTCCCCCCTTCCGGGATCTCACTCCCGCATCCTCCCTCCTTGCTCTGGGTGTCCTGGCCTTGCCACGGCCACAGCTCCAGGATGGGCCCTGCGCCTTCTTACCTCTGAAGGCATTGTCTCTCCGGGCTAACTTTGGCCGTCTTTGTCCATCTCCAGGGTTGGCCTTCGGGGTTTCTTTGTCCTCCTGCCCACAGGGCTGGATGCTCCTGGCACGTGGCTAGCAGGCCGTGAATACTGTTGAGTTCAACTTGATAGGACGGGCTTGGGATGATCGGCCAAAGAACGAGTTTAAAATAGAAATGTCAGCCTTCTTTTGCATTGGCTGAGAAGTAGCTTTCCTCTTTGTCTTCTGGTGAAGAAATTCGTGGGGAATGCGGTGTCTCTGGGGAGGAGGGGGTGGGGAGAAGCACACCCGTTCCGCAGTAGGCACACGTGGCTGCCATATTGAAGCCTGCAGATAGAGAAGGTTGACGTCATCTCAGAAAGTTCTGTTGGGCAGTGCTGGTTGGGAGAGTCTGCACGTGGGATCTTCAAGGTCGTTGTTCTTCCAGCGAGCGCTTCTTGGGCACGCGGTGACGAGGCAGAATGTTGGGCTCCCAGCAGGAAGTGGAAGGCCCCAGCTCTTTGGGGAGTTCTCAGTCTTCTGGGGAGAAGTTTCAACTCGGGGGCCCTGGGGCATATGCCCCCGAGGACCTGGCCTTCGTTTTCCCGATCCCCTTGCGCCGCCCGGGCAACTGGGGCCTCCTGGAGGCACGAAGCGCCGTCTCCGGCCGGGCTGCAGCCTGGGATGGATGGCTGAGCGTGGGGCCCGTTAGCGGCGAAATTCGGCCCCGTGTGGGCCGCCTCTCTCCATTGTCTTGGTTCCCTTCCACGCTGCCCTGGAAGAACTCCCAAAGCAACAGGCCGGCTGGCCGGGCTGTTAGCACCAGTAAACCCCGCAGCTGTCCCCAGGGCAAAGAGTAGCTGGGTTGTATTTACTTAGGAACAGCCAAAACTTGCCGCACAATGAAAAGTGGAGAGAAGGTTCCTGAGAGGAATGCAGCCGGCTCCAGCCCAGAGTGCGCCTTGCTCCGGGAGGCTGCAGGCGGCCAGGCCGGGGCCAGCTGCCCGCTCTGCTGGCAGGTACGGTAGCAGCGGCTGCGGGAGGGTCAGCGGGAGGGGGCCAGGAGGGAGCGCCTTTATTTTTAACTCAGGGAAGCAGACTTCAGTGGTGGAACCTAGGGATGAGCAGGAAATGAACGGAAAAGTCATTTTTTAGAGGGAGAGTTCCCCGTAGCTTGGAGCCAACTGTGGAAGATTCCCGAGTATCTGCCAGGGGGGGTGGCGAGAGGGGGCCCAAAGCCTGAGCCCAGATCCTCAGAAAGCCTCCTTTCAGCCAGGCTCCTCTGCCCCCACCTCCTCACGGCCCCTCCTAGAACGCACGCCAGGAATGGGAATGAGGCCGCGCTGGGCCTGGCCAGCCCTCCCCCCGGCCCCTGCTGCCCACATGATCGGAGTCATCCTCCTGGCCTGGTGGTGGGAGTGGAGGGCACCCTGGGGACGCCTCTCAGCCTCGTGTCCCTCCCCATGGGGCGCGGGGGCCTGCAGCTGTGCTTCACGGAGGGGCCCGAGCCATGGCTTTAACGATAAAGCCGTCCTCCGACTCTTCCTCCTCCCCCGTACTGCGCCCCTCGCTGGGGACAGGGTCGTGCGTTGGCTGTCGGGAGTATGCAGATGGCGGGTGCAGATCTGTTGGGGGATGAAAGACAGCGACACCATCTTGAGAACTGTCTGGAAGAGGCTGTTGGGTAACGGTGGGCCGTGGGCTGGCTGGGATGCCCGGGAGTGGGGGCGGTTTCCCAAAGCTGTGGCCGCAGGGGGTCCTGCCTCCCCCGGGTGGCAGGTGTTGGTTCAGTTTGGGAAGGGCTGGGTGGAAGGAAGCCAGCCCGCTCACAGGGACTACTCACTGCATTTACTATGCTAATGGGCCGGAGGAATCCAAGGCAGGCGTCTAGCAATCTAGTTATATGTAACCACAGACCCTCGTCTGTGGAGGATGGAGCCACGTGGGGAACCCACTTTGGGGATGCAGGTCTGGCCTGGCCTGGCTGCTTGCTCCCCCTCCCCGCTGGCGTGGCCAGTGCCGGTGCCTAGACTGGGCCTTGGTGGGTTGGCCGCCCCCTTCTCCCACGGCCTGGCCTCACCCCACCTCTGCGCCTGGCCTCTGAGCTGGCTCATGACTAACACGGGCCTCATTGGAGCCAATTGGTGCTGCCAGGTTTTCGGTTTCAAATGATCCCCTGCTTGGGCCAGAATGCTTGGATTTTTCGGCATGGTGGGGGAATGGACGTTGAGCCAAACTCTGCCGGGGAGGAACTGAGGGTCAGAGCCATGCTCCGCAGCTGCCCGGCTACAGCCTTGAAATCACAGCCTATGCACTCGGCGCCCGGAGGAGGCGGCCGGGAGGGACGGGGCCTCCATGGCCAGCCCGGGGCCTGGCCTACCCCGAATTTCCACCAGCGGGCCTGTCTGTGGGGCCTTCCTGGGCCCGCTTGCCCTGCTGGGAATTGGTGCCTGAGAGTCCCATGTGGTGTTAAAGGGGTTTCTTCTTTATATGTTTTCTGTCATTTCTAAATTCAGTACAATGAACAAATATTACATTTATAATCAGAAGAACCAGGAAGGAATGTTTTTTCAGAATCGGGGAAGAGATTGAATGAATAAACCTAAAAAAACCTCCGTGTTGCCCATCGTTCGAACTCAAGGATTGTTAGTGGTTGGTGGGACAGTATGTTCTAGAATGAATCTAAAGCCCAGACAGTGTTAGATGGGGACACTGGCTCGTTGGTTCATGGTGTCTGTATGTGCTCCCTGGGGTTCCAGAACAAATGGCCACAGATTTGGTGGCTCGCAACAACAGAAGCGGGTTCTCTCGAGGTTCCAGAGCTGGGAGTCTGAGATCGAGGTGTGCGCGGGGCCGGGACCCATCAGCACCCTCCTGGAGAGAATCCTCTCCTGGCCTCTTCTTTGCTTCTGGGGGCTGCACCCAGCCTTCGAAGCCGGGCTCATCAAGTTTCTCTCGGCCCTGCCTTTACATCCCTTCCCCTGTGCCTCTACGGGAGACCTCATATGAGGCTCGTGATGGCATTTATGGCCCACCCTGATAATCCCGGCTAATCTCCGCGTTTGAAGATCCTTCACTCAATCCCATCTGCAAAGACTCCAAATAAGGTCCCATTTACAGGGATTAGGAAGCGATATCTTTGGGGGCCGATATCTTTGGGGGCCATTACGGAGCCTGTGGGACTTCCCTGGGCTGAGACACTGCCCCCACCTTCCCTCAGCAGGCAGGCCACTTTGGGGCTGTCCTCCAGGCTCTGCTGGGGGCTGGGGGTGGGGAGATGGTTGCTATTTGGTGTCCCCCGCCCCCAAGGAGACACCCTTGCTACATAGGAGACTGCGTTTGGGGTCCTGTCCCAGGCAGGAGGGGACAGGGACTTTGTGCCGTTCCATAGATGCACATGGATACCCCCTGACTCTGACCAGGTGCTGGTGGGGCCCCAAGGTTGTCAGGTGAGCAGCCTCCTCCTCCCAGGACCCCAGGGGAAAAGCAGGAAACAGCTGAGCCCTAGCTAGGCCTTGGTGGGGGGGCCCTCCCAGAGAAGTGCTGAGTATGGGGAACCATACTAGAGGAACCAGGCTCCCTCCCCGGGGACAGCTGGGGACGCACTGACTCATGAGTAAGTGGGACCTTCCAGGAAGTCTCCCTCGCGCCACCCCCCACCCCCCCACTGGCTTGGGCGGGACGGCCAGTGGCCTGTGTCACTGCTGCAGCTGACGGACACCGGGCAGCTACCGGGGCAACTCCGTTGGGCTCATCGGGGGGCAGGTGCTCTGGAGCCCTCCCTGGCCGCCTTCCTCCTTGGGGCCGAGTCGGGCTCGGGGTGTGTTGCGGGGCCCCCGCGGCTCAGGGAAGGCGAGGCGGGCACGAAGGAACTAGGCTTTTCGGATGCTTCAGCCGGAAAACGTAGCATCTCAGGACGGGGAAAATGAAAGACTTTGGAAGTCGCCAGGAATTTGACTGTGAGCTGGTTTCCAAGAGGCTAAGTTAAGCTTCTCCAAGTGGATATTAAAAAGGAGCAGCAGGCCTGGCGGAGGGGCTGGAGGGGGTGGAGAGAAGGCTGCCGGAAGCTGCTCGCTGCTCCGGGAGCCACCGCGTACAAAGCCCAGACGGAGGTCCGGCCGGGACCCTGGGGCTGCGGGAGGCTCGCGGCCCACGACCGCCTCCGCCCCGCCTCCTCTCCTTTAGGTCTCTGCCTCGGTCCCTTCTCCCTCCGGAGCCGAGAGACAATGTTACTTCAGTTTGGGGCACAAACATATGATCAGCACATGGAAATGTGGTAATTTGGATGCATTCGTGATTGCAACAGATTGAAGAAATTAGACCAGACAAAGAGTGTTTTTGGAGGAGGAGGCAGAAGGAGGGAGGGCGTCGGGGGTGAGAAGGGGAGGACGCCTCTGGAAAGGGGGACGCCGGGACTCCCGCCTGCTGCTAAATATATCCGTAGTAATGGAGAGAGACCGGATCACAGGTAGGCCACTCGCTGCCCCCTCCCCTAACTCAGAGCTGCGTCTGTGCTACGGAAAGAAGCACCCAGGGGTCACTTTTATTCATTTTTGTGGACATATTTCTCTTCCTTTTGGCTGTTCTGAGGTCGTGGGACGCAGTGTTCCCAGAGCTGAGCTTTGCGAAGTCGGGCTTTTATTGAAACCCTGCTTTCCTTCCCCTCACTGTTCTCGCTCATTCCCCAGTGGGCCACCTCTGCATCTTGAGGTGCCCCGAGTGCCCAGACGGTTGGCGCCGAGCTCCGGGAAAGGGTGGGGGGACCGGCAGCGGCGCTGGGGTCTGGGGTGGCGGCATTTGGGCTGCTGGTTGGTTGGTTTGTCCACCGTGTGGTTTGCGTGTTTGCTGCCAGCCAAGTCCGTCTGCAAGGCCGCCTCGGTCTGCTCCCTGAAATAGCATTTTGTGCCTTCCCAGGAGTTGACTGCAGGGGTGGAGCTCCCGGTGCTCAGAGGAGACGTGCAAATGTGTGCGCGCGCGCGTGTGTACCCACGCACAGCAGACAGAGCTGGTCCGTTCGCCTGGAGGCTTGGGGCATGGACCAAGGCGAATCCCCCTTGGGGCCAGGGTTGTCACTTGGGTCCTCACTCACCTGGGAGCCCTGCAGTGGGGAGGGGGAGTGACGATCTTCCAGGGTCACCCAGGGGCGCCCTGGGTCAGGAAGGTGAGCAGATGTGGGCTCTGCTCAGACTCTGGAGCAGAGTGACTGTTTAAAACATCTCGGTGTCACATCAGGGCATGGAGTAAGGGCAGAGGGCGGGTCCTTGGGCCAGAAGGGCCCCGTGGATCTAGACCCATCCCTGCTCTCCCTGGGGGTCCAGCCTTTCATAGCCGGGCCCATTCTCACGGGCAGCCCCCACGGAGCGGGCATGGGGCCATCGGGGCGGTGCGAGAGCCGACCCTGGAGAGCAAGGAGGCAGCCCTGGCTTGAGTCATCCCGGTCAGATGGCCCCCGTCCCAGGTCAGTTTCCCCAGCCCCTCAGGCAGCCGTGGCACTCTATGACTCGGTCAACGTCTGACATCATGAGTAAGTCCCCTGCCTACCGTGTGCCTCTCAGGCGTACTGGGGCCACCAGGCAGGTCTGGGGCATCCTCGGGCTTCAGCTACTCTGCATGGACCCCTGGGTCCTGGTGAGGCTCAAAATGTCACCCCATAGGTGCTGTGGCCCCTCGTCTGTTGCTTGCCACTGTGTGTGTTGGGGGGCTCTCCAAGGGGCCGGGGGAAGGGGTGGCCCGTCTTGAGGCTCCTCCTTGTCTGCTCCTCCAGGGTCCGATCAGATCCGATCTGACATCGTGGGATGTCAGGACTGATGGGGCCGCCACCGGGAGGAGAGCTGCTGACTGGCCATGTGCGTGTGCACGTGTGTGTGCGTGTGTGTGCACGTGTGTGCCACTGGGACCGCCGCAGGAGGAGGGGCAGCCATGGAGGCCCGCGGAAGGCAAAGTGTGAGCTCAGTGACCTGGGCCAGCTGGGGTAGACGGGTGTGGAGCGGGAGTCCACGGCTCTTGCCTGGCAGGGGCATTCTTGCAAAGCTCAGTTAGAAACTGGTTGCAGATGTGAATGACAATGGAAATCCTCAGGCTCTTTCCTAACACATTCCTCAGACCCGCTCAGATCTTGACCTTGGTCTTTAATTGTATCCTGGCCTGTAACGTGAAGGGTTTGGACTGGCATGGCCCAAGGCAGCACCCCACTGCCGGTGCGCCTCTGAGCCTGTTCTGTGGGGTCCCTGAAGGTTCCTTCCTTCTCCCTTTGTCTTGTGGTAAGACGGTTGTGACAGCTGCCTCAGTCCCCACCCGCGCGCCAGGCAGAGGTGGGGCTGGGGGCCAGGATGTCCTGCCCGGCCCAGTGCCCCACCTGACCTCTTCCAGGCAGGGCTGCTACTGCCTGTGCTCCACTGTGCTGGCGTTTGAGGTGTGTCTGGCTGGCTCTCGGCCACCAGTGCTGTCCAGGCAGAGCTGGTGGGGAGGGGAAAGGGGCTTGGGGCAGGTGCAGGCAGCCTCAGGACCCTTCCATCTGCTCAGTCCTTCTCTTTGCAGCACTGGGCTCCTGCCCTGTTTGTGAGTCTGGGGCCTGGGGTTCTCCTGGGCAGTGGGGTAGCCCCGGCCCTCTTGGAGGCTCCCCCTCCCCCCCCGCCCCCGGGAAGATGCCGGAGGGCTTGTCAGCAGGGCAGGGATGAGTCATGGAGCAGTGACTGGCCTCTGAGACACAGAAGGCCGCTCCTTCCAGCCAAGGGTCAGGTTTTTTCCCTTGTTCTGGACTGCCTCTGTGGCTTTTACAAATTAAGCAGTTTTATCTTGTTCCAAGCGCTTGTATTTCAGCAGGGAGAGAATCTCCAAGAAGGGAACTTTCCACTGGGGAGCTGTTACTTAGCTCAGCTGGGCCTCGGGGAGGGTGGGAACGGGCCTCTCTGCTCTGTCCTGGACGTCGGCGTGGGGCCCTGGGAGGGCCGGCTGCTCCATCACGGGCCGTCTGCCCGACATGGTGAGGCACAGAGCGCTCACCCAGGAGGTAGGGGGGAGAGCTGGTGGTCTGCTCTTCTCAGGGTGTCTGCTGTCACGGGGCGGGCAGGGAGCTGGACACCCCTCACCTGTCCCTGCTTGTCTCTGAGTCCCCGGGCACTTCTCACCCCGGTCCTGGACAGACACTGGGGTCACAAGCTGCCTGGACCTGCTTTGTCCTCTCTGGCTTTAGTTCCCTTGTCTCTAAGAGGAGAGGAGTGGCCCAAAGCCTTCCTGGCCCCCTTCCTCTTCTGGCTCTGACCGGCGAGGGACTTGGTCCCTGGAGGAGTTTCTTAGGGCAGCTGAAACCTAGTGCCACAGACCGCCTGGCTTGAAACAGCAGCAGCAGCTGACTCTGTCAACAGTTTTCGAGGCTGGAAGTTCAAATTCAAGGTGTCGGCAGGGCTGGTTCCTTCTGAAAGCCGTGAGGGAGCTCCCTCTCCTGGCTTCTGGGGGCGGCCTGTGATCCCCTGTGGTCCTTGGCCTGTAGGAGCATCACCCAGTCTCTGCCTGTTGTCACAGAGCCTTCTGTGTCCCCAGGTCTGCTGCTTCTCTCTTATGAGGACACTCATCACTGGACATCCCCCCCATGCCCCCACCACTGCCCCGGCTAATCCAGGATGACTGAATGTCAAGATCCTTAACTTAATTACACCTGCAAGGCCCTATTTCCAAATAAGACTACGTTCAAGGGTTCCAGGTGAACATGCGTTTCCAGCGGGGGGGGGGTGTCGCCATTCAATCCACTCCAGTCCTGATGTGTCCTGGATGCACTGGATGATTCCATGTCCCAGATTCCTCGTTGCCCCACTCGAGAACCTTCTGGTGTGGCCACTAGCCCTTTCCATTGCGTCACGTGTGCCTGGTGGGGGACTGCCCTGCTGCCTCCCTGGACCTCCCCTGTCCTGGCCCACAGGTGAGGGGTCACTGCAGCCCGTCCGTACTGCAGGGGCCCGGGGTGCCCGGAGCTCTGCGCTGGACTCTGAATTCTTTTTAAACACTGTGGTAAAATCCGCATAACGTACAAATTGCTGTTTTAACAATTTCAGGGATGTATGGCTCCGTGGCATTTATCTGGTAAGTACATTCCCGTAGCTGGGCCACCGTCCATCTCATCTGCAGAACTGCTTCGCCTTCCAGAATGACACTCTGTCCCCACGAAACAGCCACTGTCCTTTCTCCTTCCCTTCTGCCCGTGGCAGCCGCCATCCAGCTTTCCTTGTCCGTGACTCTGTTCCAGGTACCTCACAGACGCGGAGTCGTGCGCTAGTTGTCTGTCTGTCTGTGCCTGGCTTATTTCACTTGGGGTAATCTCCTCGAGTTCGTCCATGTTGTAGCAGGTGTCCGGTTCCTTCCTAGTGTAAGAGAGTGATGTCCCGCTCTGTGGATAGACCACATTGTGTTTCTGGGGACATACGCAGAAGCAGGTTGCTGGGTCGGGTGGGAATTCTGTGTTTAATTTGGTGTGCAGCTGCGTACCGCTCGCCGAGCGGCTGCACCATTTCACGTTCCCACCGGCAGGGCACAAGGGTTCCAATCTCCCCGCCCCCTCACCGACGCTGCTATTCTGTTTACTTATTTGTTCCTTTCGATGATAACCATCCCGGTCAGTGTGCAGTGGCATCTCACTGTGGTTTTGATGTGCATTTCTCTAAATGCGTAGAGCTGGTGAGCGCCTTTGCCCGGGCTCGTTGGCATCTGTGTGTCTTTGGAGAAATGTTTCTTCAAGTCTTTTGCTAAGATTTTAATTGGGTTGTTTTGTTGTTGTTGTTGTTGTTGTTGTAGGAGTTCTTTATGTATCCTGCATATCAATCCCTTACCTGATATGTGATTTGCAAATATTTTCTCCCATTCTGCCAATAACCTTCTCACGCTGGTGGTGGTATACTTCGATGCATAGAAATTTTTAAGTTTGATGAAATCCCATTTTACGAATCATTCTTTGCCTGTGCTTTTGGTGTCGTACCCATTGTCCCAAAGCTTTTCCCCGGTGATTTTTCCTAAGAGTTGTATAGTTTTGGCTCTGGGTTGAGACCTTTGATCCATTTTGAGTGAATTTCTGTATATGGTATGAGGTAGGGTTCCTGATTCACTCTTTCTCTTTCCTCACACCCAGGCCGGCTCCTGTGGGTGGCAGGGAATGGGGAAATCCTGGGCTGGGCCAGGCCTTGAATGGCTTTCCGCCCCAGGCTCGCCACAGAGCCTCAGCTCTGGCCTGGAACACAGCTGGACGTGTGCTGTGCCCGGGGCAGCCCAAGCCGGGCTCTTCTGGGCTGACAGTGGAGGCCAGCCTGGGGTGTTCTGAGTTCCACCGTGTGGATGTACCTCTAATTCTCTGTGGTCCCTCTGTCCAGCCTGCGTGTGGCACTGGCTGTCTGTGTGGCAGGTTGTGGGGCTCAGTGTCATTGGTCTGTCCCCATGCACCTTCTCAGGAACCCTCTCCACCCACACCCTCCCGCGTGGCTTCTGCCATCCGGGCTTCTGCCTTCTGCTCAGAGCTGGTCATCCGTCTTGTCTTTCCATCCGACAGAAACTTCTGTCCTCAAATCTCTTTGCCTGAAGGGCCTCCAGCACTGGGCATGCCATCACCAGCCCTGGGCCGATTCCGCTGACAGGGTCGGCTGTGGATTCAGCTTCTTTGGGGCTGGGCATGTGACTGGGCAAAGGGTAGGGCGGGACCTGACAGAGAAAGGAGGGAGATTTCCTCCTACCAAGTGGCCTCAGCTTGGAGAAGTGTCTTGGCCACAGCTTGAACTCTGGACAGATAGCAATGCGGATCTCAGCTCGCGGTGGAGGACACTTCTGCCTTGAGACCTTCAGATCCTCCTTCCTTTTTTTTCTTTTTTTTCCCTTTTCTTTAAACGAATGGAGAAACTCTGACTTGAGCAAAGCTGAGTAAACAAAGCAACACACCCCTAGGAAATGAGCGGGGAGGCACCAGCTCTGAAACTTTGCTCTGAAAGCTGTGTGCTTTGGGGCTGGGTAGGTCCTCGGGAGCAGATGGGTGTGGCGGGGCCGTGGGGCTCAGGTGGCAGGAACGCGCATGCCGGTGCCCCCTCCCACCAGAGGGTCGACAGTCTGTGTGGTTATCTTCCGCCTGGAGTTCAACTCCTGTCGCGCCAGAATGGCGGCGGGGGTCCTGTTTGCAGCACCAATAGGCTCAGGCCATTCCAGTTCACTCTTCGAATATTTCTTGAGGTCCTGCAATGTGCAGGTGCTCACCTGGGTTCTCGGCCTACAGGAGGGAGGGGGATATAGCCCTTGCTCCGGCCAGACCCTGCCCGAACTGGGTGTCAAGGAGCTAGCCGATAAGTGCATTGATAGATGATTCTAGCGAAGGCTGTGAAGAAGCCTAGAACAGGTGATGTGGTCATTACCTGGAGTGCATGTCCTCTGTGTGTGTGTGTGTGCGTGTGTGTGTGTGTTGGGGAATTAGTGGATGCCCTCCCCGAGGGGGTGACACTGAGCTGAAACTTGCGTGACCAGTAGGACCCAACCAGGCCAGCGTCCAAAGGAAGAGCTTCCAGGCAAAGAGAACAGAAAATGCAAAGGCCCGGAGGTTGGATCATCAAGGCGAGGGGTAGGGCCAGGCTGGGTTGTGCTGGGGAAGCCTGCCGGGTGCCCCGTGGAGGGAGCCATGGGCCCTGAACGCCCAATGGCTGCTGAGTCACCCGTGGCGGGCAGGGAGGGGATGCAGGGAGGCCTGGAGGGGAGGGGACACTGCAGTTGCTCTTTGCAGTGGGAGAGGGAGGGCCTCTGATTGCTGGGGGACCCGGGTGTTTGTCCAGTCCTGCCCCGGAGGCTTGCGCCGACTCAACTGGGAGGATGCTGGCTGTGGCTTGGTGTCTGCTTGGCCAACCGTGGGGTGAGGCCTGAGTCCTGGGAAGGTGACCCGAGCCCATAGCCTCAAGAGGAAGTACAGCGTGGGAGAGGCGGCCCGCTCCTTCGCGTCCCACAAGGCCCTGCGTCTCCAGGCAGTTATTGTGAGCTCTGGTGTGAGGCCACGTGCCCACCAGGGACTAACACCCCCCTGCTGGCGTGGATTGAGCTGCTGCCTCTCTAGTGCCTGTGCGTCTGCTCACCGGGCAAGGGCTGCGGCGGTGGACAGCAGGTGCCTGTGCGTCCCCGGCCCACACGGGGGACGGTTCCGGCAAGCCCTGCGTGCTGCTTAGTGCGCTCCTTGACCATCCACGGGCCACCCTGCGGGGGCGGCACAACTGAGGCGGGTGAGCGCAAAAGCCTCGCCCAGGCCCGAGGCCTCACCTTTCCAGGGCTTCGCTTCAGGCCCGGGCACCTCTCTGGCCCTGCTGCCCCTGGTGTGCACGTGGGTGGCCCCCCCACCAGGGGCCAGGAGGCCTTTCCAGGTGGCATTTCGATTGAAGGCTGAAGGGCTCTGGGCCATGGTGCTGGGTGAGATGTCACAGGAGATCGTTATCTGATAACAAGCAGAGAAGTTCGGCTTTGGGATGGTTGACGTCAGCATGTTTCCTTTGGGATGGTTGACGTCAGCATGTTTCCAAGCTCTGGGACCTTCCTCGTGTCCTGATCCCGACGGCGCCAAGTGCCGGGGAGAGGGATGGGGCTGGGGGTGATGGTGGGGGGCTTGTGAGCCACCCAGAGGGGGTGGGCTTGGGCAGTGCCTCTGTGCTGTGTGTCTAAGGGGGGGTACTCCAGGGAATGCTCTGCAGTGCCCCCCACCCGTGCCCCAGCTCCCACCTCTCTGGGGAGGAGTGAACAGAGGGGCCTGGGTTCGGGAAACCTGCATCGTCCACGCATGGGTGCCCCCCATTACTGCAGGGAGGGGCCTGGCAGGGCCTGGGGAGGGAGGAGTCCGCAAACCCGAGAAGGGAGAGGGATTGGGCTGCAGAAAGCCTTTCCCCCAGAAGGTGGCACTGCAGGCCCTCGAGAGCCAGCCCCCGTGTCCACGCCACCGAATTTGCGGAAAGAGGCTGCCCGGGCGTTATTTCCCTTCCCGTGGCTGCCCTTCTCCCTCGTCCCCCGGCGCAGGAAGTGGCGGGTGGGGAGCGTGGGAATCCCAGCGAGGATGGGAAGGCACCGGCGCAGGAGCCAGGACTCGCTCCGAACCCCGCTGAGGCCGCGGAGGTGTGGAAGCTTCCTGCTTCGGGGTTCGGGGGAGGGGTCTCCACTACATCCTCCTTCTTCCCTGTTTGTGGATGACATGTCTCAGTCTCTTTAAAATTTTTCCAGCTTTTTACTATGAAAAATCTCAAACACACAAGAAAGATAAAAGAATTCTAGGGCCACCACGAGATTCTGCCACGCCCGGGGAGCTCTGTGGGCTTCACCCGTGTCCCTCCCTCCATCTGCCTACAGTCCCCGGGATTCAGGGATCCAGTTCAGAATAAGTGGCTGATATCCGTGCGCATCACCCTACGAACACTTCAGCTTGCGTCTCCCTAGCTAGAGTCCGGTATCTGTTTAGGGTTCTTTTTCTTTCTTTGAGGTAAAATTACTGTGCCACGGACTCTCAGACCGTAAGCGCACAGCTCAGAGTCTGGGTGTAGACTTCACGGAGCCTCACTCCCATCAGGACGCAGAGCATCGCCATTCCTGCTCCTGGCCAGCCTCTGCCTCCCAGCTAGGGGCTGCCAGAATTTGGGTTTCTTCCACTATTGATTAATTTTGCCGGTTTGTGTGTTTTTTAGACCTATCTGCTGGCACAGTACTTTGTCCCATGATGGCTCAGTGGTGTTCGTTTCATGTTTCCAGTGCAAGGTTCTTATGAATAAAGCTGCTATGAGCATTCTTTTCTTTCTTTCTTTCTTTTTTTAAGATTTTAAATTTTACCTCATCTCTACACCCAACGTGGGGCTCGAACTCACAACCCGGAGATCAGGAGTTGGGTATGTCCACCCACTGAGCCAGCTGGGCACCCCTGCTATGAGCATTCTTATGCAATCTGTGTGTGTGTGTGTGTGTGTGTGTGTGTGTACTTCCATTTGTCTTGTGTTAATACCGAGTGGAATTATTGGACCAGAGGGTAGGTAGCTATGAGTTTAGTTTTACAGGAAACTGCCAGATCTTCTCCTAAAGTGGCTGGACCACTTTACACATCCACCAGCCATGGCAGAGAGTTCCCGTTGCTCCACGTCCTCGTCAACATTTGGTGTCGTCACTCTCTAGGATTCTGTCCTTCTGGCACGTGGGTAGCTTTATCTCATTAGGATTTCAATTTGCATTTTCCTGATGACTAACGCTGTTGAGAACATTTTCATGTGCTTACTGGGGACTCATCTATTTTTCCTTTGTGAAGGGTCTTTTCAAATCTGTTGCCCATTTTAAAAGTGGGTTGCTTGGGAATGCCTGGGTGGCTCAGGTGGTGAAGCATCTGCCTTCGGCTCAGGTCATGATACCAGGGTCCTGGGATCAAGTCCTGCATCGGGCTCTTTGCTCAGTGGGGAGCCTGCTTCTCCCTCTGCCTGTCGCTCGCTCTCTCTTTCTCTCCCCCCTCCCCCCCCCCGCAGTTAAATACATAAAATCTTTAAAAAAATAAAAAAAGTAAAAGTAGGTTGCTTGACTTTTATTCTTTCTGGATACCGGTCTTTTGTGAGATATGTGTATCATAAATATATATTTCCTGTTCTGTGGCTTGCATATTCATTTCTTAACAATATCTTTGGATGAGCAAAAGTTTGTAATTTTAATTTTGATGAAATCTAATGTAACAAGTTTCTTTCTTTGTGGTTACTGCTTTCTGTGTTCTTTATAAGAAAGCTTTGCCTGCTCCCAAGAGGTGAAGATATTTTCAGTGTTTTCTTCTGGAAGCTTTATGGTTACAGCTTTTATATTAGGTTTAGAAATCATCTTTTGTGTATGGTATGAGCTAGGGGGTTAAGGCCCATTATGTTGGGTTTTGCTTGCTGGTTTGTTTTTTCAGTATGGATACCCAGTTGTTCTAGCACCATTTGTTGAAAAGACATTGGCATACCTTGGCACCTTTCTTGAAAATCAATTGGCTTTGTGTATATGGTTCTATTTCTGGAGTCTATCATATTGTATTGATGACCACCCTGTCTTGATTAATGTGGCTTGAAATAAGCTCCCTCAATATATCTAAGCCATTGCTTTAGATGTTCTTTTTATTTTTTTTTTAAGATTTTATTTTTAAGTAATCTCTACACCCAACGTGGGGCTTGAATTTACAACCCAGAGATTAAGAGTCACATGTTCTACCAACTGAGTCTGCCAGGTGCCCCTAGATGTTCTTGGTCTTTTAAATTTCCTTATAAATTTTAGAAGTAGAGAGTCAACGTCTATAAAAATGTTCTGTGAATTCTGAGCTCGCATTGAATCTATAGGTCAATTTAGAGAGAATTGACATCTTAATGACACTGACTCTTATGATCTTACAAACATGGTATGTCTCCATTTTTAAAGGTCTTTTTCTTCAATCTCTGTAGAATTACACAGTTCTGTAGTTGTCAGTGAAAAGATCTTCATGTCAGTTGTTAAATTTACTTCTAACTATTTTATTTTTTGGTGCTGCTGTACATTGAGTATATATTTTCAATTTCATTTCAAATTGTTTGTTGCTGGTGTATAAAATGCATTTGATTTTTGCATATAAATCTTATATCCTATGACCTTGTTGAAGTCATTTTTATCCTAGGACTTGGTTTTACTTATTTCTTCCTGATCTTGATTCCTTTAATTATTTTTTCTTGTCTTATTACACTAGCTACAACTGCCAGTACTATATATATATATATATATATATATATATATATTTTAAAGATTTTATTTATTTATGTGACAGAGAGACAGCCAGCGAGAGAGGGAACACAGCAGGGGGAGTGGGAGAGGAAGAAGCAGGCTCCCAGCGGAGGAGCCCGATGCGGGACTTGATCCCGGAATGCCGGGATCACGCCCTGAGCCGAAGGCAGATGCTTAACGACTGCGCTACCCGGGTGCCCCTGCCAGTACAATATTGAATAGAAGTGAGTAGGCATCCTGGTCTTGTGCCAGAACTTAGGATCTTAACTATAGATTTTCCAAATATGCTCTTCATCAGACTGAGGAGATTCCCTTCTCTCCCTAATTTGATGGAGTTTTTTTTTTTTTTTAAGATTTAAAAAAATTTTTTTTTATTTATTCGACAGAGATAGAGACAGCCAGCGAGAGAGGGAACACAAGCAGGGGGAGTGGGAGAGGAAGAAGCAGGCTCATAGCANGGCTCATAGCAGAGGAGCCCGATGCGGGACTTGATCCCATAACACCGGGATCATGCCCTGAGCCAAAGGCAGACACTTAACTGCTGTGCCACCCAGGCACCCCATTGATGGAGTTTTTTAACATGAATGGGTGTTGACTTTAGTAAATACTCTTTCTGTATCTATTGAAATGATTATTTTCTCCTTTGTTCTACTAATAGGGTGAGTTAACAATGATTGATTTTTGAATATTAAACCAAGTTTGCATTCCTGGATAAGTCCCACTTGGTTATGATTTGTAATCCTTTCCATACACTGCTGGGTTTGATTTGCCTAGTTTTCTGTAAAGGATTTTTTTTTTTTTTAAAAGATTTTTATTTATTTATTCGACAGAGATAGAGACAGCCAGTGAGAGAGGGAACACAAGCAGGGGGAGTGGGAGAGGAAGAAGCAGGCTCGTAGCAGAGGAGCCTGATGTGGGGCTCGAACCCATAACGCTGGGATCACGCCCTGAGCCGAAGGCAAACGCTTAACCGCTGTGCCACCCAGGCGCCCCCTCTGTAAAGGATTTTTTATGTAGATCCACGAGGAATATTATTAGTGTGTTATTTTTTTGGTTAGTTTATTTTGGTAATGTCTTTGTTCGTGTTCTTTCAGCCTCATGAAATGAGTTCAGAAGTGTACCCTCCTCTCCATTTTTCATAAAAGTTTGCATAAAATTGGTGTTATTTCTTCCTTAAGTGTTTGATAGAAGTCAGCAAGGAAGCCATTTGTCCCTAGAGTTTTCTTCTTGGAAAGTTGTTTTTTTTTAATGACAAATTAAGTGCTTGTATTAAATATGTTAAATGAATTTAGTATTAATTTGAATACATTAAAAGTATTTGATAGAGCTATTCAAGGTTTTTACTTCCACTTGTGTCAATTTGGTAAGTTATATTTTGAAGGAATCTGTCCATTTCATGTAAGTTGTTGAACTCATTCGTATAAAGTTGTTCATAACTTTCCTTTATTATCATTTTAATGTCTATAGGCTCTTAGGGATAACTCTTCATTCCTAATATCAGTAATTTATGTTCTCATCTCTCTTTCTCTCTCTCATCAGTCCAGCTATGAGTTTATTGATCCGTAGATCTTTTTAAAGAACGAACTTTTGGCTTTATTTTTTTCTCTTTTCTTTTTTTTTTTTAATTTCCTTTATTTCTATCCTTATCTTCATGACTTCCTTCCTTTTACTTACTTTGATGTATCAGTCAGGTCCCAGGCAGGAAACAGAAACCACACCACACCAGTAATTTGAACAGCAAAATGTAATGTAAAGAATTATTAACAGGTAAAAGCTGGTTAGCTACTGAAAGGGTAAAATAATACTTGGAGAACACAGAGCAGCAAATAAAGAAGAAGCTACTTTAGAAGGAAACACAGGGGAAAGCTTTGTGACATTGGGTTTGGCAACAGTTTCTTCGCTAGGCCGCCAAAAGCACAGGCAACAAAAGAAAAAAAGATAAGTTGTATTTCATCAAAATTAAACACTTTTGTGCCTCAGAGGACAAAGGCCATCCGCAGAGTGGGGGGTACTGTGTGCAAACCATATACCCATAAGGGATTAATATTTAGAATATATAAAGAACTCCTATAATACACCAACAAAAACCCAAACAGCCTGATTAAAAAAAACGGACAAAGAACTGGAATAGCCCTTTCTCCAGAGAAGACACACAGATGGCAACAAGCGCAAGAAAAGATGCTCAGTGTTACTAATCATTAGAGACAAGCACATGAAAACAGCAGTGAGCCAGCACTTTATACTCATGAGGACGGCTGCTATGCAAAGAAGCAGAGAACAGCACGTGTTGGCCAGGTGTGGGGACACTGGAGCCTTCACTGGCTGCTGGGAAGGCAGTATGGCAGGTCCTCAAAACATTAAACCTAGAGTTCTCACCCACTCCAGCGAATCCACTTGTAGCTGGATTCCCCAAAGAATTGGAAGCAAATCCATGTGCAGAGTCGTCGAAGGTGGCGGCTGGCGGGCTGGGGTGAGGGGAATGGGAAGTTAGTGCCTGAAGGGTACAGAGCTTTGGTTTGATAAGACGGAAAGTTCTAGAGCTGGGTAATGTTGATAGTTGCACAGCGATGTGCATGGACGAAATGCCACAGAAATGTACGCCTGCATATTGTTCAAACGGCGAATTTTGTGTTCTGGGGGTTTCACTACACACACGCAAGAGAGGGAGTGGTAGCTCTGGGGCTGAGAACACCTGAGCACCCGCAGCCCTGTCTCACTCGGTCTGGGGCTTGGGCCTTGCTGGGGAAGGTGTGGCTGCCACGGAAACCTGTGGTCTCCTGGTGGCAAAACGTTCTCCCCAGAGGGTGTCGATGGAACTGGTCTTTAGAAGCAGCTTACAGGGTGGCAGGGAAACTTCTGGAGGGTGTGGGCAGGTGGCAGCTGGTCCACGGGAAGTTTTCGGGGCTGGGCTGGGAGCTACAGCTGGTGCACAGGAAGGGGCCTTCTGGGTGCTAGAGAACCTCCGGGAAGGGCGAGCACCAGCCGCTCAGGCGCCGGGGGAGCCGGGAAGAGAAGCCCCTTCCTCTGCGCTGCCCGAGGAGCCCTCCCTGCCTCTCCTCCCACGCCGTGTGTCTGTGTGCATGCGGAGGAAATGATTCACACCCANCAGGAGATGCGACAGATACCGGGAGAAACGCCTTCCACGCCTAGAAGGCCTGGTGGAGATTTCCGCAATGCCCAGGACTGGGTTTCAGTCGCATTTCTGAAGTTCAGTCTTGTTTCATGAGGCCCAGGATCCTTCGGGGTGAAAGGAAAGGAAGGAAAAGGACTTCCCCTGCGGGGTGTGTGTGTGTGAGTGTGTGTGAGAGTGCGAGTGTGCACATGTGTGCGTGGCTCTCATTTCCATTTTACTATCTTCCTGACCACCAGGAAGAATGTCCGAGAACCTCCCCACCCTGCCCTGTGCTGCATGTGGTGGGAGGTGTGGGTGCGGGCACGTGGGTGCGTACCCGTGTGCGCACGCACACACACACGCACAGAGTCAGGGGGGAGCAGTCCTACAGATTGTACCTAGGCCTGGCAGGAAACCGGACTCTGGGAAACTTCAGGCCCCACCTTTGGCACAAAACTATGCTTTTTGTTGCTGTACGTTCAAGGGAACAGAGTGGGGGTGGGGTGGGGTGGGGACAGTTCACGTGTAGAGGAGCCGAGCCTGCCCCGGTGTCCTGCTCGGGGGGCTCCTGTGCCAAGTTCTGGGGGGCTCCCGGGTCGGGGCCGGTCCCACTCCAGGTGGGGCCTTCTCCTGGAGTTCTGGGCCAGGATCATGGGGTCCCCATGGAAAGGAACCCTGCCCAGTGGCTCCCCACATTTGCTGAGGGCAAGTGACTGATTCAGTTGTCCAGGCAGCCTGTGAAAATATGGGGTCCAGGCCTACCCCCCAAGCCCCAGCGTCTGATGAGGTGCTGATGTGAGCAGGACAAGGGGCCCCCGCCACAGGTGCTCTGGGGGCGCAGGGCCGCCCTGCCTGTGGGGCGTGGGAAGATCTGCACGTACTTGCTGACTGGCGAAGCTCGGGGTGAACAGCCGCGTGACCTGGCGGATGGGACAAAATAGCGGATGCAGACTGGCTGCCGGAGGGAGGGGACACCGGCCGCTGGGCCATCCTTGCTCAGTCCCTGGACGAGTCTTGTGGCTGTCATAACAAATGACCAGAAACGTGGGGCTCATACAACAGGCAGTCCTCCTTGCGTGGTCCAGAGGCCAGGAGTCTGCAGGCCAGGCCCGTTCTTTCTGGAGGCCCCCGAGGGAGAACCCTCTCCGAGCTCCTTGCTGGTCTCCGGTGGCCGCCGGCCTTCCACGGCTGGCAGGTACCCCACTGCGTTCTTTGCCTTTGGCTCCCTAGGGCTGTCTCCCCTGGGCGTCTCTGTTCACAGAGCCATTCCTTTCTCTTACAGAGACCCCAGCTGGTGGGTTAGGGCCCCCCCAATCCAAGATGCCCTCCTCTTAACTCCTTCACATCTGCAAAGACCCCATTTACAAATAAGGTTGCTTTCACAGTTCTGGGCATTAGGGTTTCAATTTACCTTTTTGGCGAACATAGCTCAGCCTGCAACAGGCTCTCTCTGCAGAGGGGCCCTCTCCAGGACTCAGTTGCAAGGGAGGATGGGGGTGGACGAGAGAGGGCCCCCGTGGTGGGGGGGTACCCGCATGCTGGGGCGGGGCTTGGAGTGAATCAGGGCAGGGGATGGGAGGGTGCTGCGGGGTTGTCTGGGCAGGCGGCACAGAAAGAGAAGAGCTGCAGGGACGCCCGGCTGGCTCAGTAGAGCGTGCGGCTCTTGATCTTGGGGTCAGGAGTTCGAGCCTCACCTTGGGTGTAGAGATGACTTGGAAAAAAAAAAGCTACAGTTACTGTGTCTGAATAGTTGGAGGGTCGTCACATAGAATGAGGGTTCCTCCAAAAAGCACCCCCAGGACCAGACGCCTGGCAGGTCCCAGGAAGTGCGGTTTGACTCATTACATAAAGAGATTTTGCCCACAAGTTGGATTTTCTGACAGTGGAGCAGGCCAGTTCACAAAGTAGTGAGTTCCCCATGCCTAGAAGTATTCAAGCAGGGGCTGTGTGGAGACTGTTCAGGAAAGCTGTAGAAGGGACCTCTGAGGTTCCTGCCAAGACCAGGTGTCTGTTATTTGGTGAGAACTTAAATTCTGAGGTGTAACGATGTGGGGAACCTGCCTTGGCGGGGGAGGACTCCTGCTCAGGCCTTACACGTTCTGCTTTGTCTTTACGACTGGGGATCAGGCCGGGCTTGATCCTACAGCGTTCCCCCTCCTTTGTCTTTGGCTGCCTCTGGTTCCTATGGAAACGGAGCCTCCACCCTGTGGCCCACCTGCCTGAGCCCAGACGTCGTGATTAAGCTCGGTGTCAGATGGGTCTGGGGAAATGTGTGCAGATAGTCACACGTGTGGATGAACACATGCTTCTGTGTTGCACGTGGGAGCACATCCCCCCGCCGAGGGTCCCTGGTGCGGGGCCCCCCGCATCTGCTGCTCTCCCGGGTCTGAGGCGGCGTTCAGGAACACTACTGATGCTTGCCATATGCCAAGCTCTGTTTGAAGCACGTACTAACACGTGTTGTACTTTTTTACCTGTTTAGCAAACCTGGAACATTTGTCTTGTGCCAGGCACAGTTCTAAGCGCTTTACAAATATGAACACATTTTCATTTCAAGATAACCCTTTGAAGCAGGTAATGTTATCCCCATTTTATAGATAAAGAAACCGAGGCCTAGGGGATACAGGGACTTGCCCAAGATTTTTCTCTCCCTCATGCACACACACACACACACACACACACACACACACACGCCCATTTAGACACACTCTCACACCTGTGCTCGATGGTAGCTGTTCTCCTCGGAGGTGAAGTTGGCCTCGAAGAGGCCAGGGCCCCGGTCAGGGTCTGGCTCTCACTCTGGCCGTGTTCTGCTGCAGACACTGGGGGGCATTCCTGTATCCTCACCCCTGTGGTCTGGCTCCTCTCCCAGGAACTGGATTTCCCCCAGAGCCCCTGCCCAGCTCAGAGGGAGGGCTGAATGCCCCATTCCTCCCTGCGGTGAGTGGTCAGGCTCCGACCCCCTCCTGCCAGCCCTTCCGGTCACCGCTCTGCTGGCTGCGGGGGCCACCAGGCTTGCCCCTGGATCCGGGCACCCGGCAGCTGCCCGGGAAGGAAATGACACTTGAGCCTCCGGGAAACTTCGGAAGAAGCAGCTGTGGGGAGGTGTGGCCTCCTGCTGCCATTTCCCTGCCCCCCGGGGATGGGCACAGAGAGATCACTGGACGTTCCTACCTGGAGCGCAGGGAAGCACAGGCATGCTGCCTGCCCGTCACACGTGCCAGCGAGGACTCGCCCTCGTCCCATGTGCTGGCCACCCACCCAGCCAGCCCAGGCCAGTGCTGCCCACAGACACCATGTCTTCGTCTCACTGAGACCTGCCATTTCGCAAGGAGACCGAGGCCCAGAGATGCCGAGAAATTTGTCCCGATTCCCCCAGCTGATAACTTAGCTGAGCCAGGATTTCTGTCGTGGGGCCTGCGACTCCAAAAGCCCAAGTTCTTCCTACGACATCAGGCTCAGGACCGGATCGGGATGTTTTTCCACGAGCCGATTGTTTGGATGGTCTGTGCAGCTTGGCTCATTATAGTTGCTCAGTAAAATGCTGAATGAACGGTCGGGTCCTCCCCCATTGACCGGCGTGACTGAGAGCCCATGGCTTTGGCCCAAATGCCGGTCTCCGTTCCCTGGCCCAGCATCTCCCTTTGGGGTATGTGACCTTGAAAACAGTGACCCTCTCCGTCCTGCCTTGGACAGCGTTTCTGAGTGGCGTCAGGAGAGCAGCTGGGGATTACCAGCGCCCTGTGGCTGGCGGGCTGCGCGCCAGATTCCTGGTACGGATGCGTGGGTGATTGTCAGCCACATGTGTGTGCAGAGCTGCACATGTAAGAGTTGTGCAAACGCCCCGCCCCCGCCCTCCGGCCCAAGCCCCCTGGGTGGCTGCCAAGACGCCGCTCTGGAACGTTGGCCAACGGGGGTCTTGCCTTGTGTCCCGGCTGTAGTGGCTGTTCATTTGTGTCACGGGGCCGTGTGCAAAGAGCCTGACCCTGGACTGTGGGTCACGCGTGCGTCCCGTGCCCCTTCCTCCTGCGACATCCTGGGTGGAGACCCCTGCCCCTCGCACAGTGGCTGTGGCATCTGAAGGGCCTTCCGCAGTGAAGGGTGGATGTGGGGCCATGCAAACACTGGGGGCAGGGGGGTCTAGAAGCACGCGGGCCTCTTCCTCCCGTGGCAGGGTTCTGTGTGTCCATCCTCAAGGGAAAACCAGCATCTGAATCTTTGAGTGATGCAGGGTGGGTGGTGACTCCCTGCTGGTTCCTGGACCTAGATGTGGTGCCGCGGCACGCAGGGACTCTCCGCTTCGCTGAGCAAGCGCGGGCTGCCCGCAAGCTTCCGCTCCGCAGAAGCGCGTAGCATCCCGGCCCCATTAGCTCCGCAGGGATCAGTGAACGCCCACCACGTGCCACACAGCTTCTCCTGAGCATCATAGGTACTGCGCACCTGGCCTGGCCTCCAGCCTGGTCTCCCTGGCTTCTAGAGCCTTCTGCGAAGACTTAGCCGCAGCCCCTGCTGCCTTTGATTCTGTTTAGGGCCATATGGATGGACGTGGGGGTTGGACAGGCTGAGTTCACGTCCTAGCGACTCCACTGATCCCTGGGCCCCGGGCAGGCTCCTGCCTTCTTTGCACCTCTGACTCCCATGGAGAAATTAGAGGGATGGAGAGGCTACCCCTCAGAGACTTCTCCAGAAGTAAAGGAGCTGGTAGCATAGGGGATCGGGCACTAGTAATCATTACTGGAGTGCGGTGTGCACCCGACCCACCGTGGGAAGCACCACTCCTCCTCCTTCTCCTGTTTTTCTCCTGTTCTTGTTTCTCCCCCTCCATCTGTTTCTCCTCCCCCCTCCCCCCTCCCCCATGCACTACCACCAGCACTACAGTTCGGTGCCCCCAGCGGCCCCCTCCATTCCTGTCTTCTCTCTGTTTTCTAAGTGGGGACCAGAGGATGGAGCGGGGCTGCCCCACCTGGGGGGGGGGCTCCCACCGGCCAGGCACTGAGCAGGCCCCTCAGTCTGCTTCTCTGTTCGCCTTTGGCCTGCTGGAGGCTGGGGGCAGCCTCAGGAGACACAACCCCGGAAAGGGGCTCTTGGACCAAGGGTCGGCCGTCAGGACAGAACCCTGGGGGGAGAGGGTAGGCGCCATGGGAGGGGAAGCTATTGAGACATTCGCTAGTGCTTTATTTATGACTTAGCATGTTTGCGGGGTGACCAGAGCATAGCTGAAGAAATTGTTGGCCAGAAGTCCAGAAGTGTCCGCTGGGTGGCTGGATCAGGCTGTGGGGGGAGCTCTCTGGGCAGGCAGACAAGGCGTGGGGGCAGGGGCTGACGTTCACTTAGCATCTGACATATGCCAAGCACTGTGCCCAGAAGGGCGGAAGGAGAGCTGGCATCTTGGCCAGCCCACACACCCCTACAGAACCTTCCAGGTGCACGTGGGGAGAGGATAGGCAGGACTGAGAAGCAAGGACCTGTGAACCCCTAAGGCACGTGGTCAACGAGCATCGTCTGATGGTCTTCAGAAGGAGAAAGGTACATCCACACTCGCAGGGCTGCATTCTGACACGAGCTCTGTTTGGGGGTCTGCCCCTGCTCCGATAGCTGGTACGGCTCCCTGCACCTCTGGCCCCCCTCCGTAGACTGTGAGAGTGGTCAAACACGCAGCAGAGCTCGGAGCATTTTATGGTGCACACTTGCGTGCCCAGCACTCCAATTCCAGCACTGACGACGCATTATGCTTGCTTCATCACCTCTCTGTCCACCTACCCGTCCTTCCATCCATCCGTCGGTCCACCTTATTGTTCCTTCCGGGGCATTTCAAAGTAAGTCGCAAACATCCTGATTACCTACAGAATCATTGCCAGATATTCCAGCCTCACTTTCAGAATTACTCACCAACTGCCCACTCCAGATACTCGGCCGGGGCCGCTCCTTTCCCAGCAGGAGCACTGCGGAGGGGCTTGGAGCCTGGGTTCCAATCCTGACTCTGTCATTAACAGCTGTGTGGCCCTCAGGAAACCATTTTGCTTCTGTAGGTCCAGCTATAAACGGGGTTCCCCTGTGTGTTATAGGTAACGAGAGCTGACAATGACCAAGTTCCTATTTTATGCCAGACGCTTACTGTCACTGATCCCTTCAATCTAGGGATTGTCGTTCCTAACATACGGGGGAATCCGTGACAGCTCGGAAAGGTGAAGTAACTCACCGGCCATCCTGCCGCCTGGTGACTGACCACCTGGGTCTGCACCTAGCAGTCCGACCCAGAGCCCAGGCCTCAGCTCCTTCTGGTGTTCTGAGATCATGCTTTGTCCCTGAAGTGGCCAATTTTGTTCTGTCCGACACACAGCTGTTCGTGTTGGTGACCTCCTTCTCAACACAGAACTTTGCAGAACAGTCCCAGCCTACTCTGGGCATGTGTTTATATGGTGTCCCCTCTGCCGTATGTTAGTGTTTGTCCTCTGTTAAGCTCAGACCTTTATTTTCCAATTTCAGATACCCAGACAAGCAAACAAAACAAACCTTGGGTGAACTAGACTGTTCGTTTTGCTGTGACCACATTTACTGTATCAGACTCTGCCAGGGGCTGGGTGCATAAAGCTTAGACCTCTGCCTTGCCTTCCAGGAGCTCCCAGACCGGCAAGCTGATGAGCACACACCCTATCAGTCGGGGGGCTGTGTGGCTGTGTAACAAAGACTGAAACAACAAAGGCTTACACAAGAGAGAAATTCATTTCTTGTCTGCTTCCCCATCCAAGTGTAAGCAATCGTGGTGGCCCAGCACCGCAGGGACACAGTGTGTGGCTTCTTCACTGCTCTACCATCCTCAGTGGGTTGCTGCAGCTCCTGCCATCACATCTGCATTCCCACTGGGAGGGGGAAGGACAGGAGTGCTCTGAAAGTTTAACAGTTCAGCTCCCTTCTCACTGGTCAGAACCTAGTCACATGGCCACTCCTAGTAGCCAGGGCACCTGGGAAATGAATTCTTTAGATGGGCAACGATATGCCCAGCTGAAACTTTTGTCACTGTGGAAGAAAGAGTAGGTATCATGGAGGGCACCTAGGGTCTGTGCCGCACACACCATATATCCCTTTGTGTGTACAGAGTGGTGGCCAGCCGTGTGGCAGGGACCATTCCCCGGAAAGGTGAGGCTGGAAACAGTTCCTCAAGGAGGTGACATCTGCACCGAGCTGGAGGGCAAGACAGATGTCTTCAGGTCAGGAGCGGCAAGTGTCTTGGCACACGTGCCGCCAGCCGCCTGTGCTGAGGCCGGGGCAGACTAGGTCGGTCGATCATCATAGCTGTCTTCTCGCTGAGCACCGAGCAGCCCCAGAAACCTGCCCCGCGTCCCCCCGGCGGGCAGGCATTGGCTAGGCCTGCCAGTTGAACCCCGTCTGCCCCCGCTGTTTTTTGAGGCAAGGGGGCAGCGTGGGTGTCTCACCGGCACCCAGAATGAATCAGCTGTGGCTGTCCAATGGCATCAGCTAGCGGTGGGCGTGCCTGGTGCCCACTCCGCGTGCGGTCACGTCCTCTTGGTAGCTTGAACTTGGTCACGGTGGGGCCGTTTCCATCACGGCAGTTGGCAAATGTGATAAATCAGGCACTTCCCCGCCGCTGGGCAGGTCGTAAACGTTCCCCAGCGCGGGCCACTGCGCCAGCCCTGTCTTTCATCCTTTCTTAACCAAAGTCTTCCGTGAGGTTTGAGCGCCGATCTCTGTTTCAGTAGGGGCTCCCACTGCACAGCACTTCCCTCCTTTTAAAGATCTTGCTCTGCCTAGGGGTCACTGTTCTGAATGTCAGCTCCTCCCGCTCAGAACTAAGGTCGCAGCGATGAGTGGGAAGATTAGGGAGGCCCGCAGGATCCACAGCGCTTGTGTGTCCCAGGCACCTGGGCTTGGCTGGATGGGATGGGCGCGAGGGAAGCCGCTTGGTTCTGCAGAAAAGGACCCGTGTTTGGAGGTCGGAGGTCCCCGACTGGACAGTGCTGGATTTCTCCTAGGTGGGTGATCGACATCATTCATCACCCAGTGGGAACCTCTCGGTCCTGGGCCTGGCACACCCTGCTGGCCCAGACCACATGCGCCACGTAGGCTCCGTCTGTTTCCCTCTCTCCAGCCGTGGGATGGGCCACAGGCCTGTCGAGATGTGCTGACATCTGGTGATTCACTGGCCTGGAATGTCCACGTTTACCTCCTTAAAAGTGATGCCCCTGGTACCAAAGTCTCCGCTTGGATTCGTGTGCGGGTCTTCTTTCCACGGGTGCTGCGGCTTCAGCTAACCAGGCGGATGCCGTGCCCTGCCCCGTCCCGCAGCTCCAGATGTGTGCTCACTCGGGCAGGCACGGCAGGCCCGGGGCCAGGTCTGCGGCCCTGTGGATGGAACAAGCCGCAGAAATCCAGACTCCGTGGTCTCCGAGACCACTGTAGACATGGCGCCCTCTGGCATATGTCCACCCTGTCCCTGAGGTGGGAGATTTCTCTCTGCTGAAAAACAGCTGTGATGACAAGGTAGCCCAGCTGGCTGGCAGGACGGCTGGGGGACAGACCGGGGGAGGCTCGTGCCTCCTTCCTCTGGCTGTGTCCTTGCCTGTGGTGGGAGAGGACTGTCACTCCCCCAAGCTGATTCCTGGCTTCCCTCTCCAGTGAATGGTCTGGGTCAGAGGCTGCCCCGGTCGCTGGGAAAACCCACGGAAGGGTCCCGGAGAGAGTTCCTCCACCCAGGGGGTCCTGGGAGGCTTCTCAGAAGTGGCATCTGAGCCAGGTACCTGAAGGCTCGAGAATGAGCCGGCCAAGGAATGCCTGGGTGGCTCAGTCGGTTAAGCATTTGACTCTTGATTTCTGCTCAGGTCATGATCTCGGGGCTATGAGTTCAAGCATCACATTGGGCTCCATGCTGGTCATGGAGCCTACTTAAAAAAATTAAAAAAATAAAAAAGAATGAGCCAGCCAAGGAAGGTGGGGGTTTACCAGGCAGAGGGAACAGAAGAGGACAGGCACAGAGGTGTGGCACTGGCTTGTCCGGGAACTAGGAGCAGCTGGGTAGGAGTGGAGGGCTTGGAGAAGCACAGGGAGAGGAAGCCCGAGCGGCTGGCAGAGATGGAGAGCCTGGGACAGCCTTGGGGGCCCTGCTGGGCTCTCACTCTCTTCAGCAGGTGAAGGTCAGATGTGCATTCTAGAAAGGGTGTCCCACCAGCAGCTCTGAGTTAGGCTGGGAGGAGTGGACACCATGGGCGGGGAGGCCAGCTGGGGCCTGCACACTTCCTCCTAGAGCCTGCGGCCAAGCTTGTGAGAGAGCCTGAGTGTTTAGTAGTAATGAAAGACAGTGACACCCCAAACCTGTCTCTGACTTGGGGCCATCCCAGAGGTGCTAGGGGAGCCTCTGGCCCTCAGAGGCCTTGGGCTGTCTTGTTCCTCTTCTCTCTGGCCAGTTTCCACGTTGGTTCACCCCCTCAGCTCCCCATCTGCTGGAGTCTCCCGGAAGACTGTGTGTCCCCACGTGGACAGGGGCACAGCTGCCCAGGTGCCCAAGGAACCGAAGAGACACACAGGGGCCTTCCATGTGCTTGAGGGCCCGGGGTATAGACAGTCTAGGGGAAGCCTCTGGGGGGCCCCCCGGGCCTCTGCACTGGGCAGCCTTTGTCCCTGAGACTGGTCTATCTCCTCACAGCCTGGCCAGAGCTGGCATCCCCCTGGTCAGGGCCCTCAGCCCAGCCTTGTCATCTCGGCGGGTGACTCATGCTGGGGGTGGGGGGGAGCAGAGCACCAGGCTGGGTGTGTTAATAGCAAACCCATTACGTCCCCGTCCTTGAGGTCACTTCACACGAGGGACAAATGGTTCATTGAGGTTGATTTGGCCGCCGGCTGGCCCCAGCAGCACTGGCGGTGGGGAGATTTCATTATCCAGGAAAGCAGTGCCCGATTGCTGGGAGGGGGCCCAGCCAGCCTCCCTCCCACGCGGAGCGTTCTGTTCCCGAGGCTCCGGGCCAAGACCCAGAGGCCGCATGTCAGGTACAGTGTGGCACCGTGGCCGCCCTCCCCTGGGGTCACGCCGGGCCAAGGCGCGCATCCGGTGGTGCACACCCTCTTTTCCCTTCCTGGTGGGTGGGAACGGGCAGAAGAATCCAGCCCACAGGGAGCCCCCCACGCATTTTGGCCGCTGATGGCGGGCCCTTCGTCCCCGGGCGTCAGGCTCTCAAGCGTCTTCTGAGCGAGCTGGCTGGCCCCTCTTTCTTCTCCATCCTTCCGTGGAGGTGTAGAGAAGGCGGAGCATGGGCCAAGATGCTCAGTCGAAGGGAGGAGGAGGAGGAGAGGCTGGGGGCTGGGGACCTGCGGCTCAAGACTGTCCCAAAATACGCGTGGCTTCCGGCTGAGCCCACAGAGACCTGGCGTAGACAGTGGCCAGGGCACCCAGCCTTCTCCCCTCCCCCCACCCCACCCCGGGTTTGCCCCCTGGGCGGAGTTCCAGAGCACCCGGGCTCCTGGGTCGTAGGCTGAGGAGGGCCCCAGGGCCCAGGTGTGCCTAGACACTTGTTCCTTCCCCTGGCTCCCGTGTCTAGGGGCCGTCTCCGCTCTGCAGCCCCGGACTCGTGGGCTGGTTTCTGGGGACATTTCCCCACAGTAGCCAGCTGATGGGAAACCCGTTCTCCGCCAGGCCCCAGAGCAAGCCCTGCTCTTTTCCGTAGTCAGCTTTCCACCGTTGCCAGGGACGCCTGGGAGCTGATGTCCCCCTGGGGGCCCATCCTCCAACACTTCCCTGGGGGCCCACGTCTCAGCCCCTTCCTCGAAATGGAGGGGCACATGCCCCAAACTCCAGGCTCCTAGAAAGGCTGCCGGCAGTCCATACCTATGCATCTCTTTCCACTTTTCTGGGTTTTGTTTTTTTCACTTTTCTTTTCTTTCTTTCTTTCTTTCTTTCTTTCTTTCTTTCTTTCTTTCTTTCAGATTTTTATTTATTTATGTGAGAGAGAGAGAAAAAAAGCATGAGCAGGGGAGGGGCAGAGGCAGAAGCAGGCTCCCCACTGAGCAGGGAGCCCGATGCAGAACTCGATCCCAGGACCCTGGGATCATGACCCGAGCCGAAGGCAGACGCCTCACCCACTGAGCCCCCCAGGGGCCCCTACTTTTCTGTTCTGAGAAAGAGTGAAGTCGGTGCCTTCTTCCGTGGGCAGAAGCTGTATTCAGGCAGACTTTAATTCCCTCCCTCTCTCCCTCCCTCCCCCGCTCTGTTTCTAGTGCTGTCACTATCGCTCTGTGTTTTTTAAACAGCCCGAACTGGACGAAGATAGAGCGAGCAGCATTGATAGGCACTGAGCTCCCTGTCACTGGAGGTGTTCAAGGGTAGAGCAGATGGGCATTTTGGAGGCAGGCATTGAAGGGGGATCCCAGCAAGGGCTGTGCATGTCCTGTAAGCCCCAAAGACCCTTGTGAGAGGGTACAGAAGAGCGAGGGGGTTCCCTCTTTCCTGCCCTTCCTGTGTTGACGGCTGCCACTCCGAGCCTTAGCCGGTTTTCCTCTCACCTGCTGGGGGGCTGTCTCCTGGGCTGGGGATGGGAGCACTGTTAGGGCATGTGGCCGGAGTCGAAGGGGGCAGGCGGACAGGCAGCTCCCTGGGGACAACGTCACCTCGGTCACTGCGGCGACTTTAAAAATAAGTTCGGCCACAGAGGGCCTGTTGCCCTTTCTTCTCTGCTCGGATCCCGCTCAGATCCTGTTGTTCCTGCTGACGTGGAGCTGGGGGAAGGCTAGTGACTCAGCTCTTGTCCCCACACTGCAGCCGTGGTGAGCTGCCTCCCGCCTCGGAGCAGGGTGCCTGCTTGGGAAAAGCGGTGAGGAGGTCAGGACACTGAGGGGACAGCCTGTCCTCTGGGGTATGTGGCCTGGCCAGGTGTCCTGGCAGCCCCAGCAGTGAGGCACAGTCACTTGCTGCTTTGAGGCTGGGGTGGGTACCAGGCCAGCCCCTCCTTCGAGGCCCCTGTGTGACTCTGGAGCTCCTGGGAGGGCATGAAGGCTTTTCTTCCCTCCCAATCAGCTGGGGTGCAGGGGATGCTGCGTGCCCCGAGCCCATCTCTGTACCTCTAGCCTCCGATGGTGGCCAGCAGGCTGGGGACTCAAGTCGCTTCCAAGGCCCTGTGCTGGGGGCAGGAGTAGGAGCGGATTGTGTGAAGAGGGAACGAATCAGGAATACAGCATGAGCCATTGTCTTCCTCCTCCCCCTTCCTAGCTGTTGATAACCCACCAAGCCCATGGTGGGGAACCAGGCTTCTGAATCTGCTAACCAAAAGCCCACGGGACGTGCCGATAAAAGATGCGCCGCAGCCCCGAGTCCAGCTGATGAGGAATCAGCTGGGAGGGTCCCGTCTCTGAGCAGTCTTCTGTCCCTGCGGGTGAGCAGCCGCTGCCCCTGTCTTGGCTCAAGGGGTTCCACTGGCTTTCATGTCCCTGCAGTAAAATTCACAAGTGAAACGGAAAATGGGAGGGCCAGGCAGGGCTGCAGGCCCCCTCGGAGCCAGGCCACGGGAGTTGCAAAGCTGCTGGGGTCCCGTGCATCTGTCTGCGGTGGGGCTGGGGGGCTTGGGCGGGGGCAGGGGAGGGAGGCCTGCAGCCGGGGGCAGGGAGCTTGCCTGGGTCCTGCCGGCCAGCAGCTTCCTTCTGTGACTCGAAAGCTTGAATTTAGAAGAGTAATACTTTGTTTAAAAAGCTCCCTGCTTCAGAGATAAGGCCTGGGCTGCTGTGGTCAGAGTTTGCTGTAAATTTTCTGAACAAAGCAGGCTGGGGCGATAGCTGGGGAGTCTGGGGAACAGATTAATTGTGAGCTAAGAAAACGGCATTCCCCTTTGAAGTGAAACCTTATGGCTGCGTTTAAGCAGCCGGGCAGATGGTGTAAGGGTTCTCTGTAGCCTACACACCACTGAAATGTCAGCTGTGCCATAGACCAGCTTCGCGGGGAGACTCAAAATCCGGCAGCCTGAGAGACTCTGTGGTGGGACTTGGACGGTGTCACAGGGCCATATAAAGGGAGGTGGGGCCCCGGCGCCTTTGTCCGGGTGCAGACGGCACCCTGCCTGTCATCCTGAATGCTGGGGCCGGGGCAGGTCTCTGTGGCGGCTGGCAGGCATGCAGGGCGTCCCCGGCCCCCTCACACCGATTCCCTGTCAGGAGTCACCATGACCCAGCCACCCTGCGAGGGCAACTGACCTTTGTCATTCCACAGGGATTTGACAGGTTCTTGGGGGAGTCCCCCTCGCATGCCTGGAGGAGACGAAGCCACTCTTTCAAGGGGTCTCCTGGGGGACCCTGGGATGGTCGCTCTGATAGTTAAGACAGAAATGACAGACAGAGGGCCGGCAGGGGGGACACCTTGGGGACGCTGCCCAGGCAGAGGGAACAGCTGAGGCAAATGTCAGGAGGCAGAAGGCAGTGTGAAGAAGCAGGCCAGTGAGTAGACCAGGGCGAGGGCAAGTGGGACCCTGGCAACCAAGGTAAGGAGTTTGCACTCGATTCTCAGTGCAAGGCCACGGAGGTGATGTAATCTGATCTTCAGGCCTCACTGAGATCGGGATGGAGGGAAGCCGGAGTAGAAGCAAGCACACCAGTTAGGAGGCTCTGCGGGAGTGCGGGGGGGAGAGCGTGGCCATGCAGCCATAGCCAGTTGTTCCATTTTGACATATTTTGTGAGCCGGTTGTTAAACACAACCATTATTAGAAATCTAATTACATAGTATCTAAAAAAATGTAATTAATATTTTATGGAATGTATATAAAATACAGAATAAATTCTATATAAATTATTGCTTGAAATTAAGTGGCATGGAATGACCCTATGATCCGGCAGTTTCACCTCTGGGTAAATGCCCCAAAGCGTGAACGCAGGACTCAAAGGGACGCAGGCACACCCAGGTTCCTAGCAGCGTCATTCACAGCAGCCAATAAATGGAAGCAACCCAAGTGTCCATCGAAGGATGAACGGATAAACAAAATGTGGTGTGTACGTACAACGGAATATCAGCCTTGAAAAGGAAGGAAATCCTGACACGCTGGACAGCGTGAATGAACCTCGAGGACATCAAGCTCAACGAACTAAGCCAGACACAAAAGGACAAACACTGGATGATTTCGCTTGTGTGAGGTTCCCTCAAACAGCCACGTTCACAGAGAGAGAGGAGAATGGTGACTGCCGTGGGCGGTGGGAGCCGAGGGGCAGATGGGGATTCCTGTTCGATGGAAGTAGGAATGTCCGTTCGGGAGCACGGCGACGGCCCTGGGAACGGTTGGGGTCGATGGGTGCCTAACAGCCTGAACGCGCTGCATGCCTCGCCACAGTACACTTAGGAGTGGTTAAAGTGACAGATTTTATGTTATGTATGTTTTAGCACAACAACAACAAAAATCCATCGCCCTATGAGAAACAATCATATAAAACTAAGTTATCTGTTAGGTTTATATAATACAAATTACTTACAAGTAATGACATTACGAACAAAGGTAATAAATACACAGAACTCACACTTCCTAAGTATTTCAGTACATTTTACCATATTCTCTGCGTTCGGGAGCTCGGGTCGCTTGTCCTGTCTGTATGGTAGAAATGCTACATGGGGGCGGTTCCTTCCCAGAGCTTTCCAGCTCTGGTGTCGCACTGGTGGCTTGAAATTGGCCAGGGTGGGGGTATTTACACCCCACAAATAGGCAAATGCTATATAACAATCAGGTGGGTTTTTTTTTTAACCCCCAGAGCACCGGTTGTTAAACATTAGGCAGCATGTATCACTGGAGGGGGGCTTGGACCTGAGTTGGGGGCACTTGAGGTCGGAAGCAGCCCGACCCACAGATATTTTGGAGATGGAAACTCACTGATGGCCTGGATGTGGGGGGTGAGGGAAACAGGGGACCCCAGGGTGATGCCTAGACACTTGGCCTGAGCTGTTAGGTGGATGGAGGGACCATTTACAAAGATGGACTGAGGGAGCTTGGGGGCTGTGGAAGGTCGGGCAGCCGATGGATCCAAGGCTCTGGAGCTCAGGGAGGCCCTACTGTGCGCCAGGCCCAGGCAGGGCTGAGACCATGGTCCCTTGTCCTGGTCTTTGAGGAAACAGATGGTCCACTTAACAGGGTGTCCTGTCCAAAGGCCCAGGGCAGCCGGGCAAAGAGCCACCATCCTCCCTCTGCTCCCCAATCCCCAGATGGAGCCCCGGGTCATGGATACCGAGGTTGAGCCAAATGGCTGTTTCCGCCCATCGACTTCCTCCCTCCCTCTCTTTTCCAAGGCTCATCCCACCAGGGCCTGACCTGTGGGGTTGCTCTCCAGGCCTGGTCCTTCCCATTTCCAGAAAGACTTAGAACTGGACTCCGTATTAGACCTTTCTTACCCATCCCTGGCCCCTTAGGTGTTATTAAAACTTGGGGCTTGCTGTTGGGGTGTCTCCAGTCCCCCAATCCCCTCAGGATGGCCACCTGCCGGACAGTGGTCCTGACCTACGGCAGGCTTTGCGGCTCACAGACATCTCTGGGAGGTCTGTAGAGTGTCCCGGGGTCAGCATTACAAAGGACCACACCCGAGGGGCTTAACACAGCAGAAATGTCTTCTTTCAGGATTCTAGGGGCCAGAAGCCCGAAATCAAGGTGTCAGCAGGGCCTCATTCCGTCTGAAGGCTCTTGGGAAGAATCCTTCCTTGCCTCTTCCAGCCTCTGGGGTCCCAAGTGTCCCTGGCTTGTGGCCACGTCCCTCCACTCTCTGCCTCTGACTTCACATGGCTTCTCCGCATCTCTTCCTTTTTGGCCTCTTACAGGGACACTTGGATTTAGGGGCCGCCCTCATCCAGAGTGATCTTACCTCGAGATCCTCGCCTTAATTACGTCTGCAGAGATCCTCATACCGAATCGGGTCCCCTCTTGAGGTTCAGGTGGACGTGTGTTTTCGGAGCACCCACCACAGGTCTCATGGGGGAACCTGGGAGGTGGGCGGCCCCTCCGGTGGCCGCTCTAATCTCACTCTCCCCTACAGCCCTGCCTTCTCCGCGGCCGTGGAAGAGAGCACCACTGAGGAATGCGCGTGCCTTCCAGTTCTACTTTTCTTGCCAAATGCAAGCTCCTTTTCCTCTCTCTGCTGCTGCTCACTTTATCTGTCCGGCGCCCCCCCAGCCCTGACTGTTCTGCCCTGAGAAGGGGGCTAGGGACCCCTTACCTCCCCCATAGGGATCAGGCCTACTCTGCGGACTGGACAAAGCCATCAGAGGTGACGAAAGGCTGGGCTGAGACAGGGCTGGGTGGATGATTTCGGCTGTGAAAAAGAAGGCCGAGCAGCAAGGCCGGATTGTCTTCGAGTTTGGAGAAGGTGATTATTATGTGAAGGGTGGTGCCCAGCTGTTTCCCATCTCCTCTGAAGACAGAAAAAAAAAGAGGAAATAAATGATGTACAATTAGAGCAGTTGGTTAGATACAAGGGTGAACTTCCTGGCCGGGAGTGTGGCCAAGTGCCGGGTCGGCTTTCCGGAGGGAGCGCGGGGAATCTCCTTACCTGGAGGTGTGGAGGCCTGGCAGCAGCGGCCGCGGTGGTTGGACTGAAGGCGGGGGTATGGACCGGATGGGCTCCAGAGCACAGTCATGCCAGCATGGGGCACTTTCTGGCCATGGAGGTCGGTTCCCTCCTGCCATTGTCTTTTGGGTTCCCACAGGGGAGCATTTTGGTGAGGCGTGCACCCTGGCAGGGCTCCCCGAGGAGATAAGCACACGTCCGTCCGTCCGTCTGTGCAGCGCTGCTGTGAATGGCCGTGAAGAATGCACAATAAGCCGACTGTGCTAATCTGTGGAACTCCATGCCCGCTCTCCGGGAGAACAATCCCCCGGGTGTGTCTGCACTCACCAGGTGCTTTTTCTAAAAACACTGCAGAATAATGCTGTGGGCCGGCATCTTCCCAGAGGCCTGTGTAGTTCAGCTGCTTCTTAGCGGCCGTGGACCACCAAACTCCCAGTACTGGGTGCACGGGTGGCCCAAAGGCCTGGGCTGTCAGGCAGGCCCAGGTGCTGGCTTTCCAGCATGACAGGCCAGGGCCCCTGGGAAGGCCATCGGGGTGCCGTCCATGCCCCCAGTGACTCCCCTGTTGAAACCCCGGGCTCCCAGGCAGGGGAGGGTGTGTGCGCATCTGAAATGTCTGTGGTTTTGCAGTTCCGTGTCCACAAACTCACTTGGTTGAAAATAGTTCAAAATATCCAAAGCATGAGGGAGGGAGTGACTGCTTTTCTTAAAAAGAAAGGACTTGATTTCATCTACTTGATAAAGCCACCAACCCAGTGTATTCTCAGAAAGAGGTGGGGAATGACTGGGATGCAGTGGGGCCTCGGCATCCCTTGCACATCCGGAATCTTTCCTGACTAGGGGTGTGGGGGCTGGGAGGGGAGTGGCAGTGGTGAACCTGAGACCCAGGAGGACGGCCACCAGAAGGGAGGGTGTATTCCTTTCCCTGCTGTGGACTCTCACCCGGCCTGACTTGGGGCAGAGGTTCTGGGTCTGTAATGATGGGGAGAGTAGACCCGATCGCCTAACTAGCCCCGGCAGTGGAAGGGAGGCCCCTTCTGCTGTGGAGGCCAGCCCCGGAGGGCCCTTCCTGGGGGGTCCTCCATCCTTTTGCTTCGCAAGTTCCAACCGGTCCTGTTGTCCCCAGCCTGGGGGACCTGCCTGCCTTCCTTGTAGGTGATAGAATTTAATGTGTTCGCGAATGGACGGGCATGTGTAGAAATGGTTGTCTTGGAGGGCAAGACCAGGCCTGAGGTACGGCGGAGATGGGGAGCCCCCTTTCTCCCCATTCCGGAACTCCTTCCTTCAGATCCTATCAAATATCTTCGCCTTACCAGGGGGAGGACTGACGTTTGTGCTCTGCCACCAAGCAGTCCCCCTTATTGTGGAAGCTGGGGCTGGCACATTTCCCTCGCTGTTCTGGAAGGGCCGCTTCTTCCCTGCCCCACGCCTCCCCCACGCCCCCCGTAGACGGGCACCTTTTCTGTCACCTGGCTCGGAGGGTGCAGCAAGCGACCCCGGGGGTGCATGGGTGGGAGTGGGGAGTCGCTGGAGGAGCGCCCCCCCCGGGCCACGTGACTCCTGCTCTTGCCCCTCGCTCCGGGCCCGCAGGCGGGGGTCCCCGCGGCCCGCCAGCTCGGGCGCTTAACCCTTGCAGGCTCTGAGCGCGGGAAGGCGGCGGCGGCGGCGGCGGCGAACTTTGTTTGGCTGCGTAAATAAAACCTCCCGCAGGAGAAACCCTGCGCCCCAGGGAAGGGGAGGAATCTCTT
>NC_048230.1:41342066-41378663 GCF_002007445.2 Ailuropoda melanoleuca
ACCCCCGAAGGGGCGCCCTCCCGCCGCGCGCCCCCAGTCCCGCGCCCGCGTCGCCTACGTGGAGGACTCGGTCCGGGGCCCGCGCGCCTCGGCGGCCCCCGCGCTGCCTCCCGGCTTCCTTCCTTTTATTGTATTTGCCGAGCGGCGACAGTCCCCTCGAGGGCTCGCGGGGCAGCCGCGGAACTGGCCGGGGCGCGCGGCTCCCTCGCGGCCGTCACAGGGTCCCGGTCCCCGTCGGCCCTCGGGCCCCCGCGGCCCTGCGGCGGGGCGAGGAGCCGGTCACCCGCCTCTGCGTCCAGCCCAGAGCGCGGCCGCCCTCCCCCACACCAGTTTTGGGGCCGGACCGAGCCGAATTCCGGCCGGAGAGGCTGCTGAGCGGACATGGCTCGGGCCGGCGGGGTCTAGCGGGGGGTGCCCCTTGGGCTCCGGTCCAGGCCCGGGGACACCCCCTTCCGCCTCCTGCAGTCGGGAGGCGCGGGGGCTGAGGGGCCTGCGGGCTGGTAGGGAGCGCATTTTGGTCCCCTCCCCCGGCTTCGGGGTTTACAGTGTGTGCAGAGACTTGGGGGGGCTCTTCTCTCCGAGTGCTCGGGTCTTCCCAGCCCTGAGCCTCGTGTGTGTGTGTGTGTGTGTGTGTGTGTGTGTGTATGTGTGTGCGCGCGCGCGCCTTCGTGCGTCCTCGTGACTGCCTGAGGCTCTGCGTCCCGGCGTCCCGGGGAGTAAATAAAGCGGTCGGGAGGGAAGCTCACACAATAGTCCGCAGCACTTCTGGGGCCGGAATTCTGAGGGGCGGTCCTGCCTTTGCTGGAACCTGGAGCCCCCGCCCCTCCAAGGGGCTCCCAAGCAGCCCTGGGCAGAGCCCTCTGGTGGGCCCGGCCTTGGGGCGGCTAGGCTGGAAGGAGTTAGATGTCCAGGTGCCAGGCCAAGCCAGGAGGTCCTCTATCACCCCGGGGGCAGTGCCAGGGCTGGGATCCGTGTGTCCGGAGCTCTGCAGTACGCATGGGGTCAGCCGCGTCTGTGGGGCACTTCTCAGAACCAGAGCCTGGCTGGATCCCAAGCAGAGCTGCAGTGGCTGTGATTCTGGGCTGGGCCTAGGCTGGCTTGGGCAGGGGTGCGAAGAGACAGGAGTGTTTGGGGTCTAGTGGCTGGCACACCCACGCAGAGGAGGCGCTGGCTGGTGGCTGGCTGGGTAGCCGGAGCACTTTCGTGACTCTGGGTCTGCAGGGCTGCTGTGGGACGCCCTGCTCTTTGGACGTTTTGGGTAGCGTGCTCCTACTGGGGTCTCCCTACGTCTCCTTCGTTCTGTTTCTCCTTCTGCGGGCCCAGACCGTGGCTCTCCTGCAGCTGGTGCTTTGAGACTCTCCCTGTTGCTCTCGGGGCCTTTCATCTCCTAAGTGTCCAAGTGCGGGAACCAGCTGGTCTGGAGACGGCTGCCCCCTTCAGGTCCCGAGCTGTGTGCGCATCCTCCCTGGGGCCTGTGGGGGTGAGGTCGGCTTGCAGTCCCTGACCCGAAAGCATGGGGCTGGCAGAGGGATTTGTGGGCTCCACGTAGCCCCGAGGCAGGAGGAGGAGGCGGAGATTTGGGGGTGGTGTGGTCCTGCTGCTGTTCCAGTTCGGGCCATGCCGGCTGTTAGCAGCTCTGTCTCCGTGTCCCCGTGGGTGACTCCATCCTGACCGCGACAGGCCCCATCTGGAGATGCTGGCAGCTTCTGCCCGGCCTCCCAGGCGGCTTCTTGACCCTCTCCTTTGGTTGGAGACAGTGGCCTCATTGAGACCATCCTGGTGCAACAGTGGGCAGCCCTGTGACTCCAGGGGGAGATTTCTCACTCCTAGGGACCCTCTGGTCCCCTGTGTGCTTCGGTCGCCTTGTCCTGTGCTCTGACAAACAGAGTGCTCTGAAGGCAGAGAGGTCGGGCGCTAGAGCCTCCGGGCCTCTGGGTGGAGGGGTGTGTGAGGGCCCTCCTTGGCCAGCTCGGGGACCGGAATGGCCTCCCTAAGTGCCCCAGTAGCTCGCAGTGGAGTTGGGTGTTGGGCGTGGTGGGGAAGGAGCCCACCTTTGTGGGCAGCGAAGGAGGACAGTTCGCGACCCGGGCAGCAGTGATGGAGACGGTGCGGCGGAGCCCAGGCAGGGAAAGGTCGCTGTGGAGGAGGCAGACCTTGGGCGAAAGTCGGAATTCAGTTGCAGGAGGGAGAAGGAGAGCACTCAGGTCCCGGGCAGCAGGCAGAAGCGGGGGAGGCTGGAATGAGCTGGTCCATTGGAGAATGGGGCACAAGGAGGGGCCAGTGGGAGCGGATCAGAGGGCCAGGCCAGGCGTGCCCGCTGGGAGTTGGGACTGTCCTGGGGAGGCAGCTGGAGTGGCGAGAGCAGAGCTGGAGGAGCTCTGGTCTGGGTCCGTGGGGCTGCCCACATGGTGTCTTGGGGTTTCTGCAAGGTAGGACGAAAGGGGGTGGGGAGGAGACTGCCAGCCCCTCAGCCGCTGCTGCACCCCCATAGTTCTGGGGCCAGCAGACATGGCCTGTCACCACGCATGTGCTCGTTGCTGAGAATCAGAAGCCCCAGGGGCCACCACCAAAGCCCAGCAAGTTCTGAGCCATGGCGTTGCTGGGGATGGTTTGCAATCCTAGCACACTGGAATCCTGCAGGGGGCCAGAGGCGGTCGTCGGGTGTCTTTGGGAGGTTTGGAGCTAGTGAGAGTATCGGGGCCAGGGTCGCGTGCCCCGTGGGGCTGAGGGAAAGGCACCTGGGGTGGGGTGCAGGGCGGGTGTCCAGGCCGGAGCAGCTGCCCCTACAGGACTGACAGGAAGCCACCCCAGGTGGGTGTGTGTGGGCTGTGTAGATCTGATGCCCCACGTCCCGGGCACTTCTGTCCCCTGCCCTGTGGGGCACCCTTCCCGTTTTGGCTCTGTCACGTTGTCAAGGAGGCGTGGGGATACAGCCCGTCCTCTGTCATGGACGTGTCTGTCGGGTTCACGTCTGCCCTGGGCACTGAGGGGGTGGCAGTGTCCTTCATGGGCGTGAACGTCCCACAGTGGCCTTGGCCTTCCCTTGAAGGATGACCTTGGAGTTCCGTGGAGAACCCCATGTAGGGTGAGAAGAGGGTCTTGTATTTTGCTCATGTGACTTTTTTAGAGCGTTTTGACCCCCCTGCCCCACCCCGGGAAGATGGGCCTGGGAGGGGGTGGCAAGAGGGATGACTCGTTCCCCGATCTCGCTCCGGGTCGGTGGAGGCACGGAGCCGTGTTCTTGGGTGAGGACAGGCCAAATCTGTTAAGGCTAACGCTATTACAACTCTGGTCTTTGTGTAACAAAGCCCTTCCAAGTGCTAGCTGCTGGCCGGCCTGCCCCCGCGCTGTTTGCTATAACCATATTTGCATGCGGTGAAAGAATCCTGCAAGTGCTGGATGTTTGTGGAAACGCAGTCTGGCCCAGAACCCCGGGCGCTCCGGTCCGCAGCTGTGTTCTGTCGCGTACAGGTTGTGCCTATCCTTCTAGAGCCTCTGCTGTCTCTTTGGAGGACCCTCCTGGAAAGGGTCCTGGAGGCCCTGGGCCCCGGAGAGCAGGCCGGTAGGGGGTGGGGGGCGGGGCAGGGAGTGGGTCTCCTGGGGGAATGGGAGCAGGCAGACACCTGGGATGCGGGCTCCCTCGCCTGCTGGATGCAGGTGCCCCTTGCATCCCAGAAGGACAAGGCCTGTTGCTTGGTGATGGGTACAGACCTGTCCCTAATTAATGCCAGCGGCCTCTCGAGTGATGCCTCCTGCTTTCCAGCCAGACGCTAGGCCTCTTGTGAGTACCAGCTCCTCGTAGTCCCCGCCTTGGTGGCGGGAGGCGGGAGCCAGAGGGCCATGAGGTCACTGGGCAGGGCTGGAGGAGCCGGGCCTGAGGGGTTTGGCTGGTGTCTGTTCTGCAGCGACGAGGGGACAGCATTCTTAGGGGCTGGCTGCCAGCGCAGCAGTGGCCGGGTACTGTCTGTGTCCAGAGCACAGGACCGGGCTTGGCGTGGGGAGGAGAGCAGACATGTGTGCACGGGGTAGCAGGAGCACTCTGTCATGGGCTTCTGAGCCGGGCCAAGTGCCAGACCTGGGCTGGGGAGGTGGCGGCACGTCTCACGCTGCGGGGCATCCCTCTAGAAAGGCTTTCTGGAGGACACGGATCTCTGGGAAGGTTTGAAGCGGGGCAGGTGGGCAGAGCTTACATCCAGAGGGGGAGGGCCTTCCAGAGAGGTGACGGATAGGGCAAGCGAGAGCCCTCGGGGTGCAGTGCTCAGGAGGGCGAGCCCACTGCTGGTGAAAGCTGTATAGTGCATGGGAAGTGTCTGAGCTGGAGCCTCAGTTTCCCCTTCTGCGAGGGTGGTCCTGGGATTCAGGTCGATGTGGCTGGCAGCCCTGAGCACAGGTCCTGCTCCCGGGAGCGTGGGGGGTGCTGCTGCTGCTCTTGGAGCTGGGGGGGCTGGGGCGGACGCCACAGTTTCGGGATCTGGGTGATGGAAGGTGTTCCAAGGCCGCAGGCAAGGGCCTATCTGGTCCCCCTGGGGTAAGGCTGGCGGTGTGGTCGGTACTGTGGGTTAGTAGCAGCTGCGGAGCCCACCCAGACTTCCCCTGAGTCCAGCAGACGCTCAGGCTCCTGGCCAAGCTGGGGGAGCCCCTCCTCTGGCCTGGCAGGGCTCCCTGGGGGTGCCACAGCTCTCTCCCTGTCAGAGTGGAGGCTGGGCTCACGTGGGCTGCGGGGTTGCTTCCCTGGAGAGGTCATCCGCCTTCTCTGCCGTTCCCCACCCTGGAGCCTCACAGATGGTGGGTCATGGGCTGGTGCTGGACAGCCTGACTGAAAGGGGAGCGAGGCAGGGAGCCCCTGGCAGGGAGGGCACGTGCTGGTGGGGCGTCCTCCTGTCCAGCATCCCTTTTGCAAGTCCTGCTTGTGTGTGGGCTTTAAGCAAGGAAACAGTCTCGTCTGGGGCCGAGGGGGAGGGCAGGGGCAAGCCGGCTGCCTTGCCTGTGCCCAGGGAGCCCGGGAGCTCTGCACCCCTGCCTGCCGAGGCCACGGGGAGCCTGGGCACGGAGTGGGGGCTCCAAGGGCTTCCCTGCCTGGAGAGACAAACCCAGAGCTGAAGCTCCCAGGGCCCGTGGTGGGCACAGCTGGCACGGCACCCGGCACGTGGGGGGCACCTGCTCAGGTCACATTTACAGAGGCTGCTGTCTTGCCGGTGGGGGCAGTGACATGGTGGCCTGCATGTGACGCAGCGGCACCAAGGGCCACACGGAGGTGCAGATGGTGCACCTGTCCCGCGGGAGCCAGGGACCTGTCTGCCCAGTGCCCGTGGCCTCAGCCTGCCCCTCGGTTCTCTAGCCCGCAGACCCTGGCGCTGGCCGAGCAGAGCAGGGCTCCGTCCTCCTCTTCCTCCTTGCGTGTCCAGAGGTCAGGGGAGGTCACATTCAGAGACCCGGCCCCCACCACGGTTCAGCCCGGCCCAGCCCGGCCGGCACTATCAGCAAGGGCCTGGGGGCCAGACTCAGGGGATCCGTGGTGGCCCCGAAACCCAGGAAGGAGCCCTACCCGCCTCCCTGGCTGGACCAGGGGCTTCCCGCTGGGCTCGGAGCCCCCTGAGGGCAGGGCTGTGTGTCTTTGCTCACTGTTGTGTGGCCGGAACAGTGGGCTACGTGCTGTATACCGTCAAAGACCTAGTGGGGTGTGTAGAATGGTCGTGGGGGGGCGTTGAGGGTCAGGGCAGCCAGGGGCTCCCGTGGGAGATTCATCAGAGGGTTGAGGCCCCGGGAGATTTCGTTTTCATCCCCGACACTGAGCCAGGAGAGGAGCTTTTGTGCCTGCTTTTGACAAAGCCACTGAGGAAAAATGGCCCAGCACTGCTTTTCTTTCCAAAGCCCTCTCGGTTTTCCCCAAATTTGGAGGCTCTCTGAGTTGCTTATGAGACCGAACGGTCCGGAACTCTCTGGAGCATGGTCCCAGAAGCCTGAGGATTTGTAATATGCAGCCAAAGAGACCCAGCGGTCGGCTGCCAGACACTCCCGGCGCCTGGGGCAGTTCTGGGTTGAGGCTGTTTAATTTGGTCGGGACAGAGCCTGGAGGCTCCATGCAGCCTGGACCAGGAGACATTCTGGAAGCTCCTAAGCTTGTTGTCATTTTTAAAAGTGCTGCCAGTGCCCAGAAATTTAGGCGGAGGGACAAGAGGACAGTGCCCGTTTTCTGATGTCCTTGGAGCCCCCACGCCCAGCCCAGGACTCTGTTAGGAGCCGGGGCTGCAGAGAAGGTGGGGAGCCAGGAATGAAGCCCCAGCCTACCTCTTTTCTTTCTTGTGTTTGCTGTTTTTCCTTGTCTGCTCTCTTCCCCATGCTCCTGAGTTTTTAATAGCCCCTCCCGGGAGGGTGAGCCTCTATGGACTCTGGCCTTTTCCCTCTACTGGGCTGAGTTGCAAAATCCAGAAAAATCCAGGGGCCTGGCCTTAAATGCATAAGTGTGTCCTCCCCACCCATGGCTTAGAGTTTCCTGTGTCCCTGGCCCCAAGGCCGGGAGCCTTTGCCTTCAAACACTTGGAATATAGACTCCTGGGAAAGCCAGGGGAGATGGGGAAGGGGAAGAGGAGAGGTGACTTGCCCCCCTCCTGTCCATTCTTCGACTCCTCTGGTCTCCGAGGGCCCATCTGTCTGGCTGGGGGGTTCCATGGTTGTTCCCTGGGTACAAATGGGTGGCCATGGGGAGGTGGGGAGGTCTTGCGGCCTGTTGCTTATTCGGATCAAGTGGGGGAATTCCAGGGTTCCTTCCCCCTCTGTGCCCTGCTTCCTCAGTTTTCCAAGGAGGGGCTGGAATGCTCTTTTGCAGGCCTTGTCAGGTCTTTTTCGATGATTCTGTATCTGGTCTCATAACCAAAGCCACAGCCTTCCCTGACCCTTCGAGGAGTGCTGGCCAGTGACTGGCTGTCTTTGCTGATGGGTTTCTGGCTGTCCCCTGGGGTAGGGTCTGGGGGTCCTGGGCACCCACCTGCGGGAGGCTACAGCTGAGGGTCCCCTGGAATTGAGGAAGGGAGCCACCCGGGCCACAGACAACCTCCTCTCTGCCCGTGGGAGGTTAGGTGACAGATAGCATCATCTTTCTTTTCGGTGGGAAGAGACAGATGTCCCCAGTATGTGCCACCTTGCCGTCTCCCCTCCCCCAGGCACTGACCTGGAAGATGGACATGTTTCTGGTTCTAAGCATCATGGCCAGCAGCCCGGTGGATTACTGTACTGGCCCGGGCAGGATCTCATTCTGTGTCCGGGCTGGCCCCCTCCCTGGGTCCAGGCAGCCGGCTCCGAGCTGGGATATTTGGCCCTCCTTTCCATGTGGGTGGGCATTTTCCCTGTGAGTGGTAGGCCAGGCCCCTGCCCCGTGTATCCCGGAGACCGAGATTATCTACAGTAAAAGCATACAAGTTTTCCTGGCTCCCAACCAGGCCTGGAGGGGAGATCTTCTTTGCTGTCCCCTGCCTCCTGTCCCCCATAAAAAGTCAGGGAAGGCACGCTCTGGAAAGTGGATTTTGGCTTTTTGTTTGGATTGAGAAGCAGTGCTGGCGTTCGTCTGTTCCCTTTTGGGCCAGGAGGAGGATCCGTGGGGTGGGAGAAGCAGTGGGCTCATTCCTTTTAGTCAACAGCTGTCTGTGGGCACCAGCTAAATGCCAGCTCTGTTCTAGGTTCTGGGGGTCCAAGCATGAATCCAAAAGAGGGGTGGGTTCAGGAGGGCTTCCTGGAGGAAGGAGCACCTAACCAGAGTCCCTGGTGGGAGTTTACCAGGCAGGGTCTCCAGGCACCTGGTGCTGGCTGGGTTCTCTTGTGATTTCTCCCAACTCCTAGTTGTTTGGGGGGGGTCCCGTTGTGCCCACACCCGGCAGAGGGGCCTGTACCTGATGGGGTGCCCTTGGGGCTGTGCTCACAAGGAGGACCCGGGCTCCATCTTTGCTCCTGGTCGGGAGGCTAGGTGAGCCGGGAGGGACTTGGGTGGTGAATGATGCAGGGGGGAGAGAGGTGCCTAATGTGTTCACCTAGCAGGGGTGGAGCTGGTGGCAGGTTGGAGCGGCGAGCTTTAAGTCCTGGGCCTTCTCCACAAACCTGCAGGAAGGGCTGCTTTGCTTTTTTGCTGAGCTACTAAAGAAACCCTTGGCATGCCTGGGGCCCCTTTGGGGTGAGATGGGGAAGGCCGTCATCCGTTCACACCTTTGTAGGAGGGAGGTGGAGTCGTGTCCTCTCCCTCCTGGGTGGCTGTCCCCACCCCAGCCCCTGGGGGACACCGAGTCTTGGGGCAGCTGGGAGAATGGGGACACTGGTGAGGAATGAAATCGTCCCCCTGCCTTGTGCACTCAAATATTTACATCTCTCCTAATATTTAAATGATGAAGCCAGGCTCTCGCAAACAGCTGCCCTGGAGCCAGCTGTCAGGCTCTGGCCTCACTCCCGCCCTCCTTCCCTCCCTCCTGCATTCTTTGTTTCTGACCGGAGTCCCGGCCCTTCCAGCTGTTCCCCCTTTGCTCACGGGCTTCCTCTGACCGAGCTGGTGGTGAGTTTCCATAACCGGCTCCTTTGGTGAGCGCCTGCTGTGTGCCAGGCGCTGGCATGGGCACTTGCTCAGTCTTTCGGTCTTTCCACAGTCTGGCAAGTTGGACGGGCTGCTGAGGCGCACTTAGGGTCACCCCGGGCCCCCGGCCACGCTGGCAGGCAGACCCAGGTCCTCCTGACCCGCACCTGCATCAGCCCATCCCTCCCTACTGCTGAATCTTGCCCTCTGGCCCCGCCTGGTGCCACCTGCCACGGGCCGACCCTGCCGGGCCGTGATGGATAGCTCAGGCTCCTTGTGAGCGTTGGGTGGGGAACGGCTGGGCATCTAGAGCCTGCGGTCTGGTGGCCGCTGCCCCTCCTCCAGTCCTGGCCTCGCTGTCCTCCAGCTCTGTGACCGCTTTTTGCGAGATGGGAAGCACAGCGCCCACATTGCGGGGTGGCGGGGAGCTTGTGAGAGGTGGTGAGGGTTCAGGGCTCCGTGCAGCGCTGGGGGGTAGCGGGCCCTCTCCCTGTGAGGGTGTGGCTCTCGGCGTGGGGGGTCTGGTGGGGTTTGGAGCCGGAGTGGTGGTTGGGACCTGGCTTCACTGGAACCCAGGCTGTGATGCTGGGCCAGTTTCTTGCCTCTCCGGGCCTTGGCTTCCCCTCTGGGAGTTGGGGAGGGCGTCAAGTTGCCGTGCCTTGGGGTGACCATGAGAACTGAATGGGCGTGAGAGCCGTGCCCGGCTTGGAGTAAGCACCCTGCAACGTCGGCTGTTAGAAATTCAAAGCGACGGACTTGTGGGTTCGTAGGATATGCCGGGCAGTGCCCAAGGCCCTGGTGCAGAAGGGGCGGTGCTGGTGGTCTGTGCGGGCCGCGGTCACAAAAACCCGACGGTGGGGCTTAAACCGTGCATTCATCCCTCACCGTCCTGGAGGCTGGGGATCCAGGATCACCTTGCTGCCAGGTACTGCTTGCAGATGGCCGTCTTCCCCGTGTCCTCACTGGGCGGAGGGGTCTCTTTCGCAGGGACACCGAACTGTTCCCGAGGGCTCCACGCTCATGTCCTGAGCACCTCCAGAGGCCTCGTACCATCACACTGGGGATGGGGTGCAACAGGAATTTGGTGTTAGGCACAGCAGACACGCGGTCTGCAGCAGGGACAAGCATCAGCAGACTTTGCTCTTGTCCCCGGGAGGGTGACAGTCTGTGGGGAGGCGCGGGCTGATTCGCGGAGGCAGGGGCTGGTGGGGGCCCTGTGAGCCGGGCTGCACCTCTCTCCTCTCTGTGTTTCCCATAGCAGGTGAGTTAAACCGTGTGTTGTTGCCCTGGGCTGCCTGGACCTTCTCTGTCCAAGGTCAACATGGTGTGGGCCATGGGCAGGTTTTGAGGCCTCGTGACCGACACGCCCTCCCCCCCCCCGCCCCGTCACATGGGCCTCTGCCCCTAGCAGTGCCCAGTGCGTCCTCCCATCATGACCGATGTGGGAGCTGAGCGGTGGTGGCTGAGGCTAGACTGATCTTGGGTGACTTTTGGGGTCGGGTGGGGGGCAGGCTGGGCTGCTGAGCTGCTATCTCCAAGGTCTCTAGTCAGGGCGGCCCCCACGATGGTTGGTGCTTAGGATTTTCTTTTTGTAGGATTCTCAGCAAGGGGTGGTGGTGGAGAGGAGGCTTGTAAGGACCTCCCCCGCCTTCCCCTGTGACGCACCTTGGGGTGCCAGGCCCACCCAGCCGTCCTGACCCAGAACCTCCAGGAGGCCGGGACCAGCTATCATTTTTTTAACAAGCTCCAGAGATCAGCGGTCAGCGCTGAGAGTGATCGGGAACCAGGGCCTTATACCTACAGAGGAATTCAGAGAGCTGGTGCTCGAGCAGTAGAGATTTGGCCCACACGATGCTACCCGAGGGCAGCTCAGAGTGCGTCCCTGCACGTACATGCGCAGCAGAAGGGTTGGAAGGACCCTGGCCAAGATTCTGACAGTGGTTCTCTGGGTCATGGTTTATCGATAGTTTTTCTTCCCTTTGCGTCTGGCACATTTTCTGCATCGTACCTAGACTGCTTTTAGAGTCAGGAAAAGAGCAATAGATGTTATCTTTGCAAGTTTATTGTCAAACAGAAGAATCACTCCGTCAGCCCAGGCTCCCGCGCTGCTGGAGAGGTGCTCCCGCTGGCTGCTCCAGCTCCAGGTTGGGCTGCTGGCTGACGGAAGGCCCCTTGGCCCAGAGGTGCGCGTGGCCGGGAGCCCCCTTCACACGCGCCACTCCCAGCTGTGGTTTTGGCCCCAGAGGAATGTGGCCAGAGCTGTGGTCCTCGACCTCAGCCCCGGGGAGGAGGTGGGCTGGCCCTCCCTGTCCATCCCGCAGTCACTGAGAGTTTGGGGGCAGTAAGAGTGGCTGGAGCTGCCGGCCGACTTCAGAATGGCCTTGGGGTCGGAGGGTGTGAGAGCTGGAAGGGGCTCTTCAGCCCTGCCCTTCTTTCTGGTCTATCTGTCACAGGACGCTGAGGCCAGAGGGCTCATCTGTCTGGCGCAGGCAGCCTCCCCAGCCCTGGGCTCAGTGGAGCTGCCCCGACCGTCCCACACGGAGCAGTTACGTCGACAGCTGAGCTACAGTTCTTTTCTTTTAGTTAAGAAAAGTATCATTCCTGCAGGCAGTTCTGTTTCCTGCCCCTGAAGGGGGTGTCCGGGTGGGGTGGGTCCCTGTTTGGGTGGTGGACCCTGAGCGGTTCCTGGGCAGGTGGCGGCCCCTGCAGCTGGTGGCCTGGGAGGGAGGGCCTGGCTGCCTGGAGGCTGCAGAGGCGGGAATGAGGACTGGCAGTTGGCAGCCTGGGCCCTGCGTGGGTGGGTCAGGGCTTCTGGGGCGGCGTTGGCAGTCCTGGGCGGTGCAGGGCAGTGGCGGGGGTCTGCCAGGAGTTCTGGCACGGATTTAGAGCTCACCATAAACCGCGCTTCCGTTTTCCTTCTCAGGCAGGCCAGAAGCAGAACGAGGGTTGTCTCTTTATGGGGTGGGCCCTGGAGGGGGTCATTTATTGTTCACCTGCAGCCCAGCAGACAGGTAACTTGAGGGTCACACACTGCCTGTCCAGAGGCCCTTTGTGCAGCAAAGGGAGGATGCCCCGCAGGGTCCCGTGCCAGCTGCTGGGGTGCACTGCCTGCTCTTCCTGGGCCATGCAGGGCAGGTGAATGCTCGGAGCCTTTCTGAACATAAAATGTGAAAAGAGTAAGTTCACGCTGCCTGGAAGCTGTGGTTGGGTGGGCACTGGAAAAGCGAGACCGGGACCCGACAAGTGTGTGTGATCAGCACTGGCGGGGGTGGGGGGGGACGACTCGGGGCACAGGTGGGTCAGGGGCACAGGTGGGAGAGAAGGCTTAGTAGGCCGGGGGGCAGCGGGAGCGTGTGAGTTTCCTGTAGGAAAGTTCCACAGGCTGGGGGTGTGAAGCCCGGGGCAGGAGGCCCCAGGTCCCAAAGCCAGGCATCAGCCTGGCTGATTCCTTCTGGAGGCCCCAAGGGAGAACATGTCCCAGGCCTCGGTCCTAGCTCCTGGGGTTGCCTGCGGTCCTTGGCATTCGTGGTTTGTGGACCCGTCGCCTGCTTGCCTCATCTTCATGAGTCCCCTCCTCTGCATGGCCTTGTCTTTCCTGTCTTTTAGGAGGACGCTCAGTATCGACTTGAGGTCTCACCTTAAATCCACAATGATCGTGTTTTGAGATTTTTAATCACATCTGCGAAGACCTTGTTTCCAAGATCCCATTTATGGGCTCAGGGGGCTAGGACACGGACATGCCTTCAGCCCGCCCTTCAGCCTGCTCCGGCGGCCCACCCCAGGGGCCCATGCGAGGGGCAGCAGAGTGTTCTAGGCTTGGGGCGGGATGGGTAGGTGGGGAGCGGGAGGCCAGGCTCTGAGGGATGTTGGCCTGTCCAGGCCCCGGCCTCCACGTCCGTGTGCCAGGAGTGTGGTGTGTCCTGTCTGCTGTCCTCTGAGCAGCTGCCCATGGCCCACCTGCTGGACCTGCCCAGGGGTCTCTCACGCTCTTGGTGCCTGTACAGAGTTGACCAAGAACTTGCCGTCCCTGGTGAGAGCCCGGTAAGGCCCCGACCAGGAGGGACCCTGGAGGCTGCCTCACTCAGCGCCCCACTCCCCGGGCTCTTTGGAACAGCCAGGCAGCCTCCCTCGATGGAGGTGCTACTGCTCCCTGGGAGCCCCTTCCAGAATCTTCTCAGCATCCAGCTGTGGTCTCTTCCACACAACAAACTCACCTCGTCCTTTTAGTTTTCTGTGTCCCCCTCCCCTGCCAGACCCTTCCTGTCCTTGAGGATAGAGACCAAGGCCACTCCACCCTCTCTGGGTTGGCAGAAGCTGAACCCACGAGTCCATGTCGGAGCGGGTAGGGCTTTGTGGTCCCTGAGTCACTTCCTCCCCCACCCCCCACCCCCACCATTCCTCGGTAGGCCTGGGCAGCAGCTGGACTTCTGGGTGCTGCTCTGACCGACGCCTGACCCCTGCTCCCTGGGGTCACCGTCCCCTGTAATTAGGCCGAAGCTCCCGTTGGCTGGGCAGGACCCGCTTGCTGCCTCCCCGAGGCCACAACACAGGCAGCTCCATCTGTCCCCCTGGCATCCCTCGGCAGGCTGCATGATTAATGGAGGGCTCCACCTGGACCGAGGGGCCCCTGGTGGTAGGCTGGTTTGGTTTTTTTTTCCCTTTTTTTCCCCCCCCTTAAGTGCATTTACCGTCTCCCCCGGTAGTCAGTGAGGAAGGCGGGGTGGTTCCTCCGCCTGGCGGGTCAGGAGCAGCTGGCCCCCCACCCTGACCGCGGCCTGGCAGCTCGGCCTGCGCCGTGGAGCCCAGCCGTCCTAGGTGCCGCGGTCCTGGTCTGCTGCAAGCGTGGTCGGGGAGAGAAGCCCCCGGGGACATGGCCAGGCAGGTGCGGGAGGGCTTGTTCACAGGGACTATCCTTGCTCCAAGGACAGGGGTGGGGGCCGGGGCGGCACCCTGAGGAGTAGCGCTTACAGGCCTGCGGGTTTGGGGGAAGGTGGGCGGTTGGAGGGTGCGGGTAGAAAGGAGGGAGAGGACTGAGGAGGTGGTGGGGACCCTCTTGTGGGGGGACGGGCTGTGCTTCAACCTGGAACCGGCAGCTCTGTTCTCTTTCTGGGACAGGACCCCCTGGAGACCCCCGCAGGGTGTCTGGGGTGCCCAGGAAGGGGGCTGCAGGCTGAAGGGCTCTGGGCTGTATGACCTCTGAGGCCCTTGAAGCTTCGGCCTGTGGTTTCGGGTTTTGAAGTCAGTGCCCTCCCAGGGGCTCCCTCTTGCCCTCCCTGACTGCCATTTATCTGAGAACCTTTGACCCGAGGAGGCTGGAGAGGTCCTGTGTCAGCCCCTCTCGCTCCAGGCTGGGCCCCCTCCCCCGTCCAGGGAGAGTTCTGCCCACCCAGCAGCCCCACCCTGGGGCAGGACATTCTTGGCCTATCTCATCCCTATCTCTGCTGGCTGCTCAGCGGGTGGTGTCCTGCCGCTCTGCTCTCTCCTTGGTTTGAGAGAGGGGAGGACAAGACCCTTCCATTTGCAAGACAGTTCTACATGTGCCCATGTTCCCTTAACTTTAGTCAAGGCAAAAGGGTGGTCCAGCGTCTTAGGGGACTTTTCAACCTGCCTGGAATGACGCTGTGTCACCGGACCCAGGGGGACTGGCCCGACGGCAGGAGCAAGCACAGAGAGGCCTTCACCTGGGAGAAGAGTCCCCATGCCCGTGTGTCGTCTCTACTCCGTGTAGAGACTTCTCGTAGCAGGAATCATTACCAGGCTGTCCCAGGCTGCCTGCCTGCCGGGTCTCCCGGACTAGACAGCTGTCACTCCAAGGCCCTAGGCCCTTCTCTGGTGGGGGAGGGGTAAGCACCAGTAATGAACCCTCTGAAGGGAGGCGGACCAGAGAACTTTCTGCCCCAAGGCAGACAGTGTTGGGAGCAAACAGGGTGCCCTGTCAGGTGACACTGGGACAACAGGTGTGAGCTGGGGCATCCTAGGTGGGCGGGATGCATGGGCCCTGGCCTGGGTGGACGTGGGGGAGGCTCTGAGGCCGGGGAGGGAGAGCAACAGCAGGAGGGGGCCGGGATGAGCTCATGGCCTGATGCAGGCCAAGGGGGAGAGGCTCCTTCTTTCCAGGCCAGTCCAATTCCAGGGTACCCGTGTTCCCCTTCTCAGAGCTGGGGAGTCATGGCAGGAAGTGGCTTCACCCACAGACGGCGGCCACGGTGGCTGCCAGACCTCCCCTCTTCCGTGTTCTTTTGGCGTGTTCATTTCCTGGGGTTGCTGTAACAAAGTGCCACACTGGATGGCTTAAAACATTAGACATTAGTCGGTCCCCGTCCTGGAGCCCACAGCCCGAAGTCAAGGTGTGGGCAGGGATTGGTTCCTGCTGGGTGCTCCGAGAGAGTGTCTGTTCCAGGCATCTGTCCTGGCCGGCCTCAGTGACAGTCCTTGGCTTGTGGACATCCCTCCAGTCTCTGCCCCTGGTCATGTGGCCTTCTCCTCCTTTTCTGTATCTTAGGAGGACACCTGCCATTGGATGTGGGGCCCACCCTTATCCAGGGTGATTTCCTCTCGAGATCCTTAATACTTCTGCAAAGACCCTTTTCCCAAGCAGGGTCCCTTTCAAAGGTTTTGGGAACTGGGACTCGGACCTATCCTGTCGGGGGCCACCGTTCGACCAGTGTCTTCTGTGGGCTGCATAGCAGAGTCTGGGAGCCATGGTACAGGAAGCCGGTGGGACCTCTGGTCCCATGCTGGGGGGACTGGACTGTCGCGAGGGTGGGGAGGGCTGGTTATACCTGTGCCCTTGCTCGCCTGCCAGGCTGCCAGAGAACTTGTTTCAGGGAGAAGTTGGCACAGTAAATTTGGGGAATAAGAGAAGGTGGCTTTTGACCCTAGCTGCCACTGGGCTCCCGCTCATAGCTGAGGGGGTCACGTGTGTGCCTGTGTATGGGTTGGGGGTCGCTGGTGCTCCGCTCCTGGCTTTTGTATTCTTTTTGTGCCTGGAAATGTCGTGGCCGGGGAAGGGTGCCACGTAGGCTGTCGAGGGCGGGGGCGGGGGAGCCCCTGAGCAATGGGCCGAGCTCCTCCTGCAGCCCTGGGAAGGGAGGGAGGGGGCTTGTTTGTTGCTCTTGGCCCCGTCTGGGAAACCCAGCCTGTGCTCGCTCTCATTGCCGTTCCAGAGTAGGGGGCCAGGCCTCGTGTGTGGAAGCTGTGAGGAGCAAGAAGGACCCCGGGATGCCTGTGTCCCCCAGACCTAAAGCAAAAGACAGTCATCCAAATCAATCAAGGCGGGGGCAGGGCCAGCTCACATGCTTTGCCTGGGGCTGCATGGCCCCCCTTGGGCGCAGAGATCCTCTGGTCAATCCACAGTTCTCAGCCATACTGTTGGATGTCCTTGCACATCCCCCCAGGGCTCATGGGGGTCAGCTGGTTCCTCCTTGTCCAGGGGGCCTAGGCCGGACCCTCGGTAAGACCGGGCCTGGTGTTGAAATGCAGGCCTGCTGGTGGTCCCAGGGCCAGGGAGAGGGGCCGAGTGCACGCTGCCTGGCTCCCCAGGCCGCCTTCCGCTGCCCGCACGTGGACACGAGCCCAGGGCAGCCCGTAGCCCTGAGCTACCTCGCTGGCCCCCAGACCCGAGCCAGAGCGGGAGCCGCGCGGGGCTGGCATGGGACGTGGCTCTCAGGCTGCATCTGGCCCTGCAGCCCGGCCGGGCCTCACCCTGGGGAGGCAGAGGGAGAGGGGCCGGGTGGAGGGTTTGGACCCATGGGTGGCGTGCTCTCCATCCGCTCTTCCTTTGTTTGGACGTGGCCTCTTGCTTGTTGTTAAACGTGTTTCTCTGTGTGAACTCTAAGGCCCAGCTGGCTGAGCTGTTGGCGGCCTTCGGCTCCCCGGTGCAGGCCCCACTCAGCCAGTGTCTGTTTTCAAGCTTTTCCTTTTGGACTGTTTTGTTTCTTGAGGACACATCCCCCTCCCCTTCCCCACCTGCCTCCTTAGCCATCTCCCCTCCACGGAGCCCCTGGGGGCAGTTTCTGAGACAGGGATCCTAGCGGGCTTGGGCGGGTGAGCCCAGGTACTCCCCAGCAGAGGAGGCTGGAAGGGCTTGGCCTGGAGGGTGCAGCACCGAGCATGTCAGGCGGGTGGACAGCTAGGGCCCATTGGGGGTATTGGGGGTCCCTGCACCGTGTCCCAAGGGGGGACAGCTGGGGTCTGTACCCTCCATTTACTGCCCAAAGGCTGCTGGCCTGGGGAGCAGTGTTAACCCCTTCCTGCCTTCTGGGCTTGGGCACCTGGGGGCCACCGGGACAGGCCCTCGGGCTGAGGGGCAGAGGCTGGCCGTGGATGTGAGGGACATCGGTAAGGCCCGTGCCACCTCGGCCGCGCGTGGGGGTGACCACACATGCCTGCATGCACACCCACCCACAGGGGCAGACGTGAACAATAGTGATAATTAGGTCACGGGCACCATTGTGTTATCCTGTTGGCCATGGTAGGACAGCCGAGGAAGCAGAGACTCAATGACGATGACTGAGGTTGAGTTATTCCCTGTTGGAGCTTCTCCCCACGGCGCTGACGTGAGGAGCACAGTCTGCGTGAGCGCCATCGGCCCCACATGGTCCAGTGACTGTCAGTGCCTCCAGCGCACCCCGGCCCTCTGCCCTGTGCTCCTCTGCCTGCCGTGCCCCTCTGTCCTTCCGTAGGTAATGCATTCTTTAGTTGGGATGAGTCCTGCCTTCGTGGCCTCAGGTTCTTTTCCTTTGGAGGAGTTGTTGCTTCCAGAACTGACCGCTGTCCTGTCTGCCGTCTCCCTGCTGTACCCGGAGCATCTCGTGGCTCCCGCCGCAGCCCCCAGCTCCTGTCCGCCAGGGCGAGACCGCGCTCTGTCAAGGCCCTGCCGGAGTCCTTGACCCGGAGCCAGGGGCCTGTGCCCCAGCGCGGCCCCCACGGGAGGAGACCCAGGGCCTCACGGCTGGCCCTGAGCACGCTGACGGACCTCCCTGCGGCCTTGCCCTGCAGGCTCAGGACGGGGAGGAGGTCAGTACTCCCTGCCTGGTTCCCTGGGCTGCGACCCTGGCTTCTGGGTGGCCACGCTGTTATAAAGGGAACACCTGCTCCCCTGGTACCTGGAAGAGGCTCCATTTGGCTGGGGTCGGCGCTCCTGGAGCCTGAGCCCAGAACGGGGCCGCACGATCTCCCCGCTGCTCCTGTCTCCCAGGAGTTGTGCTTGGGTTTGTTTTGACCTAGTCTCTAACATTCTCTGCATGACATTCGCCCCCCTGCCCCGGAGCAGGGCTTTGTGGCTGCCNGGGGGGGTTTTGTGGCTGCCCCCCCCCCGTGCCCCCTTCCCCAGACTAGCCGCTCTGTGCTCCCGGAAGCGGGAGAGGCTCGCTGCAGCCTGTGGTCGGAGCAGGGACCTTCACAATGGCCCCTTGTGCACCACGCATTCCTTCTTAAACAGGCCCAGATCCGGGCTGCTCCTGCTTCAACCCCCACGGGCACGGATGGACGAGCATCTGGAGAGGCGCCCTGGCCTGCGCGCTGGCCGGGCCTGGAGGTGGTTAGTGGGCTGGAGAGGGCCGGGCTTGGGGCAGGAGTGGGGCTGGGCCAGCGTGTGATTATCCACAGCCTCCCCTGTTCACAGCAAGGGCTGTTTTTAAAAACAGCATTGATGGTTTTATTCCCTGAAAGTGGTAAGCGGCCCACGCTTGGTGCAGGCGTGCTGGGAAAAGGCCGGAGAGTCTAATGGAGAAAGCACCCACCTGAACTCCATCCAGAAACCGCATCCTCCGCGAGCGTGCGTGTGCTCCGCACATGTGCGTGTGAGATGGAGTCAGATCTTTGCACACATCTTGTATCCTGCTATTTTTACTCAATATTCTCAACATTTCTCATCTTCAAAACCGTGATTTTGATGACTGCGCAGGACTTTGGCATATGGGTTTGGAAAATCTATGTAAACCCGGATCGTTTCCAGCATTTGCTGTTTTAATGCTGATGCAAACGTCCCCATACATAGATTCTCTGCTTCGGGTTATTTCCTGAGGGTAAATCCCCAGCAGCAGGCCCAGGTGCAAGGACTACCGTCTCTGGGCTGCCGGTGCCCGTTAGGGAGGGCGGGGGTCTGGAGGGTCTCAGGGAGCAGGAGAGGTTTGAGCCTGGCTTTGGGGGGACTCGAATGCAGAGGAGGGATAAGGGGGGCAGTCCTGTTTTGGTAACCGTGTAAGCAGAACGGGGGCACCTCCTGTCCCATGGAGATGGATGGCAGGATCTCTCCCTCCCAGACGATGGCCCCGTCCGTACTCGTTGGAGGCTCCGAGGCCGTTGGTTTGTCCTGTTCAGCTGGGGCTGTCTTTCGTGCCCTCTGACCGCAATGACATCTTGTGGACAGAAGAGGAGGCAGCCCCGTGCTGCTCCCCAGGGCTCCCCAAGGGTCCAGTGGCAGGTCGCTTTTCTGCCCAGACATCAGATCTGACATGCGGTCACACAGGGTCTCAGACATGCAGAGTGACCGGCTCGTGAGCACTCTTGGTGGCTTCTGTGGCCGCTTGTGCACATCCGTTGCCTGGCTCTAGGCTCGCAGGGAAGGGGAGGGGTCCCTGCCGCAGGGGAGGTCACGTCCATCCCCCCTCGAAGCTGGTGGAGGGGGCTCCCAAGGACGGGGGCTGTGTCTGTGCCTGGGACCCAGGGTGTGTTTTTAGGACTCTAAGGGGGAAGCTTCGGGACAGTCTGCTAATTTCTCCCAGCTGGGTGCTGCTCGTGTCACCACATCCTCCGTGGTACAGGCGGTCCCTTGTGAAGCCTGCCTTAAAAAATGACCTGTTTCGTCACCAGATCTCCCGGTGTGAGTCAAGAGCGGTGTCACTCCCAACGACTATTTCTACCGTCTATGGCTTTGTGGGATTCCAGGAGAGGGAAAAGGAGGTGGCTTTTCCTCCTGGGTCCCTGGAGAGGGGCCGGGGTGCAGGGCAGGGTGGCAGCACCACGGGGAGAGCCCAGACAGGCCTGCCGTGCAGACGTCTTACCCTCCAGTGGGCCCTGTGGTAACTTCTTGGGGCCGTAAGAAATTACCACAGACTGGGGGACTCAAGCCATGGAAATGTATTCTCACCGTTCTGGAGGCCTGAAGTGCAAAGCCAAGGTGTCACCAGGGTCATCCTCTTTCCAAAAGCAGGAGGGAAGAATGCTTCCTGCTTCTCCCAGCTTCTGGTGGCCCCGGGCTCCCTTGGCTTGGGGCTGCATCCGTGCGGTCTCCGGTCTCGCACGGCCTCTCTGAGTCTGGGCCACAGATCCCCCTCTTCTCTCTTGTGTAAGAACGCTTAGAGGAGTTAGAGCCCCTTCTAAATTCAGGATGGCGTCATCCGGAATCCTTACCTTATCTTATAAGGTCACCTTCACAGGTTCTGGGGGTCAGGACTGGGACACAGCTTTTGGGGGGGCACGAGCCATCCCACTACGGAACCGGAGAAGGAAGTGGAGCTTCTCAGGCTGAACAGGTGGTGAAGACCCAGTGCCTCTGCTTGCAGCCCCTGCTCTGGGGCCCCCTGGGGCCCCCTGGGGCTCTGTGCCCGCAGATACAAACCTGTGGCCTGCTCCCATCTTCAGGTCACGTAGGAGCAGCACCTGAGGCCCGTGAAGGGATGGAGAGGCGGCTTGTGGAGTTACGAGGGTGAGGATGTTTCCGGGGACCCCAAACACCCCCCCCAAAGCCAGTTACCATCGTCATGACATGGCCTGGATGACATGGGAGGGAGGGGTGTGAACCGCGTTGGGCTGGGGCAGGAGGCGACAGCAAGCCTGGCTTTGGGGGGGACCTGAAATCAGGGGAGGCGGCAGTGCTGGTGTGCTCATTTCGGGGGGATGGCATAAATCCTCAAAAACAACCCGGACGCTTGTCGACAGTCACCACCCTGAGGTCGGGCGGGGCTCCCGTTCTCTGGGAGCCTAGGACTCACCCGGATGGATGGGATGGGGCGGAGCCTGAAGCCGGAGAGGGAACCTCGGTTGATGGTGTAGGGGGACGATGAGCACACAGGTCACGTAGGGCCCGGGGTGACGAGTGCCGCAACGGGGCACAGAGCAGTGAGAGGAGAGGGCGGCGGGTGGGGACAGCGCGTGCGTCTGTGGAGATGGCCGTGGCGGTGACCTGCCCAGGGAGGAGGGTTGCCGACTTGGCTCAGCGGTGATCTGTGTGTTGGGTTCGAATGCATCCCCACTCGGCGAGCGTCCGTGCCTGAGTTGGGGGGGCTTTGCTTCGGTGCGTGAGTTGCTGGTTGAGGGCACCTCCAAATGGGGTCACAGACCTCATGGGTACTCCCGGAGAGGCAGTCGTCTCGTTCTGGGGCACACCTGGGCAAAGGCCCACCCCCCGACTCTGTTCTCTAGCTCGGCCCCGGATGAACCCCAGGGACTCGCAGACAGACGGGGGCCACCATTCGGGGCCAGTTTGGACAGTGCTCTCGAGGCCGGGGGTAGACCAGATGCCTTGAGGCCCCGGGGCACCCCATGAGGTCACGGTTCCAGGTGTTCAGCTCTGGACTTTCTGGCCAGTTTAACACACCCTGTCCTTTGTCACCTCAGCCTTCTTTGGAACGAGCAGTTTGCACTCTGTGGTTCTCTTAGGGGCTAGCCCCCAGGGGAGAGGTGCCGGCATCCCTGTTTGGGCACATCCCTGCCACTCGGCCCAGGACCCCACCGCCCCTGGCCACGTTATCAACCGGAGGTCACATGCGGGGCCCCAGGCCAGTTGCAGCCTGTGGATGGGGTTCTGTGTGACTGCTACGTGTTTTCAGAGGGGATGTTTTCTCTGCCAGCATATACGGATCAGGAGATGGCACGTAAAACAATGCAGATTTCCGGATTCTGCCGAGTCCGAAGCTCTGGCCAGCGGCACACCTGAGCAACGGCTGGATCCCCAAGACGGGCTCAGTGACACGCTGGGTCCCTCTGACCGGGGACACTTCTGTCCCTGCGGGGCCTCTGGGATGGCTGAGCTTTGCAGCTCAGGATTTTGTGCCCTTTGTGCCCTGAGAAGGAGGTGTGCAGGGCTGGGAGGGGTGCTGCTGGGGCGCCGCGTTTGGGGAACACGTAGATCAGGCAGCCAGATGTCGGGGACGAGGGCCTCCTTCGCTTCCTCGCTCTCCGGGTGCTGATGAGCACGTGCTTCCCCGGCCACCCACCCGCTCAGCCGTCCACCAGGCCCTGGGCTCCTGGAGGAAGTCCTGTCCACTGGGAAGAGACAAGACTGAGCTGGAGTTTGGAGGAGGGAAGACTCAGGGTTGGGGGTGGCACTGAGAATGGCCCCAGTTGGCTGTTGTTGGTTCCGAGGCCAGCTGGGGGTCCGGGGAGGCCCTGGTGGGGTCATGGGAAATCCTGGGCTCAGGGGAGAGGGGGTGGGTCGGTGAGGTGAGGCGAGGGGTGGGAGAGAGAGACACTCCGGGCTGCCGGGAGCCTGCTTGGGGCCGGGCCGGGAAGGAGCTGGTGCGTGTTCCTGTCACATGGGCTGTTCCTGCTCTGGTCTTTATAATGGGAGCGGCTGGTTCTTGTTGGGAGCGTGGCTGCAGGGACCGAGGGGATGGCGGGCCACTTCCCAGGCGCTGTCCCCTGGCCACGGAGGTGGCGGGCAGCCGGGTGGAAGCACTGGGCTGCAGGGTGGGAGTCAGATGGCCAGCGGCCCATGGGGGCCCCGGTCCGGCTGGGGCTGCAACCATGGCACGCAGGCAGAGGCAGCCGAAAGTGAGGACCGAGGGAGTTGGGCGTTGTGGACCATGCCAGGGCTCCATTATGCCGCCTGCAACAGGACAGCTAAACAGTTAGAACCTTGGGTCTTGCAGCTGCAGCTGGACGGAGACATCTTCTGGCCCCACCACTCTGTCTCCACGCATCGGGCACGTTGCTTAAGTACCAGGGCCTCAGTTTCCCCATCCGTACCAGGGGTTAACAGTATTTACAGCAAAGGGTCGCGTGGGGAGTAAGGGTACACGGTAAACCCAGCACCTGTGTTAGAAGTTCAGTGCCGGCTGTTGGTGCCGTTGTCATGATGGTGTCATTGCCGTCGTGATTTTGCCAGGCTATGACTGTGGCTGGGTGTGACTCAGGACCCCCCCCCCCCCCCCCCCCGCTGCTGCTGGTGTGTTTGTGTCTGGTGGTGTCTGCGCTGGGTGGGGGTGAGGAGGGATAAAGGAAGGCCAATAAGGAAGAAATCAGAGCTCCCCTTGAGCCAGAAAATCTTTATAGAAAACGTGGCTGGCACGTCCACGCCATGGCTATGGGGGACAGAGAGGCTGGTGTCCTCCAGGCTCCAGCTTTCTCGTGCTCTCCCAGTGTGCACAGTTGCTGGTGCTGGAGTCCCTTAGAAGAGTGGGGCTGTCCCCTTTCTTCCCAAGAGGTGGAGGGTGCAGGAGTCTCCCGGGCCCCTGGCGGCAGTGCGTTCCCCAGCCGTCCACTCCTCACATCCCCCTCTCTATGTTTTCCAGCCTTGAAAAGATCTTTTGAGGTCGAGGAGGCCGAGACGCCCAACTCTACCCCGCACCGGAGGGTCCAGACCCCCGTGCTCCGGGCCACTGTGGCCAGCTCCACCCAGAAGTTCCAGGACCTGGGTGTGAAGAACCCCGAGCCTGCAGCCCGCCATGTAGACTCCCTCAGCCAGCGATCCCCCAAGGCTGCGCTGCGGAGGGTCGAGCTCTCGGGGCCCAAGACCGAGCCCGTGTCCCGGCGCACGGAGATCTCCATCGACATCTCGTCCAAGCAGGTGGAGAACGCGAGTGCCCCCGGGCCATCTCGCTTTGGGCTCAAGCGAGCGGAGGCGCTGGGCCACAAGACGCCAGAGCCCGCCCCTCGGAGGACGGAGATCACCATAGTCAAGCCCCAGGAGTCAGCACACCGGAGGATGGAGACCCCTGCCTCCAAGATCCCCGAGGTGCCCGCAGCCCCCACTGCGGACGTAGCCCCCAAGAGGGTCGAGATCCAGGTGCCCAAGCCAGCCGAGGTGCCCGCCTCCCCCATCCCACCCCAGACCCTGGAGAATTCAGAACATGCCCTGATGTCTCAGCTGCAGAGCAGGCTGGAGCCCAAGCCCCAGCCCCCCGTGGTCGAGGCCCCACCCAAGAGCCAAGAGGGTGAGTAGCAAAAGCGTGCCTGCCGTGCTTCGGTGTTTGGGGATAGGGAGCTGGCTTTGCCCTGGAGTCTGAATATGGGGGGCAGGGGTCGGTAGCAGGTGGGTGGAGACATGATTCCGGGGAGGCCAAGAATATACCGGGGCAGGGTTTCCAAGCCTGGTGGGGGGGACTGGTGGCCCTCTCTGTCCATGCAGGATGGACCAGGATGCAGCAGCAAGCTTGGCTTGTGTTGGGCTTTGGACAGAATCTTTGGGATTCGAGGGGCCCCTTTTACTGGTCAGAACGCGCCGTGGCATAGAGCTTCTGCTGTCAGAGGGGGTCTGGAAGTTTCGGAAATGAGGAGGTGGCAGGCTTGTGTTGGGACATGGGGGTAGGATGGGTTTGGGACCCTGGGACGGGCTCCCACGTGCCGCTGGTCACTGGGCCACGGGGAGGCAGGCTCCTGCTCAAGAGGGATTGCGGGCTGCCCTGTAAGTGCCCACTGGAGGCAGAGGCCTCGGGCGGGAGGAGGGGCTTCGTGCCTCCTGAGGTTTTATCTTGGAGGGTCTTCCTGCAGCTCTTCCTCAGGGAGGGAGGGTCGTGGCCCGAGGCAAGGGAAACAAGAATGTCTAATCTCTGTGTGCCCCCCTTCTCAGGGCCGCTAGGAAGGGGTCTGTGGGCTGGGGAGTCCCGCGATACCAGCACACAGCTCTGTTTGAGGTGCTCTTCCGGTGAGGGAGGGAAGCCAGGGGCTTGGGTTCTGCCCTCCGAGGGCCCAGACCCGGAGTTGTGCTCCCGTGGAGCTCACCAGGGCCCACTTGGGAACATCGGGGCTCAGGGGCTGGAAGGGCTGTAAACCCTTTCCAAGTGTGGGACTTGGACGCAGTAAACATACAGTAAGTATTCTTTGGGTCATAGAAACAAAACATTCTAGGTTTTGATTTACCTTTTAAATTATTATTTTTAATTTTGGTGAAATATACGTACCGTGAATCGAGCACTTGAACCATCGTTAACACACTCGCGCCGTTGTGCAGCCAGCTCCACCCTCTGTCTCCAGAACATTCCCAAACCGAAACTCTGTCCCCACCAAGCACTAACTCCCCGTCCCCCTCTGCCAGCCCCTGGCACCCCCCACCTACGCTCTGTCCCTGTGAACCTCCCAGAAGTGGGATCCGACAGAGTTCGTCCTTCTGTGTCTGGCTGACTTTGCCGAGCGCCGCATCCTCAGGGTCCATCGGTCCATCGGGGGCATAGCGCGTGTTGGCATTCCCTTTTTACGGCTGAGTAATACCCTGTTGTGCGGAGGGACCCCAGTTTGCTCGCCCCCCGCCCCACGACTTCCTCCTTCGGCACAGATGCGGCTCACGCCCACCTACGCCAGGGTCCGCGGACAGACCTCGGGCTCCTGCGCCTCGGCTGTTGGGAATCGTGCTGCTGTGAATGTGGGTGCACCGATAGCCCTTCCACACCGGGCTTTCAGTTCTCTTTGGTTTTCCTGTTTGAACGCAAGTTTTCCAGTGGTCCGAGGGCTTAGGGACTGGGACGGCGTTCGGCGTCAGACGGGGTGGGGCGTTGGATGGGGGACCAGCGCTCCTCACGCTTCGGTGGGAGTGGTCCCCTTCGTCTGACTGAGCAGGTGGGATGGGGGTGGGGGTGGGGCCGAGACTCTGCGTTCGCTTCGGTGCTGGGCCTCAGCCCCCTCTCCCATCTCCCAAACCTGACCCTGCGGAGCCGTGCCCACCCGCTCAGAACTGCGGCGTTGGCACGAAGGCGTGCCTGGTGTGCGGGGAGTGGTCTTCTGTTGGTCCAGGGCCTGGTCCAGATCCAGCCCCCTCCCGTGGGTGAGGTGTTCACGCCTAGCTGAGTCAAGCAGGATGCGGTTGGGGATGTGCTCATAGCCAGGCCCGTCCATGTCCAGGTCTTGATGGCAGCTGGTGCTGGACGTGTGAGGAGGTGGTCCTGGCTCTGGGGGCTGGGCGGGGGGTGGTGTGCCCAGGGTGGTACTGCGCTGGGTCATCGGGGCAGGCAGGGCACAGCCTCAGGGATGCAAGAATGTCTTCCTCCAGCACAGATGGTGCTCAGGCCCCACGTCGCCCAGAGGCTGTGCGGGGAGCCGGGGCCGCTGGGACTGGTCAGGCTGGCTCTGCGTCGGGAGCAGGACAGTCAGTAAGGAGCCGCCAGGAGCCTTCGAGAAGGCTTTGCGGGTTTTCCCAGAGCCCAAGCCTCTTGAGCCAGCCTTGGAGAAAGTTGGATTTAACCAGGCCAAGGAGGGTTGCCGATGCAGCCATCCCGAGGTGCCCGGGACCCTGGAGCTCAGAGGGAACTGCAGACTTCCTCCGTGGAAGAGAGTTTAAATGTCCAGGCCCAGCGCCAGAGCTCTGCGGTCAGCGCACAGACCCCAGTGGCCCTCAGAGAGCGGCCGGTGGGTCCAGCAGATAGGGTCTGTTCCCCTGCCCTGGAGCATAAGCTGGGGGTGGGGTGTGTGCCACGCACGTGTGGACATGTGTGTCCTGACCCCCTGCGTCTCCTCGGCTGGGTGGGGAGGGGGCTCTCTGAGACCAGTGCTCACAGGTTGAGAACCTTCAGGCTGGCCAGATCCAGTTAGACGGCTGCAAAGGGGATGCATGCTGAGGGGGTGGGGGCTGGAGGAAGTGGGGGGTCGGATGGCTCAGTTGGGGGGGAGTCTGTTCCCATCAGGCAGCACTACAGAAGTCACTGTGGGTGACCCTGGTCCTTGGGCCTGGGAGTAATGCAGGGTGAGAGGTTGGGAGAGGAGGAGGAAGCAGGGCCCACTCTGGGCTGGAGAAGTTGGCCCTGACCGGCTAGGCCTTGGATGTCCAGTCTTAAAGTCCTGGGCAAGCCCAGTGGTGGGCAAGGCCTTCCCAGTGGAGGTGTGGTCCTGGAATCCGTTGCAGTAGCTTCTGGGGGTCGCCTGCTCCAAGGCTTCTCCCGCTCCTCTGCCCCTCCCCCTCCATCCAGACACAGATCCGGTTGTCCCTCAACCTGGCTTCCCATCCATCCTTCCCACAGGACTGGCACTCCTATCCCCTTCAGCCCCCTCCCAGAAGCCCCCCACCCTGTGGGCCCTGCTCTGACTGCCCCCTGTGGGCATGCCATCCCTGGCACCTGGGGCCAGCTGGCACCGCAGGGGCAAAGGATCAGGGAGGGAGGGAGCCCCGTCCCTCTGCCTTCTGGACTGTGACTTCCGGTGCAGGACATGGTCTCCGGGGGCCACAGCCAAGTTGCTCCCACGTGGAGCCCCCTACAGCACAGCACTGATGGAATCCCCACCAGCCCCAAGCCTTCCCCGGCCCGCTCTCGGTGGGGCTCTCCCCAGCCGGTTCACTGTCATGTCCAGCTCAGGCCATCCTGCTCCCCGGGCTCCTCCTGCTCTGGTCCGATCATGGCCTCCACAGGCCACCTTTCCTCGCCTCCTGTCCTGACCTCCTGACCCCTGGCCCCTGACCTTCTTCCTTTCCAGATTGCTGCTTTTTGAACTCCTGTGCATCCTTCAAAGCCCAGTTCAAATGGCACCTCTTCCATGAAGCCCTCCCACTAACCAGAAGTAGCTTCACTTCCTTTGACTCCTGTGCCTTTTTGCATTTTTTTCTGGTGTGTGATGCCTTGTGATTGGCTTGGAATGTTATTTGTGTTGCGTGAAACTTTTTTTCTCTGTTAGACTTCTAATGTAAAAAGAGCTTCTCAGTGTACCTTTTCTTTCAAATTCAGAAAATCTAGAAGTTCGAATTTAAAAGTTCACCTGTAATCCAGTGATATCCACTCCCAGCATTTGCTCTGTATTTTTCAGAATTTCCTCCGTGCCCCTGACTAGGTTCTGGGTTATTTTGAGGGTAATGCTGTTGTCTGTTTTTTCAAGGTTTATTTGTTTTGTTTTTGTTTTTGTTTTTTTTTACTGGCTGAATGACATGGGTGAAATAGGTGCTTAATAAAACAATGTTGGAGGCGTGAGATGGCGTTTTGTGGACCCTGCAGGCAGACACAGGGACCCCGGGGACCCCATGGGACCTTGCAGGGACCAAGCAGACACTTTCCTGGTCACCCAAGAACCCACGGGTTTAACCTGTTCCATTCTGGGGCGTTGGGCTCTGTGTTTCTGAGGCTGCTGCCCCAGGCCCTGGCCCCTGACCCTCCTTGTCACCCTTCAGTCCCCCTGCTTCTCTCAGGCTCTGGGTGAGTATGGCCCTGTCCCCTTACCAGGTCCCTGCTTTTCCCCTGCCGCTGCAGGGGTCGCTCTGGGTGGGGCTGGGCCGTGGGACCCAGAACCATGTCTGTGCGGTGAGCTCCTGGCCCTGCCTGCTCCCCCCGCCCCCCGGGGAAATAGCCACCTCTGGCTCCAGGGCGGACACCAGCCAAGTTTCCCTGAGGCTGCCTTATAAGGCGGGCGCAGGCTGCTCAGTCCCTGGGCTGCTGCGTTGCCATCTCCAGATGCTAATTGGGAGCCCTGGGGGAGGGTGGGGATGGAAGCGCCCTGGATGGGATCCCGTTGAGTTCTTGCCGGAGTCCTGGTTCCACCCCTCAGGCCCGCTGGTTCTGAGCCATCACTTTGCCCGCCCCCAGCCTCAGTTTCTTCCTCTGCCCCGTGAGGGAGTGGTTGGGGCGCCTGTCCTGAGGCGGTGGGGTCGGAACCCTGTTCCACCACGTACCAGGCGTGGCTGGTGGTGGGGGGCGTGAAATTGGGGTGGGGCAGACTCACTGTCTCAGTAGAGTTTCCCATTGACTAAAAACATCTAGAAATGTTCTTGGCTATGGGGGGGAGCATTGAGGCAGGTGGCCATCAGGTCCCCAAGCTTCTGGTGGTGGGCATGGCGTCTGTGTGCACTGGGGGTGCCTGCCTGCCTTCCGGGGGGACCCGGGTCCCTGTTGCACCAAGCCTGTGTTCGGGGCTGGGACCGAATGGAGAGGGTCTCAGCTCTGCGGGGAACCATGGGGGCTAGAAGCACGGGGCTCCTGGGAGCCCCAGCAGGGACCCGGGGTTGGAGGAGGCTGGGCAGAGGACGCTTCAGGGAAAGACAGGTGTGTACTGAGTGTGAAGAGGGGGGGGGTCAGCCAGTGACGGGTAGGAATGTGCCCGGCCCGGAGCGGGAAGGTGGGGGAGAGGGTGACCCCCGTGCAATTAGGGAGGGAAGGCCCAGGCTCTGCAAAGCCTCCCTAGGCTCCCCACCCCTGCCCTGTTTACAGGACACCCCACTAAGTAGGGTCCACCCTGGGTCTGACACTGGGCCGTGAACTCCCTGGTGACGTTTCATCCAGCACCTGGCAGACAGCAGGAGCGTGGTAACGTGGAAGGAGTCATTTGTGTGAAAAAGTGAGCAGAGCAGCGGCCTTGCACCTCACCGTGCCTTGGGCCCTTGGCCTGCAGAATTTCATTCTGTATGGGGCTGTTTGTTTTGTTTTGTTTTGTTTTAAAGGTTTATTTATATCTTAGAGCGAGCGCGTGCGTGTGTGCACGCAGGGGGTGGGGGACAGAGGGAGAGGCAGAGTCCCCGCTGAGCAGGGAGCCCGATGTGGGGCTCAGTCCTAGGACCCTGAGATAACGACCTGAGCTGAAATCAAGAGTCAGCTGTTTAACAGACTGAGCCAGGCAGGTGCCCTTACTGTTTGTCTTGTGGCAGGACAAGGCCATGCCTCCAGCGGGGATGTTCCCACCTAGCTGTCTTACCTGGAAGACCTCTCTGCTCCGAGCTCCTCCCCTGTTCCTGACCCAGCCCTAGAGAGCGTACAAACACCCACTTACTTTTCGGGATTGGGTCTCTTTCTCCTTCCCTCTGGTGAAAACGAGCACACTTCCCCTCTGCGTGCCCGTGCATGGGGGTTCAGGAGGACAGTGGCCAGGACCAGGGGTCTGTCCTTCGAGGTGAGGCAGAGTAGGGGGCAGCAAGGACAGAACTTGGCTCCGGGGCCCGGTAAAAAGGACCCGCCTCCCCTGGCCAGCCCGCCCGGCTGTCTGCCAGGCCCAGCCCAGGGGTGAGGAGGACCAAGAGCCCGTGCAGGGAATGTGGCCCCAGCAGCTGCCGAATGCCTTACATAGAGCCAGGCACAGCTGCGGGGAGGGCAGGGGAGGGCAAGGCAGGGCGGCGGGCGCTGCAGGCGGGTCTCAGCACTTCCCTGCTTTGGGGGCTGTGGCCCTGACCACCCAGCCTGGCCTCAGGATGGAACCCGGGCTCCCAGACACATGGCGCTGGGTGAGGCCTCTCGGGTGCTCGTTCCAGGAAGCTGGAGCAGCTGCCCAAAGAGGAGCTGTGTCCGTATCCACAGCCTCCCGGGCCCAGCACAGCTGCTGGGAGCCAGGGTCCGCACAATAGGGCCGCTGTCTGGGGGATGTGCCCGTGCCAGACAGCCACGCTCTGTGCGGGACGGACAGAGGACACATTCAGTGTTGGAGGAGTGCGCGTGGACCCCCACCTGTTGCTCTGAAGGGTGGGCAGTCCCAGCCAGACTCCGGGTTCTGACGGTTGGCCTGGAGGATGCCAGTTGGTTCACACTGGCCTGGTGTGGCCAAACGTGGACCTGTGGTGGCCTGCCCGAGAGCCGTATGTGCGGGAGCAGGCCCGGAGGCTCTTCGCTGGGCAGGATGTGACTTGCTCTCCCTGTGTCTTCCCTGGGTCAGCTTTCCCTGACCTGGGGCTTTCTGTGGGCGTCACAGGTCCCCTCCCTGGAATTCCAGGGGTATCTGGAGCTCTGGGGTGTCGCCGATGGGCAGAGGCAGCTTGTGCCCAGGACTGAGCTTCCAGTTCCCCGAGCAGTGGGACAGGGATGAAAGGGGATGTGCTTTTTTAAAGAGGGGGGCATGGAGCTCCCACGCTCGATCTCCCCTCCCTGTTCCCTCTGCCGCCATCTCCCTCCCTCCAGAATAACCCCCAGAGGTTTCGACGTCGAAGCAGAATGTTAAGAGGCGGGAGTCCCCTGGGAGGCCTTGCCCACTCGTGTGTGGGGGCACAGCTGATGGGGATGGGCTTCATCCGCAGGCCGCCCGGGCCCCCGTGCCTGCCCCGTGCACGCCCGGTCACTTGGGCCTCGGCGGCCGTTTTCTCGTTGGCGCGGTGGGCACGATTCCTCCTGCGCCGTGTCGTTAGAATGAAAGTGGCATTGGGCGAAGCTGGCCAGTGCGGGCCTGGCCCCGGAAGGCTTGGTGGAACAAGCATGTGAGCGAAAACCAAAGGCAGCCCTTACCCCACGGATGGGCACGGGTGCCCCTTGCACAGTGCCCCTCCCTCTGCAGTCTTGTCCGCTCTGGGCCCCCAGTTACCTCCTCTTGTCTTCTTCCCTAGAGAGCAGTGTGTGGCCAGTGTTCGAAGAGAAGAAATAATGATCAGAGGACCTTTGGAAAGGAACTCTTGTCTTTTTGGACCCCCCTGCCCCGGGGCAGCCCGTGTTAACAGCGGGGCGCGTTGTGTGTCTTTCTGGGATTTGTGCGTGTGGACCGTCCTTCGGTGCCCGTGGAGAGAAGTCTGTGTGTAAATACTAAGTGAAATCAGACGCCTGCAACTGGCTTTTTAGTTCTCCATTATCCTGGTGCTGTCTTCGCGCCCAGTGGCCCCTCTGGTCCGACCGTCCCTGCCCCGCTTTTCACTGGGATGCGCGAGGCTTCCACGAGCATGCTTGCATTTGTGTTGCATTGTGTTGTGTGCATGGGACTGCCCGACTTCAGGAGGGAATTTCTGCACCACGGGACGAGTGCATTTAACATGCTGATCTGTGTTGCCAGACTGGCCTCTGAGCGGTCACACCAGATGGTGTCTGCTGCACAGCGGTCCTCGGTCCTGGCCCCTGGCGCCGGGCTGCGGGGCTGGAAAGCTGTGGGATTGGGGCTTTATTTCCGCTGCCTTTCTGGGTGTGAAGGGGAGTATCTTTTCCCACATTCACAGGCAGGGGTCCTGGGTTCTCCGTGAGCGGCTCCTTCCTGCCCTTCTTTGCCGGGGTTGGGCCCTTCGTCCTTGCGGTGTTGACGTTTTCTTCTTAAGACTCCCTTGCGCACCTTTGTTGTAACTGCTATGAGTGCTTCTTCCGAGTTGTTGACTCTCGATTCTATTTATAGCGTGTTCTTCCAAACAGAGGTTTTTTCACCCGAAGGTTGTCAAGGGCGTTCTTTTTTTTTTCTTCCTCTGTTTGGGATCCACGCCCTGCTTGGAGGCCTCCTGCGTTCCAGGATTATAGGAAACATGCCCTCCAGGTTTTCTTCTAGCACTTCTGTGGTTTTGTGCTTTATGTACTGCCGTCATTAATTTATTGGAATTTATTGGGGTTTAAACAGCGAGGTGGGGACATACAGTTTTGTACAGATACACACATGTGAGCCTGGCCCGTCATGTGTGGGGTGCGCCCATGCGTGCTGTTTTGTGTTTTTTTAAAGATTTTATTTATTTGGGAGAGAGAGTGAGTGAGAGAGAGCATGAATGGGGGAGGGAGAGTGAGAAGCAGACTCCCCGCTGGACAGGGAGCCCGATGCGGGGGACGATCCCAAGACCCCAGAATCATGACATGAGCCTAAGGCAGATGCTTAACCAGCTGAGCCACCCACGGCCCCTGTACATGCATTTTTTTTTATCAGTTTTGGTGTCAGCATCCCACTGCTTCGCAAAAATAATTTGGATGTGTTTCTTTCTTCCTCTGTGTCCTGGGACATTGTAAACAGCAACACAGTCTTCTTTGTGTTACAACTTTCAGAGAATTCACTAGTGAAAGCATCTGAGCCTGATACTTTCGTAGGGGCCCTCGTACTTTAAAAACCTTAACAAGGTTTTTTCCAGAAGATCATCCTTTAAGCCATTTAAAACCCCCTGGACGGTTCAGAGGTGGTGCGTGGCACCATCGTTCCCTGCACCTTGGCCACTGCCCTGGGCCAGGCGCCCTCCGCAGGGGCCACGTGCAGAGACGCACTGGATGGGACCGCTGTCTGGGGATGCTCCCTCCAACACGCGAGCAGTGCAGCGCGACAAGGGTTCTGAGAGGGACCCGTCTGGAGGGCCGCAGCACCCCGGGGAGAGAGCCGCCTACCCTGCTGGCCGAGCCGTCTTGGTGGCGGTGTCGGGGGACCCGGGTGTCGGAGGGGACAGAGTGGTCCAGGCAGGTGAAGGGCCTGCGTTCCAGGAATCGTGAGTTTGGTGTTGCCCAGAGAGCGCCTTTCAGACTTCGCGGGGCTGCAGCTCCCGTTAAGAACACATTTTATACCACAAACCGGGACACAAGATTGTGTAGATCAAGGCATGTGTGTGTTGGGGGGGTGGGTGGGTGTATACAAATGCCACATTCCCCGTAATCCTTACCTTTCCTGCGCCTGCTGCACTCTCCTGGTCTCTGTTCTTTTCTCTTTCTGGGCGGGGGGAGCTTTGCTTATTTCTTTCAGAGCAGCTTTATTGACATACACTTCGCAGACCAGGCCGTGCGCTCGTCGGAAGGGCACCTCGCAGAGCGGTGAGACATTGCCGGTCCAGTTTTAGATTATTTCCACTGCCTCAGACAGACTCCCCATGCCCTTTAGCCGTTGCCCCCCCTTGTCCCCACTGTTTCCTCCAGCCCTAAGCAGTGACGGGTCTTTCTAGATGTGCCTGTTCTGAACCTTGCTTAGAAATAGGACGAGGGGCGCCTGGGTGGCTCAGCTGGTTAAGTGTCTGACTCTCGATCTCAGTGCAGTCTTGATCTTAGGGTGGTGAGTTCGAGCCCTGCATTGGGCTCCACACCCTGCATGGGGCCTCCTCAGAAAAGAGAAAAGCAGTAGGACCATACAGTAGGTAGTCTCCGCAGACGGGTTTCTTTCACTCTGCTGGTGTCTGCAAGGCTCATCCACGCTGTGGCACCCACGGGAGCTCTGTCACTCTGTACAGCTGAGTGTGACCAGGGCACATTTTGGGTGTCCACTCCTCCATTCATGGCCATGGGGGCTGTTTCCACCTCTTGCCTATTATGAGGGTGGTTCTCTAAAACGTGCGTATATATTACTTTTCATTTGGGGGGCTTTCTTAGGTATGCCCCCAGGCTTTATTCTCTACTCCAGAATATCTCATGCTCAGTCTCAAAGCCTCCGATGCCCGGGTCCCAGGAGCCCAGCTGTCCTGGTGGGGTTTGGGTGCCCCCCCCCCCCGCCACGAGAGCACCTGCTGCCCGGGTGTTCAGGTGTTGGCCATGAAGGTTACGGAAGGTAATGCGCTGCACTGGTGAGACCACGGGTGTTGGAGCCCCCACGACACCTCGGAGGCCCTTTGGTCGGGTTCATGGGCCAGACTGAGTTCCGGGAGAGGATGGCCTGCCCAGGGGTAGACGGCGGTGGTGATGGAATGACCTGCCCTCCTCTGGGGGCTCTGCTGCAGGTGCAGAGCTCGGGCCTGGGCTGGCCCCTCTCCTGCTGACAGTGGGGAGGCAGCGGCCCTGCCCACTAGGGCCTCCCGACCTGGCTTCCTTTGCCCGCTGGCCTCTGCACTGCTCTGCTACCCAAGGCCTCACGGATGCAGCCGAGCCCCCCCTTACCTCACTGCCCCAGCGAAGTCTCTAGATTCTCTGCCAGAAGCACCTCCTTCCGGGGGGGGCGGGGAGGCATCTTGAGATGGCAAAACAGCACGTTCGCTTTCCAGGCAGCCCTGGCTCAGCCAGGCTCTGCCATCATTGAGACCTGTGGGCCCTGCGTCCCGTGCTGGCCCGCCCTGGGGCGTGTGTGGTCCCAGGCGAGGCCCCCTCTGGAGGGGCTGACAGTTACCCCTAGAGAACATGGCTAGGAGGCGGGAAGGGCGGGCTGTCTGGTCCCTGGCGGGGCAGCCCCTCCCTGCTTCTGAGCCCCCCAGTCGCCTATTCCCTGGGCTCCGGGGTCCAGCCCGGAAGCTGCTGCTCTCGGTTACTCTCCAGAACCACTTCCATTGTCTGTCTGTCCGCACGGGGAGTTCAGGCCTTGCCTCCTTTCTGGTCAGGCAGAAACAGGAGACCCCATGGGACCCCCAGAGGGCGTGAGGAGGCTGCTGTTTCACAAAAGGGCTTGGGGTACAGTGGGTTTTTCCCTCTGTTCGCCCCTATGGTGGGTCCAGCAGAATTTGGGGTGTTGGCTCCCTCTTGTGCGTGGGGATGGGGGGCTGGTGGGGAGCCTGTTATCAACCGGGACCTGAGCTAGAGGGGAGGTGACAGTCACGGTCACCACTAGTCACTGGTGATCCCAGAGCATCCCTGAGTCATGGTGTGATCCCTGCCTGCTCCCCCATCCGGGGGGCAGTGTCTGCTACTCTGCACGGTCCAGTAGCCCAGCCCAAGAGGGAGAAGAGGGGGCTCTGTTTTCATCCTCAGGGTGATCCCCGCCCCCGCCTTAATTCTGGTCGAACCGCGGGCCTTCCTTAGGTCTGTGGCTGCCTGCCCGCCCTCCTGCTGACTAATGCGTCTCTGGTGCCTGATAGGAAGGGCTCGGTGAGGCAGCAGGCCCCTGTCACAGGGGCTCAGGTTACTGAGGGTGGAGGCGCCTCTGAAAGGCCCCAAAGCCGCTGATCCTCCAGTGCCAGGCCCGACACCCGCGCCAGGTGAGTTCAGGCCGGGCGTGGCAGGGCGAGGTGCGGTGGGTTTCTGGGCTGGGGCATGGCTGGGGAGGCAGGGGTGCAGGAGGAGACCGGATCCTCATCTGTGCCCTGGGCAGGAGACTAGCCTGGTACCTGGGCCCCACCTTCTTCTGTGGCTTCCTTTGTCTCTGGGGAGGACTAAGCAGTCCGTTAGGGTGCAGGGCAAACTTGGGAACCAGGCTGGTGCACACACGGGGGGCACACCTCGAATCCAGACCCGTTGCCTATGGTTTACCAGGCTTGCTCTGGAAGTGGACGTTCTTCCGGGGAGGCGGCCCAGCTCAGCCAGTTAGAAGCCGCGTTCCCTGAGATTTAATTTCGCGGCACGTTTGCCTCTGCCCAAACCCTTGCTTATTAGGCGTGCCTGTTCTTGGCAGGTCCTGGCGCTCTGCTGTCTGGGCGGTGTGGGCCCCCAGCTGCCCTGGCCCTGGGGCCTGCCCCCATGTTAAACAGAAGCCTGGGCTGTACCCTCCACCCCAGGGCCTGCAAGCCCATGAGACACTTGGCTCCAGTGATGGGTGATTCTGTTCAGACCCAGAAGGTCTGGGCACATTCGGCCTCAGTATCCAGAGGAGTCTTTGGGGGCAGGGGGGCGGGGTGGGGGGCAATCCGAGCAGTCTTCCTGTCACATGGTCACATGTGCGGTCCTGGAAGGGTCCTCCCCTTCCCCCTCCCTCCAGCACATCCCTGCCCCTCCTCCCTCGCTTTTCCTTCCCTCTTCCCCTCCCCGGAGGCACTTCATCTGGCACAAGCACCTCCCTTTCCGGATGGGACTGGATGGGGCTCGGAATTGGAAGACCGTCCTGGTCCTTCCCTGTCTAGATCCCTGTCACAGCAATTAGAGAAATCCTTATCTCAGCCGGGAGCCCCGACGCTAACCTCACAATTCCTGCACGATAAGGCTAGCTTCCAGCCACCGTTACTCTCATTATCCCATTTTCTAGATTAGGAAGTCAAGTCTGAGAGCGCCAGCCTCTTGCCCTAGTCCCCACAGCTGCTAACAGTCTGGATTTGAGTCCTGGGGGAGCCTGGCTGCCCAGCTGGCCTGGGAGGCAGCAGCGGTGGGGGTGGGGCTGCCTGGGGCCCCAGGCCAGTGCGTGAAGCTGGGTCCCTGCCCCGAAGTTCTGGCTGGGATGCCGAGGAGCCTGGGCTGGCACCCTCCTTTTGCTTCTTTCTTTCACAAGGCGCCACGAGATGATGAAAGAAAACCCCATTTAGAAAGGAAAAACTCTGGTATTCCCCCTCTTCCTACAGCCCTTTAGCTGCCCTGGGTTTTGAAATAAGATACTACTTGTCAGGGGCTTGAGTGGGAACAGATTGTAAGTCCCACTTCTCTTCCTTGTATCACAGCTGCAGGGAGCCCCATGTGGCTGCTCGCCACCACTCCGGCCTAGCCCCCCCCCAGCTCAGCGCAGCCCAA
>NC_048230.1:41379139-41411283 GCF_002007445.2 Ailuropoda melanoleuca
GCCCTCCCCTCCCCTCCCCTCCCCGCCCTTGCCCCTCCCCACTGCTCCCATTCTGTCTTTCTGCTCCCCCCTCCTCCTCAGGAGCCCAGCTCGAGGGCTGCTGCAAGGGTCGGCTGCCCAGGGAGATGTTTTGGCTGGGCGCAGGTCGGGGTGTGCCTTCTTGGTGGTGGGGGGGGGCTGAGTTAAAACCGCACCCAACCCGGCACCGGCAGGAGATGGTGGGCTGGCACACGCCTGCCAGCTTTGCTCCCGGGCCTTGGAGCAGGTCCCTGCAGGTCCCAGAGCACGCTGTCCTGTGCCGTGAAGGCCTCCACAGGCCCACCTGAGTTACCGATTTTCCTGGAGCTTGGAGTAGTTCTCCACCCTCCTGATTGGGCCAACATGGGTGAGGATGGAGCTTTCCTGAGCCCCCCCCCCAGGGCGAAGGCTGGGGGTGAGGGGTCTCACCCTCTGGATGGGCGGCTGCCGTGCCTCTTTCAGAGCGCTTCCTGCATGCGGGCTCGGGGCTCCGCTCTTGACGGGGGTTACCTGCCACAGCACAGGGCCCCTGTCCCTGTTCCCTACACAGGGCGGCCCAGCCCCTCTGGATGTCAGGTGGGGAAGCCTGCAGAAAGGCCAGTCTGCACTCCTGTCAGCGTCCCGCCTCGGGACCCGCGGGGCGGCCAGGACAGTAGCGAGGCCACATGGCTTTCTGGGAGGCCAGAAGGTCAGCATGGCCCCGGGGATGAGGAGGGGAGCTTCCGTCCTTCGGTCCCCTCATTTCTGGTCTCTGGGCTTTGGGAGCAGGCCCCCAGAGTTTTCCCGGGGGATGCGAGGTGGGGGGGGAGGTGGGTGAGAGCTGGGGACTGGGGGTGCTGGGGAATCATGGAAAACCATCTGTCCTCACCCCCCAGGGAGCAGGCTCCTGGCCGCACGTGGCCACGGGGAGGCTGATGCGCGTGAGGAGTCCCCGTGGCAGGAGGCTACTCGTGGTCAGCGTGCTGTACCCTCACCTCCTGGGCCCGAGTTCTCTCTTGCAGGCTCTGGATAGTTCCGAATCCAGCTTCTTAGGCCCAAACCCAGCCCTTCGGAACCAGGGCCCCTGGGGAGGGAGGGGAGCTTACCGAACGCTTCTGTGAACCGCCTTCCATTTCTTCCCCCGTTGCCCCTGGGGTCGGCCCCAGGTAAGAGCCGTGGGCTCTGAGATCGCACCTGCCTCTGGACCAGGATGTGGGTGAATGTGAGGAGCTGTAGCCCCTCTGAGCGTGTCGTCCACACAGTGTTCGGGGCAGGGGAGAGGGGTCCAGCGGGGGAACCCCTGGATGCAGTGTCTGTGACCATGTGACCGTGTGGGGGCAAAGGCTCTTGCCCAGGAGCCTGGAGAGCTGCAGCCCCTGGCTAGTTCCTCATTGGGGGGTGGGGGGCCAGGCTGGCCTGGGTCGTTGCCCAGTGACCCCACGCCCCGAGGGATCGTGGCTCTGCGAGGGATCATGGCTCTGCGGTGAGTAATCCTTCCCAGCGCCACTCCCCCCTGCAGCGGCCACATGTTCCCAATGCAGAGAAACGTTTCCAGGGAGCCAGCTGACATACTTGGCCTGGATCGTTTGTTTGTGAACAGGCCTGAAAGGAGAGAGTGAGTAAGAAACTGGGGGGGGGGGGTTATGTGGGGGGGGGTGAGTAGGGGAAGGTCAGAGAGAGGGGAGGAAAGATCTGGAAAGTCCCGACATGTGCTTTGGAAGCAGGTGCCAGCCATGAGATACTCTGGAGGGTGGGGCCTGCCCACGACCAAGCGGGGGCTGGGGCGGGGGGGGGGGTTCGGCAAGGGGATCACGGCTGGAAGCCAGACCTGGGAGCCTGCCCTTCCTGGCTCTCTGCTGTCCGGAGAGCAGAGTTGTTTCCATTTTAGGGACACAGTGGGGAGGCTGTTATTCTCCTCGCCTTTATTAAGATTCCGTTAATCATGGTGACCACTCCGAGTGCTGGACCCCAAGTTCCAGCTGCTTCGTGGGATTATTTGCGCAGCCACCTCAGCAAACCCTTCCTGGCTGTTACTGCTGTGCTGTAGGGAAGGTATCAGGGCTCAGAGAGGTTGAAAAACTTACCCTAGGCCACACAGCTGGAAGTGGCAGATGCTGGCTTTGAGTTTGAACACGGGACTGTTGGAGTCCAGAGCCCCAGCGGGTTTGTAACTCGGTGCCTGGTTTCTCTGCCACTTTGACAGCCTCTTGTGGGCTGGCTGTGCCGAGGTCGCTCCCGTGTATGGGCAGTGTTCCCAGCGCAGTGTCCCCACGGCTAAACCGGGGCCAGGAGAGGAAGGGGCTGCAGCCAGAGTCTCACTCCCAGTGGGCAGCCACCCTGGGCACGAGGCCACATCTCCCCTCCTGGACCTCTGGAGCCCGCAGGTACGGGTCGGTGCTGTCCACCCCCGGCAGGAGAGGGTTCCACAGCAGCAGACCCTGGGAGTCCGGCCTGTGAAGCCTGGAAGCTTCCGGAGGCCGCTGGCCCAGCTTCCTGTGCAGCTGGTCCTCCCGCACACTCAGTCCCCAGTCGGCACGACCTCCCACATCTGGGACCGTCTTCCCAGGCTGGGTCACATGGTGCGGGTCGGCGCTGCTCTGGGGGAGGGCAGGGTGCCAGGAGCAGCCTGCGGGGAGGGGGCCCCACTCTCCGGGAATGGAGTCAGAGCTCACTTTGGCCCAACGCCCATTCTGCACAGGGGCGGGCTCGACTCCCAACGGGGGTCATTCAGCCTCACCCAGATCTGCAGAGGCCCCGTCGGTTGCCCACCTGTCCATCCATCCACCACCGCGCTCCCCCACCCGGTAGACATTTATACGTGCGCTTGTGGTCTGCGTGCGGAGCAAGGCTGTCTGTCTGGCTTGGAGCCAGAAGTTGTGGGGTGAGCCCAGCACTGCTGGCCACTGGCCACATGATCCAGGACAGATCCAGGCCTCCCTGCACGTGGGTCCTAATCCGTAGTAGGAGGGGTGTGATGTGATGGTTTTGTGGCGTGCCGGGGTGTTCACTTTTGTGAGAAGTTAAGGTCTGTGTTCACACAGGTGACCCAGCACAGTGAACTAGGTGAGCGGAGGGTTCGGGGTGGGGAGGGTACCTCCCAGCCCAGCACTCTCCAGCACAATCGGCCGTTTCCTTCCGAGCCCACGCCCCGGGCCTCCCGGTCAGGAAACAGTACCCTGTTCACCCACTGAGCTGCCTGGGCCTGAGAAGTTGGGAATCACCTGCCACACACAGCTGTCTCCAGAACAGATCCCAGGCAGTTGGAAGAGGCTGGACATGACTGTCCGCCCCGTGGTGGACTGTCCACCCCATGCCGCCCCCCTCCTGCAGGGCTCCTATGTCTTCCCACGTGTAACATACATGAGGCTTGACACCGCGATCCTGGCGGTCCTCGGTGATTTTTCTGAACGGTTCAGGTCACTTTGCGTCTCAAACCTCCCGGTGGGCGCCCCTTGTCCTTGGGACACTCACCTCCCTCCCCACTCCCAGTCATTGGCATCCTGCCCCTTGGCCTGGCCCTGGCTGCCCCTGGGACACAAAGGCTTGTCCCCACTGAGAGCCTTCACCCTGCCTGTTCCTTCCTGGGCCCTCTTTTTCTGATTCTTCTCCTGGCTGCCTCATTTGGGTCCCTGCCTAACTGCCACCACCTGAGAGGTGTGCCCCTGTCACCCCAGCTAAAGCGGCTCTCTTGTGGCCGTGGGTCACTTGCTGCGAGCGTGAATGGGTGTGCACATGCATCATCGCTTACTGTCCACACATGGAGCGCAAACTCCACGAGGGCAAGGAGAAAGCGGCTTGTGTCCCCAGAACTGGCATGTCATCCGTGCTCAGTTGAGCACTGAGCAGGAGGGGAGCACAGGAGAGGAGGTTCCTTCCAGCTGGAGCAATTGTGGAAGACTTCCCGGAGGAAGTGATGTGTGGTGGGCCTTGGAAAGTGAAAGGTTTGTCTGGTGCAGCTGTTAGGCTAGAAGGCCAAGGGGCATCGTCAAACCTCAGCAGACAGCCCCGAGCAGCGAAGACAGTGCTGTGAAGTGGGTTGAGGATGGCTGGTGCCGAATAGGGGTCAGGGACACCCGTGTGCAGGAGTCCTCGGGGAGGCTGAGCAGAGTGTAGCCCAGTGACCGGTGGGCCTGTCTGGCCGGACCACTGGAGCCGAATCGGGGGATAGGCGGCCCTGAGCCCACCAAGCAGTTCAGATGCCCCAGGAAGGACGAGTGGAGGTGTTTCTAGGGGACCAGTCCAGCGTGGGTGGATGGACGGACAGGAGGAGAAGGGACAGAAGGGCCTGGGGCTCTGGGCGGCTGAGTCAGGGGCTGCCCCACCTCCCTGCCGGGCTTGACTTTAGCTCTTGGCCCGGCACGGTGAATGGGCTTCGGTTGTACGTCTGTCTCCAGCCCCACGGCCGTGGCTGCTCGAAGCACTGTGTTGAGGAGTCTGAGGCCACGAGGGAAAATGTCTGCCCGATTCGTGGAGTCTGCCTTGGGTGGGGGGTCCCCATTCTGTGCCTGCCTGCCTCTGCCGCGGTCCTGGCAGGAGGCCCGTGAGAGCCCATCGCACCCCATGGGGCAGTCAGCACCAGAACACAGGGAGGTCAGGGGTGCAGGGTGGCCAGGGGGCCTGGACGGTGCCCAGGCCCCGCGCCGGTTGCTGTCAGAGCTCTTCATCATGCCGGAGCGTCCTGAGCAACGTGGGTTTGTCTGACCAGCACCCCATCCCTGGGCTCATTCGCTGTTTTGGTTTGATCTGTTCATTGTCACTGCTGTCATCACTACCCCACGGCTGGCTGCCAGATACCCAGCCTTTCTGGCAGGCGACCACCGGGCTCAGAGCTCTCCATGCATCTCCTGTAGCCTTCACAGCAACCCGGGAGGCACAGAGAGGCTGAGTCGCTGGTCTGTAGTCACACAGGAGGCACCAGGGATTAAGCTAGACCTCTGACCCCAGGGCCTTTGCCTGGCCAGGGTGGGACATTGGCAAGGAAACAAGGTATGAGGGCTGACCTCGCCTTGGAGCTGGGGCAGGGTGGCCCAGCAGGCCCAGCTGACCCAAGGACCTGTGTGGGCTGGGCCGCTGACACAGCGTAACCGTCATACGTGCCGTCTCTCTTGGGGAGAGATGGGCACAGTAGGCAAAAGTGTGGGCTCTGAGCTACGTGCTCCCACTTGCAAACCAGGTGACCTCGAGTGCTTTCCAGAACCTTTTGGTTTCCTTATCCGGGGAAAGGAGAACTAATAGTCCCTACCCCTAAGGCAGGTGGGGGCAGCATGCACAGGATTCCGGGAAAGCTGTCCTGTGTCACAGGCTTGGTTGACCTTAGCTGTGCAGGCAACCCCTCAGAGACCATTTGGAGCAGGCCAGTGTTGCTGTGTCTTCGTTTTGAAGATGCAGCCCAGAGAGGCTAGAGCACTGACCCAGGTCACACAGCAAGAGCTCAGACTACAAATAGCAGTGCTGGAAGGGAGAATGCTGGAAGCCTTAGCACCGGAGGGAGGACCCTGGGGGTCAGCCGAGGGAGGGCGTGCTTTCCAGCTGGGGGGGTTCACTCACTCAGGCACCTACTTTGTGCTGGTGACTGGTGGGCAGGGAAGTCATCCTGGGGCACCTGGGAGCTGATGGAACTCAGATGGGGCAGACTTGGGGGCCAGGCTTCAGGCATCCACTCTGTTGGCATCTGCCTCGAGTGGTGTATGGTCTTGGTAGTACCGGCTGCTGGTGGAGCCAACCACGTACCTGGGAGCTGGGCTTTGCCCCGTGACATAAATGCCGGTCGCCCATTCTGCAGGAGGAAAGCGAGCCTTCAACGTCCCGGCACCTGCTCAGGGTCGACCCGGTGCCACGCACATGGCAGGTCTGAGTGTGCCGGCCCTCCTTCCCACCATGCCTTGCAGCTTGCCTCCCCAGGCTTGCCCCTCAGACAGTGGCTGGGCCTTGCCGGGGCTAGCCCATCAGAGGTGGTCGCGTGCTGGCCAGTGGATGGGGGCTCTCTTGCTGTGAACTGTGACACGCCCCCCGCACTGCCCGCTGTCCCACAACACATGGTCATCAGATCCCAGGAATGGGCTTGAGGGCGAGTGCTTCTGAGTTTTGTTGGTGGCCATGGTCTGTGGGGTGTGCTGGGAAGTGGGTGTCCAGTCCTGGGCAGCCTCATTTCGTCACAGAGGAATGGGGGACAGTGAGGTTTTTGGAGACGGGAGCTGCCCCGGGTAAGAGGCTCTCCTCGGGGCCCCACATGCCCCCAGCCCCACTCCCAGCCTTGGTGTGCCCACAGCCTCCCTGGGCACGCGGCCTCCCTGGGCACGCCACCCCATCCTCCTCGCTGAGTCGCAGCTGGTCAGTAGGGGGCAGTGGAGGTCTCGGGTCCTTGGAGAGGAGCGGACGCGGCAGTTTTTATAAATCTCTCCCTGGATAGTCTCTCCTATCTGGCCCTCAGTGGCTTCCCTCCCTGCTAACATTTTTCCTGGGGTTATCGTGCTTGGCGGGGTGGGGGGTCCCCACCAGGCTGGGAATGAAGCAGAGCTGTGTTGATACAAACTCCAGTTGAACCCACATCCTCCCTGCAGCCCAGTGGGAAGTGACCTCGTGGCCGGGCCTGTGGCGCGCCCACCACACGTTCCATCGGTGGGTCCTGGACCCAGCTCTGCACGTGGAGGCGAGGGGACCCGGCCCTTCGGAGCCATCTGGGGAAGCCCCAGCCCGGGGCCTGGCTGATAGCTCTTTGGAACGTTCTGTCTGCTCGGCCGGTGGTGCCAGCGTGCCGACAGAGGGGCTGCCGCGAAGCTAAGAAGCGTCTGTCTTCCTGATTGAAAACAACCGTTACTTTTTGTGATTTAAAAAATTATGCCAACTCATGGCAAAGAAAATTAAATTAGGAAACTACAGAGAATACCATCAGTAATAATTGCGTCCTGCAGAAATAAGCACCCTTGGCGTTTTCTTCCAAGCTGTTTTTCTACACAAACACTTGACACAAATGACTTTAAAAAAAAAACAAAACCGAACCAAAACGAGATCAGATACTTCTTTCTGCCAAATATTAGAGTGCTGCCTCCCAGGGGAGTTTTCCTCATTCTGCCCACATCTGGCCTTGTAAAGACTGGGCCACTTGCTCTAGGAGGGCACGGCAAGTCAAAGGACCATCTTGGGGCCAGGGGGACTTGGAAACAGGCTGGGGGGCTTTCAGCAGAGGGGAGCCCCTGGCTGGGGGCGGTGAACCAGGGCTGGGCCCTCTTGGATGCTTCCTGTTTTTATTCCGTGGGATTATCTGTGAGGGGCATGGGCAGGAGTGTGGCCTCAGTGCTGGTCTGCACGACCTTACTGGCAGCATGACCTTGGCCAAGGTACTTTGTTCCGTCTGTGAAATGGACTTTTAGAAACAGTCACCCAAGAGACCTCGGTGAGAAACGGATGTGTGCATCCGAGCAGAGGGCTTAGAGTAGCTCGGCCATCGTGGTCTGTGGTGTCTGGTCCACTGTCAGGCTCTCATTCATTCACGCACCTTTTGAGGTGCCAGGCCTGGAGCTGAGGGCTGGGGGTCGATCCTGGGGTTTCCGAGAAGAATGTGAGGATCTCAGGGACTGGCCCTGGCTGCCCCATCACCCCCTCCTCAGGCGGTCCTGAGAAGGACTGAAGCAGAGAACAGGGCTGGCTCCTCCCTCTTTTCGCTGTGTGACCTGAGACAAGTTGCTGAGCCCCTCTGTGCCCCGTTTCCCAATCTGTTAAAGGAGGAGAGCCACAGGAAGGCTCCAGTCGGGTTGCTGTGAGGACCGGAGGGGGATGCATGTAAAGCTCTGGGAACAGTGCCTGTAATTCATAAGCTCTTAGTCTCTGCTCTCCTCATAGTTGCCATCCTGAGAATGTTCTTGGATCTCGGGCCACTGACGACCGTAGATGGAATGCTTTTTCTGGGAGCCATCAAGGAGGGACTGTAGTGGCTGCAGGAATAGTGACTGACTGGGAGCCCCCGCCCGGAGCACAGTCACTGTTCTCCAGGGTTGGTGGTCTGCCCTGGAGTCCCTCTCCCGGGATCTTGTGTCCTGGCTCTGAGAAGGGGCGGGGGTGGGTGGGGGTGTGTCAGATGGCCCTTTGCCGGGGATCTGATTCTCCAACTTTAGACGGTCCCTGCTCTGATGTGGAGGGGCCTCCCTCCCTCACCTCGTGGGCCCAGTGTGTTCTCAGCTACACCAGCAGAGTGCTTTTGGGGCCATGTAACAGGAACCCCAACTCAGAACCGCCCAGAACGCACTTGAGCACCAAGTGGGAGGTCCAGAAACCGGCAGCTCCGGGATGCTCGGGGGAAGCTCCGTTCAGCCGTCCTCGGGTGTCCCCATGCTCACCGATGGTGCAGCATTCAGAGGAAGGAGAGCCCCCTCCTATGAGCCCTGCCACCCGCTGGCAGCTGGGGACCCATCTTTGTCTTCAAAGCCCCTCTGTGCACTCCCTCGTGCCTTCTTCATCCCACAGCTTTGCCTCCCAGCCCCTGGCCTTCGGCTGAGTCCCCATGGCTCCTGCCCTGTAGCACAAGGGGTTTCGGGGCTGAACAGAGAGGAGGGTGAGCCCCTGAACCAGATTAGGGCTGGCTGAGGAAGGTTGGGTTGAATGAGAGACCCTCGTTCAGCAGAGGGAGCCCGGAAGAGGCCCCATGACTCTGGCTGGTGTCCGTGTAGAGACGGGCCACCTCGGGGCCAGTCCTTCCTGACCAGGCGAGCAGGGCAGTCGTTGTGAGCCAGGGAGGCAGGGCCCGGTTCTGCCAGCCCACGCGGACCTTGCTGCGGCCCCCACCCCCTGTCCACGCTGGAAAAAGCAGCAGCTGTGGCCCGAGGCACGGACCGGGCTGGCTTTCTTGGGGCCGGCGAGGGTTGGCTGAGCCGGAGCCTGACCTCCAAGCCGGATCCAGCTGTCCCGGGGACCGGCCGTAGACACAAACACTGGGGGAAAATCTGCAGTGGGGGCCAGGGGAGGCCTGGCCGCTCCGCTGCAGGTCTGGTTAGGAGTGCACCCCTCTTTCCTGGTCCCCCGCCGCCCTTCGTGTTCCGTGTTGGTTGGTTTCCTTTCCTGCCCCCTCCCTCCGGCTCTCGGCTCGCGCTCAGCACGGCGCGTATGGTACTAATTAAGTCCTTCCGCCCGCAGCTCCGTGGACGAGAGCAGAGCTTGTGTGGGGCCTCCCCTGACCCCGGGTGGGGGGGGTCCCCTCGTCTTCAGAAACCAGTTTGCCTGTGTAGGTTAGGGGGCTCTAGAACACCAAGTTGATGCTCTTCTGTGTGTCTGAGTTTCTCCCTTTTCCCCTGGGGGAAGGCCCCTCAGCTTGGGGTTCCCAGGCCCGGTCCCCAGCACTCGCTGGGACAGGCAGGACCCCTTCCGCCTCTCTGGGCAGCTCCTCTTTGGTTCCCTAGAACAGGGCCACACAGGGGGGTGGCGAGGCCAGCCCAGGCCTGGGCTTTGGCACCGGCTGCCGCCTCTGCTGGCTGTGTGGCCGGGGTGCTGCCCTTCCCCGGCCTGGGCGCGGTGTGAGGGGCGGGGGTGCGGGCAGCCCCAGGCAGTGCTGGGGTGCCCCAGCAGCGCCGGAAGCCCCGCAAAGCCCCTGGTCCCTTGAAGCCTTGAGTCCAGGGTCTTGCTGGACTCCCCACCCCGGCCTGGAGGGTTGGTGTCCTCTCTTGCACGTGAAGCTAAGGCTTGTTTGGAGGAGGGAGGAAGAAGCGTGGTTTTGAAGAAGAGTTGATTGTTCACCTTTCTCGAATGCGAATGCGGACTGAGGGTGGTGGCCTGGGGCCTCTGTGGTTACCAACTCAGGAGGATGGCTGGTCCCTGGGAACGCAGGCTGGGCTCTAGCATCTCGGCTACTGTCACCAGAGGGGAGAGAAGTAAGGGGGGGAGCACCTTCTGTCGACTTGGGGCCTCGAGCTGCCAAGGCTGGACAGGGCCCCCAAAGGTCGTGACAGTGGTGTTGGGTGTCCATTCATGGTAACTAGGGCTTTCTTGGACTCTGTGTGGCCTTAGGGCACTTCACCCAGTGTGTCTCCTTTCATTGATCAACCGCACTGGGAAGTCAATTCTGTGATTCCCATTTCACAGATGAGGAACTCAAGGCACAGAGAGGTTAAGTAACCTTCCCAAGGCCACACAGCTGGTTGGAATTCAGGAGGCCTGACTCCAGAGCCCCTGTCCCTACCCCACTGACTTAGCTCCTTGGACCTCTGACTTAGCTCTCTTGTTATGCTGGAGAACCCGAGGCCAAGAGAGGGGCAGTGACTTGGCCAGGGTCACACAGCAGCTTTGTGGCAGAGCTGGGATCCTCTCTCTCAGGCCCTGTTCTGTGACCTTCCCTTTACCTGGTGCCTGTCTGGAGATGGAATGGCCTATCCTCTGAGTGGGGCTGGAGGTGCCAGGGGTCACTGGTCAGTGCAGCCCAGTCTCCCACCCGTCATTCCAGAAAGATGTCCGTCCAAGATGGGGCGTCTGAGGGATAAAGACACCCTTTGGGCTAATGACCAGTTATTCGCCGTTGGCTCCTTTGGGTCCCGCCTCCCTGTGCCGCGCACCTGTCCTGCCTTCGGTGCAGGTGTGCTGTGTGTGTGACGAGCGCAGGGGTTTGTGGGTATCTGCACACTTGGCATGGGAGCCTTGCCTTTGTGTCATGGGCGAGGCGGGAACACCTTGGGGCTTCCCATCTTCCTGCGGAATCCAGAATCCGCAGGCAGCTTTCCCCAGGGCCAAGAGCCTGGAGGCCTGGCTGCGGAAGCGAGCGCCGTAGCAGCGGGGGGCGTGTTCTCTGGGCCGTGACTGTGCGTGTTCATGCACGAGGGTGCAGGGACTGGCCGCCTGCCTCCAAGGCCTCTGATGTCCGGTCCTGGTTCCCCACGACGTGGGAGAGGACGGGCGCCTGCAGGAAGTTGGCGGGCAGGAAGGGGTTAATGATGGATCCTGCTGCAGGCTCCTTCTCCAGCTTTTCCCAGGGAAAGGGCAGGAGGCAGGAACAAGAGGCCTCCTCAGAGGAAGGGGTGGGTGGGGGACGCAGTGAGAACAGGCTCTTCCGAGCAGGCACCCCAGGCACCCGAGCCACCCTGCGTATTGAGTTCCACCGACTTCTGCAGCCCAGCTGTTCAGAGCGAGCCCAGAAGGTGGAGGGAGAGCTTCCAATAAGCAAAGAGGATGGAATGAATGTGGGATTCATTACTGGAATTTGGCAATGCAAGGAGCCTCACTTTCTCCCCTGAGATGGGACGGGGGCAGGGAGGTCCTGGGCCAGAGCCATGATGGGGAGGGGGGGCTGTCGGGCAAAAGCCCCTGCCCATCCCCCATGGCTGAGCTCCTGGGGCCCCTGCTTCCCTGTGCCTGGGCTCGCCCTTCCCCTGAGAACCGCAGGCTGGAGTCACGTGCCCAGCTTTCCTCCGCTCCCCCGGCCTCTGCTGGAGAGAATGGCCTGGCCTTTTTGGCCCCTGCCACCTACGGCCTCCTGTTTTGCTGCCCAGGCCTCTCTCACGGAGGCTGGGGCGGGCGTGGGCGGGCGTGGGCAAAAGCTGCTTCCCGGCGCCGCCCTGGTCTTGGAAGCTGCTGGGATCTGCTGATGGCCCTGCGGGGTGGGCAGACTGGCCGGGCTTTGGGAGGACACCAGGGTGCCACCATGTGGGACAGAGCATAAAGAATGTCCCCAAGTGTTTCTTAGGCAGGTGCTGCCACTGGGTTCCAGAACCGTCCTCTGCGGGTGTGATTCGTGGAATCCTGTGGCCCCACTCCCTCAGTGGATGGAGGAGAAAGGGAGAGGCCCAGAGAGGCGGAGGGTTGGATTCCAACCTCCAGAATGTTGTAAGGACAGATTGTGTTGTAAGTCACTAAGTTTGCGGCAGGTTTGTTACAGCAGCAACGGGAAGCTGATATGGTCGGGATCTTCTGGAAAATTCTCTATGTGCCCCGAGCCCTGGAAGACGCTGGGCTCCCCCAGCCTCTCCCTGCTCCGGAGTCCGCAGGAAGGCTCCCCCAGGCAGGGCAGGAGGAAAACCAGGGAGACTGACTCCCCTTTTCACCAGTGAAGGCAAGGGTGTGAGCGGGCACGCCCGTCTCATTCTTGTGGCTTTTTTTTTCTGAGAATTCTGTAGCTGAAAGAGACTCTGGAGTTCATGTGGCTGGATCGCAAGTGAGGAAAGGGAGGCCCAGGGAAGTTCAGTGCCAGGGTCAGGGGCACGCAGGGAGTTGAAACCAGGTTTTCAGCTCGTCTCCTCAAGCACTTCCGTCCGTGGTGGATGGTTAGTGGACTTGAGGGAGCAAACTAGATGGGCCCGGGGAGCTGAAGAGCAGCCCCTACAATGTCTGCTCCCTTCCCCGCAGCCCCCAGCTGACCCTCGAGGCCGGCATCGGCCTCCTGCATCGGCCTCTTGCCTTGGCCTTGTAGCCGTGGGAACCCCAGGGACCAGAGGATGCTCTGGCTTGAGGGCTGGGGCCGGCCTGAGGGGGGGAGGTTCCGGTGCCCTGCATGGGCGTGGGGGCCTCCTTGGCAGACTGCTGGTGCCCTCCGCCTCCTGCAGGTGCCTCCAGCGTGCCCAGGGCTCCCGGAGACCTTGGTGAGTGGGTTTGCCACCCCCGCCTTTCCCCATCGGCGCTCCAAGGCCAGCAGCTTGCAGGAGTTAGGCTCTTCCTTATGGCCACGGAACCGTCACTCTCTGTGCTAAGTGGGGACCCGATGAGCAAATCCCTATGATCATTCTATCCTGGGGCCTGGGAAAAACAGCTGGGAATGACACTTTAGGACAGCGGGGACCTCTGGCCTCGTACTTGCCCCTCGGCCTTTCCTGAGTCCGGAGCTGCTTCTCTGCATGCAGATACTCCTGCCTGGAACGCTTGCTCTCTCACAGGGCTTGGGCCTCATTTAGGATTCACTGGGCACACCCTTGGGGGACTGTTTTCGGGTGCCCGCGGCCCTTGCGAAGCATTGCCAGATCCTCCGCCTGGCGTCTGCCTACCTCTGCATTTTGGCTCTGTGTCTCCTGACTCTGAGACCTGAGCCACCAGGGTCCCCGCCCCTGGAACAGAGCCTGCGCTCTGAACACCATGCAGAGGCACTGCGTGAGGAGATGGAGGAGAAAAGCATCCTGTCCCCGATTCTAACTTGTATATCGTGGTCAATATCCGTGACGTGTTAACCTTTTTGATGAACTTTTTAAAGGCTTAATGTTGAAATAGTCTTAAGACTCAGGAGACGTTGCAAAAGTCACAGGAGAGAGTTCCCGTGCCCTTTGCCCAGCATCTTCCGTCCTGACCGGTTCCGGGATTCAGTTCCTTATCAGAGCCAGGAAGTGACGGGGGTACCGTACCGTGTGAACTCAGCTGCAGGCCTCACTCAGCTCGCACCAGCTTTACGGGCGCCTCGTTGTTTCGGCCTGTGGTTCCACGAAGTTTTATCACGTACGTGGATTCTTGTATTCCCGCCGTAGTCAGGGGACAGAAATGTTCCGTCCCCACAAAGAGTTTTGCCTGGTTTTGAACTTACCCAATGGTACTAGACAGTATACTTTTATTTTTTTAGTTTGTCTTATTTTGCGTTTTTTCACTGAATATTGTGTATTTGTTCCTTTTTCTTTTCTTTTATAAATCTACTTTTAAAAGAGGAATTCCCTGGAAGGTCCTGCGGGTGCACCCTGAGGGTTCTAAAGCACAGGTGCTCACAGCCACTCTGTCCACCAGCAGTTTCTGCATGTTCCTGTTTTTGTTTCCAGCTTTGGGCGCCTGGAGGCTGGCAGCCGCTCCCTTGCTGCGGGCTCTTCCCGGCCCTGCACCCCTGCCGGTGCCAGGAAGAGGGGGGCGGGCGTCGCCCGGGAGCACCTGCTTGGGTGAGGGCACAGCACGGGTCTGCACACGTTCCCCTCTTTCCTTCTCACTCTCCGGTTCTGGGGAGGGGAGAACCCCTGTCTCCTTTTGGTGGATGGGAAAACCATTTCCAAGAGGTTTAGAAATTTCCCCAGAGGGGCGCCTGGGTGGCACAGGGGTTAAGCGTCTGCTTTCGCCTCAGGGCGTGATCCCGGTGGTATGGGATCGAGCCCCACATCAGGCTCCTCTTCTATGAGCCTGCTTCTTCCTCTCCCACTCCCCCTGCTTGTGTTCCCTCTCTCGCTGGCTGTCTCTATCTCTGTTGAATAAATAAATAAAATCTTAAAAAAAAAAAAAAGAAAGAAATTTGCCCAGAGTCCCTCGGCTGCTAAGTGGTGGGGGATGGAATGCAAAGTGGGGTGGCTGCCTGGGACCGAAGGCTCCTCCGTGGTGGGATCCCTGCCTTTGCCCTCCCCCCCACCCTCCCCCAGCAGGGAGGGTCCAGCACTAGGGGTGCTGGGGCTCCTGGAGTGAGCCCGGGAGGGTCAGCATCCCCTCTCTGAACAAACAGCCAGAGATGATGTGCCAGCAGCTTCACAACCTCAAATTTCCTGAGCTCCTGGCTCGGGGGTGGGGGGGAAGAAAGAGCGGGGCTGGCTTGGGCCCAGTTCAGACAAGCTTCTCCGTTGACGCGAATGGTGGTATCACCTGCACCAGTGTCTGTGTTAAAGGGGTGAGGGGCTTCAGGGGCCCCCCACTAAAAGTGGGTCTGGGGCTGACAGAAGCCTCATGTCAGATATCCTAAGCAGCCGGCAGACCTCAGGCCTGAGACCGAGGCCTCTGCCCCGGAGGAAAAAGCAAGGCTTCCTTTGGCTGGGGTGTTTTCTGCCAGGTCACCAAAACAGGCCTTGGGTTGCTGGTTCTCCCCTCCCGGTTAGGAGCTTCGCGTGGTTTTCAAAGCCCTTTGAGGTTGTAAGCTCGTTATCATCCTGCCCGGAACCTGTAAGGGAGGGCAGGAAGTTTGAGCGGGCTCCTTGCAAGCAGCCAACGAGCAGATAGGTTTGCTGCCTCGGTTTACAGGTGAGTAGAGGCTCAGGGCAGTTATACCTTTAGCCAGTTAGTCACAGAAAAGCTCACGCCTTGTCATTCCGTGGGGCCTCCGAGGATTTCTGTAGTTGGTCAGGAACCTGCGCCATCCCGGGCCGTGAACACCTGCGTGCCTCTGTCCAGCCCGAGCGGCCGCGCTAACCAGCCCCGTTTCCTTCCTCCCACCAGACGCGCCCGCATCCTGCGCTCGCGCCCCTCCTTCCCACGTGGGCCTTAGAACTTCGCTGCGTTTCTCTGGCGTGCACAGTGTCGTTCTGCACGTCGCATAACTGGGCGTGTTATGTGTAAGCGTCCTTTTGCAGGGTTTTACGTTTGGAAATTGAGGTCATCTCCCCTCGTGCCCATAGTTGTGGTCTGTGCGTTTCCATTGCCGAGGGGTCATGGGGGGGGTGGATACGCCAGGGTTTTCTGTTCTCTCCTTGATGGACGTTGGGTTGTTTTCAGTTTTTGCCTTTATACACAATGCTGCCATGACATATTCTCATGTTCTCTAGTAACTTCGGAATTTGGGTTTAAAAGTACTATTCCAAGATGTGTGGCGGCCTCAGGTGAGCCTTCCTACCTGCGGGGCTCGTGATGTCTCCCCCCACCCCAGCTTGTGTCCGGAGACTCTGGACTGATCTGATGTCTGGCCTGGAACCAGAGCAGGGTGCTGACAGGCTGCGAAGTCTGAACCAGGGTTTCCCAAAGTGGTTCCCTGGTTCAACAAGTTTAGGAAATAGTTAAAGAGTTTAAACTTAAAAAAAACCCAAAACTCTATAGAATATAATATTTAGTATGCTGATAAATACTTGTCAACCTCAAAAGAGGGCCTGTGGGGGGGAGCAGTTGCTAGATGCGTTTGTGGAGACCTTTTAGGAGGGGAGCGTCCTGCAGGACAAATTTTGTTGCTTTAATAGACTTTGAGAAACAGGGGTCTGACTTGCTGGCGTGGGTGGGGGAAGGGTGCATCTGCAGTGAAGAGAGAGGGGTTGTTTCTGTTTTTGTTTTGTGGGTGCTGGTGAGGAAAAAGCTTTTCCTCTATCCTCTTAGGTTCAGTACTTGGGTCTGCAAATTAAACTGGCAGGATCCCCCCCGCCCTGCCAAATTAAACGGACGAGCCATAGTAGTGAGAGAAAAGACAGCTTTAATCACGTACATATGGGAGTTCACAGAAAAATGTGACTCAAAGGGGCAGTTAGAATTTGAAGCTTATATGCTGTCATAAGAGGGGAAAGGGAGGGGGAGAAGAACACTTACTGGAAAACAAATGACTTTTTGGAAAGATAAGTGGCCCTTAGGAGAAGAGATGGGACGGAGTTTTGAGAATGTCTGTTTAGGTGTGGTGGGAAGACTTCTCATCTTCTGCGACAAAGTCAGTCTTGCCTGGTTGCTCAGAGCAGGGGATTGATGACAACTGAGTCCTTCTGGGAAGTTTTGCTTTTAGACAGATAACAGGAGCTCAAATGGCTTCTCAAAATCACTTTCAGGCCACAGTGGTATACTCTGGAGCCCTTCCTAGGTCTCCTTTGTTCTTGTTCTTTTCCAAGTCCCAGCCGGGCAGCGGGCAGTGTGGAGACACTTAAAGAAAAGCCCGAGCCTTGCCTGTTGAATGGCTGGGGCCCCTCCAGCCTGGCCCCCTTGCTGCCCTTCAGGCCATGAGAGCTGCGCGGACCTTCTGGGTTTCAACCAGGTTTCCGTGGGGTTCGTTTGGTCCTAGGGCAGGACAACACTTCTGGAGAATGGATACTTCTCTGGAAAGTTAAAGGAGCTGTTGACACCCCCCTCCGGCACCCCACTCATCTTCTGTGTGCCTCTTGGGTACAGTCAGCTCAGAATGCTCTCGCCAGAGACCCCAGGGTTCCAGGATCTCGCCAGATCCCGGATGTGTGTATGTATCTATCAGTCCCACACAGTGCCTTTTTTTTTTTTTTTAAGATTTTATTTACTTATTTGAGAAAGAGAGAGCACAAGCAGGGGAGCAGCAGAGGCAGAGGGAGAAGCAGGCTCCCCGCCAATCAGGGAGCCCGATGCAGGGAGCCCGGTGCGGAACTCGATCCCAGGACCCTGAGATCATGATCTGAGCTGGAGGCAGACGCTTCACCTACGACGACGACGGAGCGCCCCAGGCGCCCCCCACGGTGCTTTTCATGGTAGAGTCCCCTGAGAAGTTTTCAAAAAATACCAAGCGCTGGATTAGTGAAATCGGAATGGCGGGGGTGGGGCCCAGGCCTCTGTATTTTTTGGAAGTTCCCCTTTAGAAGAGTGATGTGCTGCTAGGATTGAGAGCCTGTTTCCAGAAGCCAAACACTCGGGGTCTCAGAGCCTTGGCGCCCCGCCCCCCAACTACCAAGCCGTATGTTGTGCGATTCAGAATCCCACCATTTTAGCTGCTGGGCTTTTGGTTTTGGCCCTTGTTTCCGTGGAGGGAGGGCGAGGAGGCTGCCCTACCGCACCTAAAGCCAACCTGGAGCGCCCCCACCTGGCGGCCCTCCCTCCTGACACCCCGTAGACACCCTGGTTTTTGTTGTTCTTTGAAATCGTGCAGGGGTCTGGTTCTGCTGTGGGGCTGCAGGGAGGCCGCCGCCCCGGGGCTCACGGTTCCCAGGGGAGGGCGGGGTGGGTGCGGTTGGCAGTGTGCCTGGGGCTTCTCTGATCCTGCGTGGCCGTCACGCCTGCAGGGAGAACAGAGCTGGCTGCAGAAAAGGAGCTGATTTTCTAAAGTTAAGATATCATCACGTAATTTCTAAGACACGCTGTTGACATGATAGCTCTTCAGGAGGAGAAAGAAATGTGTATTAAGGTGCCCTGGAGGGAAAGAGGCAACCTGACAGTGGAGGTGGGCGGCGCACACTTCTTAGAAAAGAGGAAATGGGGCCTTCCTGCCTCCACGCTCCACAAGCTCCTATCTGCTACCTAGGAGACCAGGAGGGGGGGAGGAAGCCCATCTGGCAAGTGCTCCAGATCAGAGTGTGACTCAGGAAACATGGAAGGGTGGTCTTGTCTGAGGGAGGGCGTCTGGAGGGCTCCCTGGAGGTGGTGACTTTTAAGGGGTGGGGATTTTTGGAGGGGTTTGGGAGACTGCAGGGCCTGGAGAAAACAGTGTGCTGTGAGAGGTGGCTGAGCGGGGAAGGCCATCTCTGGGGTGACTCTGGGAATGGAGAGGAGACCCCCGTGTGCTGTGGAAAGCCCTGCCTTGGGGTATGAGAAGAGGATAGCGCCCTGGGCAGCTCCTTTCCAGAAGGAGGGGCGGTTCATCTGTGTCACGTGCTGGCCCAGGTCAGCCTGGTGGAACTGGATGTTGGCACTGAGCGTTTTCTCGGGAGGGCGGTTTTAACGGTGAGATGGGCAGACGCCAAACAGCAGAGGTTAACATGCGGGCACGTGACAGGAAGATAGAACCACAATGCAGACCAACTGTTAAGAGGTGGGGGGAACGTCAACGGTTGGAGGAGGTAGCTGGGCCCAAGGAAGGGGCTTGTTCTTGAGATCGGGGACAGCCTGACCGTTGTCCTCGGTCAAGTTGCAGAAGAAGCCAAGGAAAGATGTCAACCAGATATGACTGAACCACCAGCCTGCTAAGCGTTGCTCTGTGGCAAGAGACTCTGCAGGCCCCTGCCCCCCAGGCTGGCCTGAGCCCTCCCGCTGGGGCTGTTGGGAACCCCAGCAGGGACAGCAGGGCCATGTGCAGGCTCCCCTCCCCCCAGGGGAGTGTGGCTGCACCTGCTGGCTGCCCACATCAGCGGGGGCCCCACACTGCTAACCCGCCAGCCCTTTGTCTGCCCTTGTGTGCGGGGCCGCCCAGCGACCCGCCTGCAGAGGAAAGGGAAGGGTATTTTTTTCTTGGCCTCTGATGGCAAGTATCTCCATGGGGGTTTGCCCAGGGTGGGTTGGAAAAGAGGTCGTGGGAGGGCTGAGGGTCGTGTTTACAACTAGGCTTCGGGCTTGGCAGGAGAAAATGGGGGGCCTGGGCACTGGGGCAAGCGTGCATGGATGTGTGTGCTTGTCCGTGTGTGTTGGGGGGGAGGGAGGGAGGATGCCATGTGACCACTTCCTTTCCCTTCTGTTGCTGCTGTGGGCCAGAGGGTGGGTCTCGGGCATCACGTGGGTGTCCCTGCACAGCGGGGTGGGTGACACCCCCAGACTGTGCTTTCTCTCAGTTGGCCCATTTGGAGGTGAGAGCCTATCTCAACTGTCGCCCTGCAGCTTTCAGAGTAGGACCCTGCTACAGGACATCTGGCCGGTGCTGCCACCTCCCTGATGACCGTTCTGGTGGGGGTCCCCCAGGAAGGGCACTGGGTGCTGCTCATGAGCAGGTGGAAATGGCCTATGGCAGGGAACCGCGTCAGGGACACCATGGGACCCCCTCCCCTGCCCTGCACGGCTGCCTGGTGTTCAGCGAGGGGGCCACAGTATCCCCGAAGTGATAGCCTTGGAAAATCCGACGGAGACCCCCCTCAAAGGGGCTGGGAGGGGTCCTATTCCTGCTTCTGGACTGCCTTGGCCTGGAGCAAGTTTCCTTCCAGCTCTGAGTGTTCCCATATTGTCGGAGGAAACTCTTACCTTACTCTGGGTCAGGTCGGGACTGCAGGGCTGTGTGAGGGTCCTGGGGCCACTGTGACAGATTACCACAAATTACCGTGGCCTCACGCAACAGAAAAACCTGTCCTGCAGCTCTGAAGGCCCCGGGTCTGGGGTCAGGGTCACTGGGCTACGCCAAGGTGTGGGCAGGGCTGGTCCCTCCCGGAGGGCCCCGGGGACAATTGTCCTTGTGCTTCCTGCAGCTCCTGGTGGCTGCCGATGGGCCTTGGCTTGTGGCCACAGCACCAGTCCCTGCCCCCATCACCACGTGGTCACCTTCTCTGTAGTCTTCAGCTTTCCCACAGGACACCTGTGACGAGACTGGGACCCCCGGACACTGCAGGGTAGTCTCTGTGGCTCGAGTTCCTCCTGGTGGATAAGAGGATCTTCCCAGGCTCCAGGCCGGGGGCGCATTGCTCCATCTCCCCCAGCGCCCACCCTTTGTCTTGGGGCCCTTGTGGTCTCCACGTAGAAAGCAACATGATAAACCAGGTCAAGAGAAGAAAGGGTGCATCAGACTTTTTCCTTTAAATAAATTTTTTACTGTATCAAATACCCAGAACATGAAATTTACCATTAACAACACTTAGCACATTCACAGGCTTGGGCAGCATCACCATGATCTAGTTCCAGAACATTCCCATCCCCTCAAAAGGAAACCCCATGTCCATTAAGCGGTCAGTTCCCACCGCCCCCACCCCCACACCCTGGTTTTGGCAACCCCCAGTCTGCCTTCTGTCTTCATAGATTCCTTTCCAGTCAGTGTGGCTGTATGTGACTTTGAAGTCAGTAAACAGGCAGGACAAGTTGGTGATTGGAAGGACGTAACACGCATTGAAGTCGGAGTGTGGAATGCTTGGGCTCAGAAAGGGCGGGGTTTGCAGTAGCCCCGCCAGCCACGCGCTGCTCCCCCTTGCTCCTTTCTTGGGGTCTCCGCCTGCGCGTCCCCCCATGCTGCCCTCTCTCCCTTTGCAAATGGCCCCAGACAACTTCCCAGCCCTGAAGTCTGCATGACCTCAAGCTTCTGGACCCTCAACTACAAAGGTTCCTCCGTCTGGGCTGCGGGGGGGAGACGGCGGCGGCCCAGCTCATCGCTTGTTTGAGCCAGGCGTGCGGTTGGGTCGCTGCTCAGCCTGTGGCTGGCTGCCTTTGAGTCAGGAGCTCACCCCGGCCTGAGCACCTGTGAGCACATAGGATAGAGAACCCCAGAAACGGGTGGTGGTCTCGTTGGTGCTTAGCACAAATCTAGCAGAGTATCTTCTTTGGAGAAGTACTGCTCTTTCTGATAGTAGAATCTGGGAGAAATGTCTCCAATACATCCCGAGAAGGGGGACGCTCTGATGTGGGGATCAGCGGCCTCCACGATATAGCAGATGCTGCTGTGGGTTCCAAGAGGCTGTGTCCTGTAGCACCCCCAAATGTGCACATCCACGGCTGAGAAGGAAGCGTAGCGCTGAAATAACGGGGGCTACACCGCTCCCCTAGGATCTGGTGTCACCCCAGGGTACGGTCGAGAATATCCAGACAGCTGCTCCGAGCGCTAGCCACAGCAGCGGCTGACCACTTGAAGTGTGCCTCGACCAGCAGCGGTGCCGGGCGGGCTCCGTCGGGAGAGCACGCAACTCTTGATCTCGGGGTAGAAATTACTTAAATAAATAAAACCTTAAAAAGAAAAAAAAAATGTGTTTAGTCTAAATCGGGAGGTGCCGTGAATGTACGAGGCACTGAATTTCAAAGACTTACTACAGAAAGAAAAAGAATGTGAAATATCTAAAAAGTTTTGGGGCGCCTTTGGCTCAGGTCATGATCCTGGGTCCTGGGATCGAGTCCCGCATCAGGCTCCCTGCTCAGCCGGGAGTCTGCTTCTCCCTCTGCTTGCGCTCTCTTTCTCTCTCTTTCAAATAGATTCTTTTTTAAAAAATTAAGCATAAAAAAATAAAAAGTTTTAATATGGATGACATGTTGATTGATGACATTTTGGCTGTATGAAGTAAAATATATTAAATGTCGCCTGTTTCTTACATTTTTAAATGTGGCTGTTGGAAACTTTAAAATGACAGATGTGGCGTGCTTAGGGTTGGCTTGCCATCTGTTTCTGCTGGGGGATTCAGTGGGCGGTTGTGCAGGCTTCAGGCTGTTCTAGATACCGTGTCTGATGAGCGGCCAAAAACTCTGAGCAGGTGGGGGGGGATAGGCAGGGTTTCTGCGTTGGAAAAGCACCCCCAGGCGGGGGGTCTTGTCAGGCGCAGGGATTCCCTCTCCTGTGCTCTGGAGACCTCCATCCAGTGGTGGGCGATGAGGATGAGCGGAGGGAATGTGTGGAAAGCACCCAGACCACCTCCTAGGCCAGCTGTCTGCAGGGGGAGTAGGGAGAGGAGGAGGTAGGGCAGGGAGTGGCCTCAGAGAGCTGGTGGGTTGCCCATGCACATGGTGCCCAGGAAGGGGTGGTGGGCCCTGGGGGACAAGGCTGGGTGAGAGGCAGGCAAGGAGGTTCCAAGGGTAGTGCCGGAAAGGAAGGCCCCTGCCTACAGGACACGTGTAGAGTGCAGGTGGTATCTCCAAGGTTCCGAGTCAACCTTGACACAGGGTGTGGCAGGGGTCCTTCCCAGTGTCGTTCGGTGATGGTTCTTGGAGCTGTCCTTCAGAGCCCAGACAAGGGCCCAGCTGGGTAGGCAGGGGGTGGCGGGAGGGGCTGGGCCCTCCCTATTCCCTGTCCTAGGAAACCCCCTTCTTGGAGGAAAGAAGAAGTGTAGATTTCGAGTGGCCAGTCTTCCTAGTTCTGGACATCATATCTTGCTTTAATTCTTGCCACTAGAGGTGATCATGCCCATTTCACAGATGGAGAAGGTCAGGTCCCACAGGGTTGGGTAATGAGCCTGAGCTGATTGGAGTGAGGGGGCCTTGATTCCGGTGTGTGTCTCTGAGGCTTTCATCTCAGATCCACCACCGTCCTCCCTTCCACTGATATGGGAACACGCGGTCCCTCCCCTGGACGCTTCCTGTCTTTGGCCAGGGGCCCAGAGACCCACGGCAGCAGCTCTGCCCTCTGTGAGGGGTGGGGAAGGGAGCCCCCTGAAGCCACGGTGTCAAACGCAGAGACTTGGGAGAACCCGGGGAAGAAATTGGGCACCTGGAGTGGGGAGGGGCCAGGTGGGACTGGCCAGTGGCCGCTGCTAGGGAGAGATGGCTTCTGAGGCACTGGAGGGGGGACCAGTTGGACTGGTCCTCCTGCCAGTGTGGCCAGTGGAGTGGGTGCTTGGGGGGCCTCCCCCACCAGCCCTGTGGAGGAGTACGTGCCTGGGGAAGGAGAACATGCCTCTGGGGCAGGGGCTGGGCCAGAGTTCCTCCTCCAGGGGGTGGGAGGATGGACGTCCCTAGAGCGGCCGGCTCAGGTGTCACTCAAGGCTCCTTTGCATTCGAACTTCCTCGCTTCCTGCCCCTGCAAATTCCGCAAACCGGCGGGATCGCTCTCCCAGTGGGGAGTAGGCCTGGGGCTACCTTGGCCAAGCCTGTGCCTGGGAGTGACTCACTCAGGGTCAGAGGTCGTGGCACAGGATGGGTCTGGCAGATCCCAGGCCCAGTCCCAAACAGGGTGGCTCCCAAGCTCCTCCCTCTGGGGACCACCTAGCCCATCCCCCTCAGGGTCCCAGCACGTCGCAGGGGTCTGCTGGGAAGGTGACTCATTGCCTGGGCCCTTAGGGCTGTAGAAGCCTGGGCCGGAATCTGAGTCCTGAGGCTCCAGGAAGAAGAGCGAGCTCAGGGTGAGCGGCACCTCCCCACCTCCCTGGCCCCTGCCCTAGTTCCCCTTCTGCTGCTGCTCCCTCGGGGGTGTTTCACCACCGTAGCCTTAGGCAGTGGACGGCAACTGGGGCTGGTGGTGCTCTGGCCCCGGCCCCTGGAACAACTCTGGCTTTGCTTCTTTTTTTTTTTTTTTTACGATTTTATTTATTTATGTGACAGAGAGACAGCCAGCGAGAGAGGGAACACAGCAGGGGAGTGGGAAAGGAAGAAGCAGGCTCCCAGCGGAGGAGCCCGATGTGGGGATCCCGGAACGCCGGGATCACACCCTGAGCCGAAGACAGACGCTTAACTACTGCGCTACCCAGACGCCCCTGGCTTTGCTTCCTGACTGCTTTCCTGGGGTGATCTGCAGGCCCCGGGGGAGGCCCGCGCGATAGCCTGGGCATGTCATCTGAGCTGGCCGGGGTCAGGGCCCATTTGGGGCTCACCTGGCAAAGGAGAGTGCTGGGCGGGGCAGCAGGGAGAGAGGGCGCCCCTGGGCCGTGTCAGATTCCCGGCACCACCCTGCACTCCCGTCCCGCCTCACCCAGGCCGGAGGATAGTCTGGGAGGAGGGGACTGGAGGCTTGGCCGGCGTACTGACTTCTGGCAAAGGCAGTTGGACTGGGTGTCCAGGTGAGAGCCTCCTTCCTTCTCTCCTTCCCCGAGCTCTTTCCCGGGGACCATGGCACTTTCCTTTTGGGGGTGACTCGGAAGCCGACTGGGGAGCTCAGGCACAGAATGCACCCTACACACCCTGATTGGTTTCAGGCCTGTAGCTGGGTGCCTCTTGTCTCCTCCTGCCCCCCCCCAACTCCCCTCGCCCTGCCCCTGAGCCTCCGTTCTCAGGCGGTCCCTCCTACCTCTGCCCGCGCTCTGGGAGGCTCCTTGTTCCGCGGCCACAAAGCCCCTTTGATCCTCTGCTCGGCTCGGAGCCATGTGACCCGGTGGGCGGGCCGTGCTCTCAGGCGGCCAGCGCAGGCCGACTCAGCTGCTGGGGTGAGTCCTCCGCTCCCTTTGTTCCTTGCAACCTCGCACCGGTGGTGGGGGGCCTCAGGTGGTGTGGCCGTCCGGCGGCCCTCCGAGGGTGCGGCGGCGGGGCAAGAGCGGCGCCTCCCGGCGGGGGGGGCAGTCCCTGCTCCCCGGCCGGCGGGACAGCTCCGGGTCCCTGGGAGAGGGGCGGCAGGAGCTCGGTCTCCACGCGGGGCCCAGATTTTCGGCCGCGGAGCAGAAGAAAAGGGCTTTGTGCGGCCACAGCTATCTCTTTGTAAATATTTGGCCAGCTAGGCTGAGTGGTTAGGTCGTCCTCCGGCGGGGAGTTTCTTGGAGACTGTTTCCTGTTCGCAAGGGGCTTCCCTGACTTCTAGGAGGCCCAGGGCGGGGTGGGGGGGAATGACTTGGATTGGCCGCCACCGCCTCTTAAAATCTCTTAAAATCGTTCTGCACTGATTGTCAGCCGTTGGGGCCGGTGGCCCAGAGGCTGATCCGGACATTGGCTTCAGCAGACACTAGAAATGCGGGATCAGACGTGGTAGTGTGCGCGGGGGCGTCCGCTGCAGCTCGGCTCCGGGTCCGGGGAGGTGTGGGGCTGTGCGGCTCGCTCCCGGAGCCGGCCGGGCCGGAATGCGGGCGCCCTGCTAGAGGAGGAGCGGGACGGTCTGCCACTCGTTGTCAAGGAGCAGGGGTGAGGAAGCAGCTCCGTGAGGACCTGCCATCGAAAGGGCCTTCCAGCTGCGATGCTGGGAAAACCCCCAGACTCAAATCCCACGGCCGGCGCAGCCCGTCACGTGTGCGCCGATGCTGGGAGGGCTGAGGTGCTTTGGAGCCAATGCCATCTGCTCCTGAAACTTCATCCCACATGTCCCCGGGGACCCCGCGGCCTCCAGGCTGCCTCGCTGCATCCTGGTCCCCCTCCGTTTCCTCTCTGACGGGAATCTGCCGGCTTTTGTCAGAGGTTTGGGGGAGCATCTCTGCTCACCAAAGAGAAGTTTGAAATTCCTTTCCTGGAGAAAAATGTGCCGTCCAGGCAGTGGGTTTCTGGCTGTAGGGACAGCACCTCAGAAGGAATTTGGTTTGGATTCCTCATGGAAAATCCTGTTAGGGGAAGAGGGAGAAAAAGCCCCCATTCCCTTATAATCCCTTATATTCCCTTATAATTACATGTGGGTTTCCCACTTCATTCATTGTTGCTTTGCCTTCATGGGTGTTTACATAAATGTCATTTCTCTTTGGCTGGCTCCCCTTGGCAACCCAGGGGGCCCCTGTTCAGGAAATAGGAAGAAGAATGAGTTTGTTTAACCATTTGGGGCTGGAGGGCCAGTGTCTGCGTGAGACCTCTTTGATAGGGTGGGATCCTTGCTTCTCTCCCTTTGGGTCTCCTTTGGGCTAAGGTGTGACTACGGAAGGAGACCTCTTCCGTGGCTGACCCCTCCTGGGCATCCCCACAGCCCCAATCATTTCCGTGTTGTGGCACCTGCAACACTATTGTGTCTGCTGGTTTGTGGGTGTGTTTCCGCCAGACTGCTCCATGTGGCGGGCACGGCGTCAGGGATGATGGCCAGGTCGGCTGGTGTGTGGGGAGGGGCCTACTCTGTGTGGGGCACTGGGTGCTCCAGGACCAAGGAGACAGCACTGTTCTTGATGGGTAGGGGGCAGTCACAAGATCTCACCCACCCAAGTCAAAGACAGCCCCGGTTGGGCCCGTGGAGTCATTCCCTGAGTGCCTGGCCTATTCCCCCAAGCCTGGAGGACAGGGTTCACAGGGGCTTTCACCCCAGAAGCCCCATACCCGTTTGGGTGACTGGAGTGTTTGGGCTGACTTCCCTCCCCACCCCGCCCCACCTCCCCAGCCACATACCCTCCCCACTTCCTGTTATGTCACTGTCTGAGCTGCCCTTGTCATTGTCAGATAGGACAGAAGCATTCCCTAGGAGCATTCACAGAAGGGGAAGACCCCATCCTTAAGAGAGCGCCCCCACCAGCCTCCAGCCGTGCCCAGCTTCCTGTGTTGTCAAAGATCTCAGTGCTTTTTTCCAAAGCTGTTGGTTGACTGGCGGAAGCTCTTCCGTTACCCCATGCCCCGTGCACATTGAAGTCTTGGGTCAGCTTTCCCATACCACCTGAGGGTTCTGGGCACCCTCCTGTTCTCCTTGGCCAAGTGCACGGGAAGAATGACTGTATTTCAGGACTGGTGATCTCGGGAGAGCCCTGCTTCCAGCGCAAATCACAGCCCTTGGCCGAGGCTCCATTCCCAGACTTCTGCCTCTAGCGGCAAGCTTTGATTTGTTTTATTGAGAGCCGATCTGGCTCCTTGGACAGGTAGGGGCCTGTTCTCAGGAGCTTGGTGGATCGTAGGAGGCCTGCCGGGGACCGCTCCTGGGGGTGGTGGGCCGTGCAGGTAACTGTCAGGCTAGCCTGTTCTTGGAGCAGCAGGCGGGGAAGCCAGGGGAGGCCCATGTCTAATTACAGGCCCTTCAGGCTGCCCATCTCCCGGCGGGCTCATTGGGAGCCTTGTTCCACGGTTGGTGGAGGGGCGGGTGGCAACATCTCTCCCGCCGTGGCTTGTCCCTGGGCTGTGGGTGCGTGAGCGGGGTCCAGATGCTCCCCTCATCTCTTTCTCTGTCACCGTCTCTGGGAAGCACGAGGCCACCAGACCTGAGGGTGCAGAAGGTTCTGAGTTCTCACTGGGACTTTGTGCGGGGCCCCGAGCTGCTGCTTGCCCCCTGGGCGGGCCGTTCTCCCTGCGAGAGCAGAGTTAGTGCTCGGCCTGTGGGAGGTGGTTTCCAGGAGGAGGGCCTGGGCCTTGGTTTGAGGGTGGCAGCATCGGGCAAAGGGTCGGCCAGGCGGAGGCGACCCTGTCCGCTTATTCCCCTCGCCCTGGCTGTTCCAACCTCAACTGAGTTTTCAACGTTTTGGTTTGGGTTCCGTAGCTGGATCATGGCAGAAGCACCCCCAAATGTCTTGTCCCTCTCCTGAAGCTGGAGGCGGGGGACAACTTCTGAGATGTTGGCTCCGGAGCCGCCAAGGCTGCACTTGGAACCCCAGCTCTGGGTTGGGGGTGAGTCACCGACACTGACCCGCACTTGGCCTTGGGGAAGGAGGGTCCCGTGGAAATGCTGTGGTGCTCCCCGCTGTGCTCCATTGCACCTGGCTTAGGGCCTCCCCCTCCGGGACCTGTGCCCCCAGAGGCCTGCCAGCCCCTGCCCTGCCCTGCGAGTGCCAGGCACCGAGTGCCCGGTTATCTGACGGTCATCGGAAGCGTGTCCTTGCTGGTGTCCCCAGCGGAATGCGCACGGACCTCTCCCTGCCTCCCTGGCCCGCGTCTCGGTGCCTGTCACCAGGCCTCTGACAGCAGATAAGATTTTCCTTGCCCAGAACAGGATGGTGAATTCACCTTCCTGCGTGGAGGACCCCTGCCACATTGGGTGGGGACCTTTGCGTCCTGTCTGTAGCTAGACTGTGGACTTGTGTAGAGATGGCGTTCTATCAATCTCGGTCTCCGGGTGCCGGACCTTACAGGAGCTTTGCTCAGTTCATGTTGGAATGAATGCACTCTGGTCAGCGCTGCGTGCCTGCAGCTTCTCATCTCCTGTCCAAATACTCTGTGGTTTCTGTCCGGCCAGCTCGGGAGAGCCTTCTGCCAGCAGCCGCGGTCCTGCTGTCCTTACACGTGCTCTTCTTGGGGCGTTTTCTTCAGGATCCGAATGCATTCTTGCCGGGGCAGGGGACTGGACCAGATGACCCTGGCCCTGCCCCGTGCCTGCTTCCAGGGAAGTAAGGGACCAAGGAAAGGATCCTTGTCGTCACCCCCCCCACCCCCGTTGCTGGCTGTCAGCTGTGGGCTCCAAAGACTAAAGACGGTGACAAGAGTCCCACCGAGTCAGACAGAGAATGTGGCTGGTGGGCACAGGTGGGCAGCACGGCACAGAGAGCCGTGGAGAGAGGTGGCACTTCCGTGGCAGGGCTGTGTGTCCTGCAGGAGCTCTCTGCCTCTGGGCCTCACGCACCTGCGCCGGCCTTGCCCTGCGGACAACGACCACAGAGCAGAGGGAGGCTGTGGTCAGTGTGCAGACGCTGTGCTGACTGTCGCTCCGGAGCGTGGCTGTGGGTCTGCTGGGACAGCCCCTGTGACCGGTGCCGTCCTGCTGACCGTGGTCAACGTTGGGCCTGCTGCCTGGGGCCCTCGGTCTTCATCTTGGGGAGTTTATTTAAGTAACGAGGCTGCCCGGTTCCCTACTTGGAAACTGAGGCAAAACGGTAAAGTCATCCCCGAAGCATTTTTAGGTGGGTGAGAAAGCCTCTTCCAAGACAATAAGTATGATCACTTAATCGGAATAAGTTTGTTTATTACAGAAGGAATGAGCTTTAAGCTGACCCCGGAGCCACCTCGCCCCAAGGCTGGCTTTCCCTGTGTGGACCTGAGTGCCTCCCCGTGGGCCTCCTGCAGCCTCTGCTCCCTGCAGCCCCCCTGGCGGGCTCCAGGGCTGCTGCGCTTGGGTCAGGACCATGCATCTGAACGGTGCCCAGCAAGGGCTGTGCTGGCCTCTCCCGGTCGGTCTGCCTCCACTCCAGGGAGGTTACAGCTCATGGCACAAACCCATTCTCCTCTCCTGGGTTCCTCCCCTAGCAGGCGGACACCAGGGCGCGGGCCCAGGAAGCAGGTTGCTCAGCCCCATGGGCTCAATGACTTGCCTGCTGAGGCCAGATTGGCGGCAGTGGAGCTGGGAGCCCCCTCCTGTGCGTCCCCTACTCAGGTTTAGTTGAGCCCCTCCTAGCCCCCCCGCTTAGGACCCCAGTGGGCTAAGGATCCTCGAAGGCTGGATCCAAGATGAGCGCAGCCCCCTGGGTGAGGCCTGCCGTCCCAGCAAGGGAGGTGGTGGCTTCGGGTGGAAGGCGGGAAGTTGGGGGCAGTGGGGAGCCCGGTTTGGCTCCAGTGGGCGTTCCTGTGGCAGACGAGGGGAGGGTAGGACGGGGTGGGGTGGCCAGAAGACCCCCGTCTTTGGCGGAGACTGGGGCCCTGGTGCCAGCCGCACCTCCGCTGACTTGGTATAGGCCAGCCCCCTAAGGACTGGGTCAGCGTGTCTGCAGCTCCTGACTGTCCCCCTCGTCTGTGGTCAATGCTCATTGCTGGGACGGCCTGGCTGCCCGCTCCCCAAGTTCAGTGAGGTGATGGGTGTTTCAGGCACGCAGTTTCTCACGTGGGGCCAGTGCCCTGCGCGGGCGGCTCTGGATGACCCTGTGGCCTTACACACGTGACCCGCCCCCTCTGAGCCACAGTCCAGTGTCCAGAAGGCATGATAGCAGTTAACACTTCATGGGTTGGCGTGAGGATGAATGGATGTAAAACAGAAAATGCGTGGCCCGGAACCTGGACAGGAAAAGCACCAAGTGGAGGTTACCTCACGGCTGATGTTGTCATGAGTTCCAACCATGTGGCAGCCCTGGGCTGAACAGGGTAGGGGTGCACATGAGGCAGACCTTCTGGAAGCTTCCAGTCCAGTTAGGTGGTAGGTACACACCAGCTCTAGGACCTACCACGCGTGTCCCCAGGAAGGCTGCTCATTTCCGGTGGGGACTCAGCAAAGGCTTCAGGGCCTGGGAGTGTGGAGGTGCTCCCCCTGGGCTCCCTGGAATTTCCCCCGAGACACACAGGAGAGCAGCTGAGAATCAGGGCAGCAGGAGAGGCAGGACAGGAGGGGCAGAGGAGGGGCTGGGCGGTGTGGTGGTCGCCTGTCCAGTGCAGATAGCAGCCTCCATAGGGGGGCCAGTCCCCCGTGCTGCTCCTGGGCGAGCTCCTCAGGCCGCCCACCTCCGGGAGCACCGTCCACACAGCACCCTCACAGAAGCCTGCTTCCTGCTTCCTGCTCGCCCGGCACAGGTTGCTCAGCTGACCTTTGCCATCCTTTCAACGGTCTTGGCTGCCTCCCCAGCCTCCTGCAGGGTTCACAGTGGAACCAGAGCACCTGGTCTGTCTCCCTGAGGCTGCTGGGACCTTGCGTGTGCGCACCAGTCGCGGCTTCTGTCTTTGTCACTTCCTCATACGCTCAGCCAGCAGCGTGTCTTGGACGCGAGCAGTAGGGTGCAGAGATCCTCTTGGGCCTGAGACCCAGGTCTGGCCGCTGGAGCCGCGTGCTGCCGGCTCCTGGGGTGCGGCTGGGCCGGGCCCATTGTGGGCCGCGGGGGATGAGCCAGTGGCCTCTGTCTGCACCTCACTTCCTGTCTCCGGCGCGGGAGCAGGAACTCCCATCTGCTGCTAGTTCACGGGACTTTGGGGGAGACTGAGTCAGGGCTGGGAGGCTGGTTGTCTGAGGGTCCCAGGGTTTGCTGGCTGGGTTGGGGGTGAGGGAAGCCCCCCTGTGTGTGCCGCTCCGGGCTGTCTCCTCACTGCGGGGCTCTCCAAGGACAGCTGGGGAGCAAAGAGCTAATGACCACCACGGGGCACTGGGAGACGCTGTACTAAAGTTATAATCAAACCTCGAGCCACCAGAGGCCCCGCTCCCGCTGGGGCCTGTGCCACCTTATAAAAGTGGGGCTTCAGTGAATTCTGGCTCTGTGCCTTATTTTCATGGCTGCCCCTCCAGCAGCATCCTCAGGGTTTGGGATGGGGGAGGGAGCAGCATAGGGCCTCTAACAGATTTGGGTGGGTGCTGCCAGAGATGGCTCAGGAAATCCTGGGGCCGCCCCCAGCGGCTGCTGGCTCCTGTCATCACTTCCCCCACCCGACCCGGCCTGCGCAGAAGACTGAGCACCTGCCGGGGTGCGTGCGTGTTGCGTGCATGTGTGTGTGTGGCAGAACACTGAGCACCTGCCCGGTGTGTGTGTGTGTGTGTGTGTGTGTGTGTGTGTGTGGCGGGGGTGCTGGGTCCTGCTGCCACACACAGCTGGTTCTGGTAGCAGTGTCCCCACATCCCGGAGGGGATGCTGAGCGGGTTTTCCCTTGTCCCTCGCCTAGAGACCTGGGATGAGCGCCTAGAGACCTGGGATGAGCGGAGTTCACCCTTTGTGGTTGCTGAATGTGGCATGTTCATTCCCACTGTCCCCTCCCTTCAGGGTGAGGCTTGGGGCTTCCTTCTGTATTAAAGGGGCCTGCTCCTTGTTCGCTCTGACCTGCAGGTTCCAGCCTGGGGTGCTGCGGGCCCTTTTTTCTGAGATGAACAGTGAGTCCTCATGAGCACTTGCTGGTGCCAGGAACAGGGAGGGCGAGTAGGACGTCATAGGGCGAGGAGCCCACCGGCTGCCCACTCCCTGGGCTGCAGAGCTGGCTTAGTGCTGGGAGCTGGCCGTGGATGTGGACACAGTCCCCGCTCTCCTTTATTGGGGAGCCCTCAATAAAGCCTTAATAGCTTTGTCGAGATATCATTCACACGCCATAAGGTTCCGAATTGTACAATTCAGCTGTTTTTAATGCATTGGCAAAGTCATGCAGTTGCCACCACCAATTCCAGAACACTCTCGTCCTCTCAGAAGAGACCGTATCCATTAGAGCCACGTGCTCTGCAGCTCCCTACCACATTCTGTCTGTGAATTCGCCTGTTCTGGATGTTTCACTAAGTGGAACCCAATGCGCCTGGCTTTTTTCATGCTCTGCGATGTCCTTGAGGTTCGCACCGTGGCAGGTGCTGAAGCTTCCTTCCTTTTCGTGGCTGAATAGTACTCCACACGGCGGCCACGCTGCGTTCTGTTTACCTGTCCGTCCCTAGCCGGGCGTCAGGGATGTTCCTGTGTTTTCAGTGCTGTGGATCCTGCAGCCGGGAGCGTGGGTGCCCGGGTCTTGGGGTGGGCGTGTGCTTTCATTTCTCTTGGGGACCTGCCCGTCGGTGGCCGGTAGTCGGCAGTTGGTTTGCCAGGAGCAGGTGCGTCATGCTCGGCCCCCCACCCACCCCACTCTGTTTCTTGCGCTCCCCCCCC
>NC_048230.1:41411802-41441681 GCF_002007445.2 Ailuropoda melanoleuca
GGCGGTGGTGGTGGCGGCGGCGGCGGCGGCTGGAGCATCTGCCCGGGCGTCACACACACAGAAAAGTTAGGCTCAAACAGACACGTGTCCATTGTCATCTGAAACCACCGTGTGAGCCCAGAAATCGAAGGCCCCTCCTGCCCAGCACCCGCTCCCCCGCAGCCTGAGTTGAGCGCACCGGGAAGGGCCGGGTTGGCGGGGCTGGGAAACGGTGAGCGGGCGGGCGGGTGGTGAGTGAGCAGGCGGTCAGGCCGGGGCCAGGCTCTCCCCCTCCCCTCCCCTGCTCCCTTCTCCTCCTCCTCCGGCCGCAGCTGGAGGGGCCTCTGCCGCTTGCCAGATCACAGGCAGAAATTACCATATGAATGTGGCTCCTTCCCGGAGCCTGGGGCTGAGGGACCTGGGAGGGGACGGGCTCCCAGCCCCAGGGCCTCCCGGTACTGCAGTTCTGCGCGCTGGCGGCGGCGATCCGGCCTTTTCCGATCCGCCGGCAGGTACCCCCCGGGGTGCAGAGGGTGCGGGGCAGGCTGGGGTCTGCCGGTGGGCCAGGTCCCGTGAGGGGGACCCCACAGACGGGCACTCTTCCTCGCTGCACTTTCCTCTGTCCTAACTGGTGGGAGGACACGTTATTGTGGTGGTGGTTTCTTTGGTCTCATTTCCAAAGTGGCGGCTAATTAGGGCAGGAAACGTGGAAGCCAAGGAGGAACAGGAGACCGGGACCGCAGGCAGTAAAGCAAGTTTGAGCGCCTTGTAGATGGTGAAGTGCCTGTGCATAGCCCGGCCCTGGGGTCCGTGCTGCTCTGGTGGCCCAGCGGCCCCTTGTATCTGAGCCCGTGGCCGAGCCCCTGGTTGCCTCTCAGTTAACAAATTCCCCTGGCCATTTGTTCCACCCACTTTTAAGCTTGGGTTGGAGCTGTGTCCCAGGGAACAGCTGGGCCACAGATTCAGGGAGGGCAGGAAAAGTCACCCTGGGGCTATGCAGCTTACTGGCAGGCCCCAGCTCCCGGCACGTGTCTTTGGGGTTGTGCAGTGACGATGGCCTGGTCCCTCCATAAACAGGACCCACTTGTCACTGGGGCACTGGCCAGGCTGGCTGTAGCTGGGGGAGAGGCTCAGGGCAGTGCCCGGGGTGGCCCTAAGTGTTCTGCTCTGAGCCCCTGCCCACCGGCCTGGCCTGCCTGCCCGCCCCACGCTCTGCTTCTGCTGTGCCCCGAGGAGAGCCCCGCCGGGTGGCGGGTGAGGACGGGGCTAGGAATCCGGTCCTGCCACAGGCCACCAGGCCGCCCAGTGTCCACCCGCCTCTCCTCAGCGGGCGCCCTTCCCCCCACCATTTCCTGAGCATAGTTTCCTGAATGGGCAGGAGCTGTCCCTGGAAGTGCATCCATCCATCCTTCCTTTCGGGTGCTCCGTGGCCCCAAAGGATGACGAAGGCTGGAAATGGTTAACGTCCAGCTCACAGGCTGCCGCACTGAGAGCCGCGGGGGAGCCCGTGAGAAAGGATGCCAGCCAGCACTTTGGGGGCCAGGGCGGGAGAGGTGCCACCTGGGTTGGCAGGGGAGCAGTGGCCGGTCCCCCACGATGTTCTGGGAAGAGAGGAGGGCTTGGAGGAAGGGCAGCGAGCTCCCTATTCATTCAGTGAACAACCTGGGGAAACAAGGGGGGTTTCTCCAGGAACAGGGGGCGGGGAGAACCTCTCTGAGGGGCCTTGTTTGCAGAGCTGATAGGAGCCAGGGAGACCAGCCATGTACCCAAGCTGGACAGCTGGGTATGGGCCTGTACCTTTGAACAACGACTTAGCGCATTGACTGTGCCACGCATGGTTCTGCGTGCCTCGTGAAGAATCTTGTTTGATTCTCATAACGCTCTTGGGAGGCTAGTGTTACTATTCCATTTACGCATAAGAAAATGGAGGCACAGAGAGGTTAAGTTACTTGCTCAGGGTCACACAGCGAGTGCGGTGGGGGGTACCACTCAGCACCACTGTCCGAAGTGGACAGAGGTCGGCATTTAATGCACAGAGGGTGGACAGTCTCCTGGGGAGAGCATCCAGCCAAGGACCAGGACTGATTCTGCTGGTGGCGGAGGGGCTTGCAAAGAGTCTCAGCCCCAGGAGCCTCAGACAGAGGAGGCAAAGCCGAAGAGGCTGGCACGGAAGCCCAGAGAAGCGAGTGTGTCGGGAGAGGAAAGGCTGGGGCGGTCAGGGTCTGTTCCCTGCACCTTGGGGTGATGGGTGACCTCTAAGCACTTGGCTCTCAGAGGCCTGGTGGCTGTGTCTACTCAAAACCCCAAGCCCACACGTGGGCCCAGACTTCATGGCACGGCGCAGAGGGGTAGATGGACTGTACCTGCTTCTTTTCTCTGCTGTGTGACCTACTAGGCACAGCGCCGTCTGCATCCTGCCCACGGCCAGCATCCCACCCCAGGCCAGGCAGTGTTTCAGGGCTGATGGAAGTGTCTGTCCCCAGGGCTGGCTGGGCAGCCATCCATGCACACGGCTTTTTCCTGGGAAGGGCCTGGGGTAGAGGGGTGGGTGTGTCCCGAGACGATTCGGAGGGGCAGGCAGTCCATCCCACGTTCCCTTCAGAGAGCATGTGACCTTCGGTTGGGTCCTCCGATTTCACAGGGTCCTCGTTGAGTTTATTCACTGGGTGAGTGGTTCCTGTGGGGGAGCAGGGGCTGGAGGGGCAGGGGTGGGGGGCATTGGGATCTTGAGGACATGGGGGGTCTGAGCAGCCCTGCTGGCAGGTGGGCACAATCGGGGTAAGCTGAGGGAGCCGTGGAAGGGTCCTTGCTGATCCCCAGGCCCTGAGCCCACTGCTTCCAGACCCTCTGCCCTCCTGAGCAGGAGGGACCCAGAGGTGGGAGAGCAAATGACAGCAGCTCTCTCCACTCCCCTCCATGCAGAGCTAGGGCTGCAGATGGATGGGTGACCCGAGTCAAGATGGTCCAGAGCTGCTAACCCCGCCCCTGCTGTCCCCCACCCTTCCTGGGCCCTCAGCCCCTTGGCCGGTGGTATGCGATGTCCATCTCCCTGCTCCGATGTCCATCTCCCTGCTCCGGGGGTCATCTGGCCAGCCTTCTCTTCTGGTCCAGGAATGTGCCCCTCCCTGTTCAGCCCCCTCTCAGGCTCTGCCTCCGCCCTCCTGAATGGTGCTCTGGGCACGTGGTCGCTTTAGGTAGGACCCCCACCACCCCACCCCACCCCAGGCCTGCCCAGAACTGCACAGATGCGAATTGTTTCATAACTTTGGGGGGGGTGAATTTTTGGTATCTTTGTCTAGTAGTCCCTGCGGGGCGAGTCTGCCCTCTTGGACCCGGGGAGCCCTGTCTACTTTTTGTTTTCTCAGATGACTTCATCAGCTTGGGGAGGAGGAACCCCCAGCACCCCCAGCCTCTGTCCAGTCTTACCCCCAGCTCTGGGGAGCATCTGCTGACAGGCCTGCTGATAGGAGACCGGGCAGGGGGAGGGGAGGCCTCACCCCCCCTCCTTAGGGGGACATCCCCAATAAGAGGAAATTCCACGCTGTGACACATGGCTCGTTTCCACCCATCCATGGGGGAGGGTCTTCTCTTTGTCTTTTTAACTTGGCAAATATTTGCCAAGAACTAACGGAATCTCTGTGGTCTCTGTGGTCAGCTGGCCCCTTCGGACCTGGTGGGCGGGCTGGCCGGGGCTGGATTCTGGATTTGCTTTGGGGTGGGTGCCCATCATGCTGGAAGGTTCTCTGGGGTGGGAGGAGCCTCCGGGGGGTGGGAGAGCACAGCCCCCTGATCCTGCGAGGGCGGTGGGTGGTGGAAAACGGAATAATAAATAAACCCTTGACACAGGAAGTCGGAGGGCTCATCCCGGCCCGCCTGCGAGTCAGTTCTGCAGGCTGCTTTTCAGGAAGCGAACATGGGCGGCTGGCAGGTCAGAGCCTGCTCTGAGCGAAGACTGATGTCTCAGTGGGCTGCTGAGCCTGGCCGAGAGTCCCTGGAAGGAGGAGGCCTGGCTGCAAATAAAGAGAAGAGGGCCTCTTCCAGAAGGGGGTGGGGTGTTCTGGTGAGAGGTGGCTGCTGTCCAAATCCGACTCTGCTGACTCTCGGGCCAATTGAAACGAAGACCTTCTCGAGATTCCTTCCTGCACAATAGAGGAGAAGCTTGCTTTCACGCGTTTGGCGGGAGCAAAGCTGAGGAGCCTTGGCGGGCAGTAGGAGCGGGGAACTTCCCCCCCCCCCGCCTTTGGGGCGCCTCCGGCCCCTGAAGGAATGAATGAATGAGTCGGACTGGGATGGCACTGTCACTACTGTCCCTTTCCAGGTCAGCAGAGGGCACGGGGTCCTGGGGGACCCTGCTCGATTGGTGCACACTCCTTCGGGGGCTCCTCACACACAGACCACCACCACCTCCTCCTCCTCCTGGGAAAAGGAAGGAGCTTGGAGCCTGAGAAAACTGCAGCCCTTTGCATTTGCAAATCCCTCCTTTCTCCGGAGAGGCTAGAGGCTTGAGCCTTTGTGCTCTGTTTCTAAGCCGAGTTTCAGACCAGAGGGCAAAGTCTCAGATTTCTGGCATCCCGGTTCCTGACCAGACGCTTCCTGCCTCGGACAAAGTGTGAAGTGTAATTTGATTTGGAATTACTTATCGAATTAGATGAGGCATGTGTGCTTTTGAAGTTCAGTCCTCAATGGCCGCCTGCGCAAATTTGCAAAATTTGGTCATTTATATTCAGTGTTTCCATCTTTAGAAGGGAACAGGAAGTTCCCCTGAGATGTTTATAGGGGGGTGTAGCGATTTGGGTGGGTAGGTGAAGGGGGGACTAGGAGAAAGGAGCAAGGAGCGGAGTAAGTGAGAGGAGGTCCTGTTTTCAAAGCCCTGCAGGGAGAGCCCCCCGCCCCCGCACCCTCCCTGCCCACCCCCAGTAGTGCACTGTTGCTGGTTCTCACTGGTCCTCCCTGCTGCAACATAGGGAGGGGGTCGCCCTGGCTGTGACATATTTGCTGAATGAATCTGTATTGTGGTCCTGGTCCCTTAGGACCCTATGATCTTTTTTCCCCCAAGGATTTTATTTATTTATTTGAGAGCGTGAGCACAAGTAGGGGGAGCGGCAGGCAGAGGGAGAAGTAGGCTCCCCACTGAGCAGGGAGTCTGATGTGGGGCTCGATCCCAGGACCCTGGGATCATGACCTGAGCTGAAGGCAGATGGTTCACCAACTGAGCCACCCAGGTGCCCCAGGACCCTGGGATCATCTTCCGCAGTTACTGTTTATAGCCATTTCTTCAGTGGCTCTGTAGCCTCCGTGTGTGTGTGTGTGTGTGTGTGTGTGTGTGTGTGTGTGTGTGGTCCCCAGCCCCACTGACTTCCCCAAGTTGACCAACAATAGCATCTCCCTCTCCTGCCACTTAGAGGAGAAGTGGGCAGTCATCTCTGAGGCCCCTGTGAGTTGGTCAGCTCATCTGGGGCGAACTCCAGCAGGTGGGGTATTAGGGTGCGAACGGGCATTCTGCACTCTGTGCGGGTGGGTCCTTCTGGGAGCTTCGGCGGGGCAGCAGGTGTGCCAGGCCTCTGGCATACCAGGGTTTGCGTACTTGGGCCCCCTGCCCTGGGAGTTCTGCAGCCTCGAGCAGGCCCTGGAATCTGGGATCCCCAAACTGGGCCCTGTGGCTGCTGTCGAGGAGCTTGGCCAGCCAGGCTTGGCCTTCAGGTGATTTCCTCCCCAGTTATGGGGGCTAAAATGCTAATGCCCCTTGATAGGCCCAGGGCTTCCCTTAACAGGAATCCCTTTCCAGTTGGAGGGGCATCCCCTGGCAGCTCCTGGGGAGAGAGGGGCGAGAGCTCTGGGCCTCCGGTCCCTACCCTCCCGCAGCAGACACCGCCTGGGTCTTGGCTAGAGGACCTGGCCCGTGGAGTCACCCTGCCCGAGTTCAAATCCCGGCTCTGCCATGCGCCAGCTCTGGATCCCTGTCAAAGACCAAAGCGCTGTGGGCCTGTTTCCTCGTCCGTGATGGGGGGAGTAGTAACAGTATCTGGCTGAGCAGGTAGTCACGCCGGGCCGTGAGTTAGCGCACACGTGATGTCTAGAACGGCGCCTGGTGCACCGCGAGCCCCCAGTAGACACTGGCTGTTGTGATCAGCGTCAGGTCTGCATTTGTTCTTTTAGTCATTCAACAAACATTGAGTCATGGGCTCTGGCTTCGTAACTGTCCGTGGAGGGGGGGAGACGCGGGAGAGAACCGTGCACGTCATAACGCAGTCATTGTGGAGACTGCTTGAACGCAGGGTGCAGGCTCCTCCAGGGAGCCGCAGGGCCGAGCCAGTGTGGCATCTGGGCCAGGGCCTGCAGGACTGTGAGGGCCCACGAGGAGGTTAGATGGGAGGGCAGGAGTGGCTCTGGTCACTGTCCCCCTGGGACTCCCTGCATTGGGGCCTCGCCCGCCTCGAAGAAGCTTCTTGGCCGGGCGGGGACGACACAAGGAGCGTCGGCCGCCTGCTCTGGGCCACGGGCTCAGGTGCTCTGGTGGGGTCTGCAGATGTCCCAAAGGGTGGACTCCAGGCCCCGAGGGTAGGGGAGCAGCCCCAGAGCCCTCTCCTGTGGGCGTCGTTACACAGTGAGCTCAGACTGACTGCTGGCACCACTTGGGCTAGGGTGCACTGGGAGACGGCTCTGCTGAGCCTGGATGATGGTGGCTGGAAGGCAGTTTTCTCCAGGAGAGGCCTTGCGGCGGGGAAGAGAAGAGGCCCTAGTAGGCCCTGGTGGGCCCTGGTGCCCCCAGGAACCTCATCATCTGGCCCCCGAGTGGGTCTCCCTGGATCTGCTTGGTGACTCTGGTTCCCTTCGTGGGCCCATCAGGTAGCCTTCTAGGCATCTGCGGACCGGTTGGCCTTGCTTTCTGCTCAAGCACCGTGAGTGGGTGGTGATTGAGCGCGGCATGTTCAGACCATGGTGTCAGTGTCCCCAGGCTCTGAGATCCAGGCATGGAGAGGATTGGGGTGAGCTAGGGGAACGGCATTGGCTTGACCCCAAGAGCACTATCCTGGGGCCTGCTGTGACACCGGTGCCCCGTGGCAGCAGCTCTCCTGCTCAGAGCAGTCAGGCATCGGCCCAGGGGCCGTGGCCCTGACGGAGCCACGTCTGCGTTTGGCAGATGAGACTGATGCTCGGGGAGGATGGGACTTGTGGGGACAGTGCTGGGCAGCACAACAAGGCAGCAAGACAAACAGGGAGGCGGCAGGCCGATAGGAGGGACCCCTGGGTGTTGGTTTCCAAGTCAGGCCTTGCAAGCCTGCGGTGGAGAGCTGTCTCCTGCAGCTGCCCTGGAGCGGGGATGGCGCGTGAGTGGCTCCAGAGGCATCCCAGCCAACAGCTGGCTTGTTTCCGGTGGCCGCCTTCCAGCCAGGGGAGCCTACCCAGCCCCTGGCCCAGGGAGCTACAGCGGCAGTCTGATCCCATCATCCGTGGCAGGCCCTGGGTCAGGGGAGATTGGTCACTTGGGGCAGAAGGCCACAGAGGGGGCTGGCTTGGGGCTGTCAATTACAGCCCCTGCTGTGGGCACACAGAAGAGCCAGGTCGCCAGGTGGGGCTGGGTGGAGCCCTGCACTTCCTTTCTGCTTTAGGACCCTGCTGCTCAACTCCTGAGAAAAGGCCAGCCCAGCAGGTGCATGTGCTGAAGGGATGAGGGGGGCAGGCCCCATCAGGCCAGCTGCCACCTGCCTGTGGGGGGTGGGGGCTCTCCCACAAGGCGTGGTAAATGGGCCAGGGCTCGAAATAGGGACCTGCAGAGAGAAATTGTCCACCACCCCCAGAATTGCCCTTTCTGGAAGCTGCAGGGCTGCTGACCCCGGGCACCACCTGGCTGCATGGGGCTCCCGACCTCAGGCCTGAGCGTGGCGTCTGGGCCTCAGCCGTCTTCTGAGCCATAGAGCCAGCTGGTGGGCACTTGTGGGCACAGTTGGGTTCTTTTCAATCCAGCGCCACTGGCAGCCTCTGCTTTTCTTTCTGAATGTGACAGCTTTATTGAGATGACAGCTCCCACACCAGACGATCCAGCCATTTAGGAAGTGCAGTCCAGTGGCATTTATTCCTGGTGGTGTTCAGCCATCCCCTCTGTCACATTTTCATCACCCCGAAAGAAAACCCCCTACATGTGAAGCCACCGCTCTCCCCTCTGCCAGCCCCGGCACCACATCTCTACTGTCTCCGTGGATTTGCTGGTTCCGGACGTTCACAGCAGTGGGATCACACCTAGGTGACCTTCTGCGACGGGCTGAGCGAACTCTGTGCATCGTGTTGGCAAAGGTTCGTCCCTGTTGGAGCAGGTGACGGGGCGGCATTGCTTTTGATGGCTGACGTTCCATTGTGTGGGTCCACCCGCTGTTGTTCATCCGTTCGTCTGTCGGTGGAGGTTTTAGAGACTTCTTGAGTGCCGCTGTCCGGGCCTGGAGTTAGGGACGCCACGGCGTCAGGTTCAAGGGACCCGCAGAGTAGAGAGCAGCGCTGGGGGGCGGTGGTCAGGAACCATAGGGGTCAGGTTCCGCCCAGGTGGGCAGTGCCCGTGTGGCGAGGTGGGGGCCCTGCTAAGGGCCACGTGGAGCCACGGCCGGCCCCCCGAGGCCCCTGGCACCCACCATGCAGTCCACGGAGAAGCAGTGACCCTGATAGGCTGGATACTTACAAGAACGCAAAGCAGGGACTCAGAGCCCTGCACAGCCATGTTCACAGCAGCATTATTTGCAAAAGGGGCAAACAACGCGAGTGTCCGTTGGCGGATAAACAGTGGAACATGATTCAGACGGGAGGAGGAAGGACATTCCGCGCCTGCTGCAACACGGATGCGCCATGAGGCCGTCTGGCTCAGCGAGAGGAGCCGGCACAGAGGACGGGGCTGCGTGAGGTCCGTAGACCAGTCAGATCCACACAGTCAGGGGCTAGACTAGAGGCCACTGGGGGGGTGGCACAGGAAGTTAGAGTCCCTTGGGCGCAGTTTCTGTGACGGTGATGGAAACATTCTGGAGGGGAATGGTGGTGATGGGGGCACACCATCGCGGACGGGCTGCAGCCCGCAGAGGCAGACACGAAGCATGGTCGAAACTTTATGTTGTGTAAATGTTACCACAACTGAGAGGATAATTAGGCTGGAGGAAGGGATGAGGCAGTGTGTAGGGTCACCCCAGCCTGGGTGGTCTCTGGCCTTCCTTCCATGGGAGAGGTTGGTGGCCTGGCGGGCAGTGACGTCACCCTGGGCCTGAGAGCCTTGGGGTGGGGGGAGAATTGTTGAGCTGGGGCTGCTGGGGGAGGGAGTGAGGCTACACGGGGGCCCATACCCCGAGATAAAACCGGCATCCCCTCCTCGGAGGAGGGGGAAGGAAGGGCATGGGAGTTTGCCCTCTCTCCACAGCGCCTTGCCCAAGAGGCAGGCAGGCGGTGCTGTGTGACCATGAGTAAGTTACTTAACCTCTCTGAACCTCAGTTTCCCATTTTTAAAAAATGGGGCTCCCCTGGGGTACCTGGCTGGCTTAGTTGATAGAGTGTGTGACTCTCGATCTTGGCGTTGTGAGTTCAGGCCCCATGTTGAATGTAGAGATTACTTAAAAATAGAATCTTTTTTAAAAATGGCACTCGGGGCGCCTGGATGGTATAGTCCATTGGGCGTCTGACTCTTGGTTTCCGCTCAGGTCGTTGATTTCAGGGTCATGGGATTGAGCCCTGCGTCGGGCTCTGCACTCAGTGTGGAGTCTGCTTGGGATTCTCTCTTTCTCTCCCTCTTCCTCCACCCTTCCTGCTCATGCTCGCTCGCTCTCTAATAAATAAATAAATCTTTTTAAAAAGGTGGGGGCTCCCTCTTGTTCTCTTTAGCTGATGAGGATGCAGAGAGAGTCATCTGGGACATAAATGTGAAATTTTCTTTTCTGTGAAGAACATCCCTTACCAATTAATAGCATCTTGGGAAGTTCGGGTATGAAACAAATTCGGGGGCCAGGGCTGTGGGCAAGAGGATGAGGCCCCAGCCGCAGGGAGCGGTCACTGGGAGAGGCGGATTGGATGCAGGTCTGACCATCGTGGCGGCGGGGCTGTGGGCCAGCCTGGGGCCGCAGAGTCCTCCTGCACCCGGCCCGCACCAAGGGGACATGCCCAAGATCCTGGTCATTCTGTGAGTATTGAGTGTCCCCCCCATGCAGTCTGGAGGTACAGGGGAGGGGAGGAGGCCAGCTGCCACCCTCCCTGGGGCCCACGGTGTGTGTCGGGGGCACACGGACGGTAATCACACGGCCAAGCAGTGAACGTGAAGCTTCGGGGTTGAGTAAATGCAGTGAAGGTTGTTGCATGTTGGCCTGGCTGTGTCTGACGGCGTTTCAAGGGGGTAAAAAAATCACTCTGCGGACCTCGGTTTCCCTGTTTGCAAAGGAAGTAGGTTGAACTAGAATTCTGTGCTGTCCAGTAACTCTACCGTTTGCCCTGGGTAGCTTTTTAAACGTAAATTAATTAAAATTAAATAAAATGAAATATACAGTTCCTCAGTTGGATCGGCTGCATTTCAAACGCTCAGAAGTCACATGTGAAAACAGGTGGCAGTTCCTCAAGAAATTAAAAATACAATGTCATATGACCCAACGATCCCACTGCCAGGGAGGTGCCCGGTGGAACTGGAACCAGGGTCTGGACATACTCACACACCTGTGCTCATAGCAGCGTTACTCACAAGACCGAAAACACAGAAGCAAGTCGGGCGTCCGTCCAGGGACGAATGGATACGCTCTGGCCACACCAGGGACTCTTAGCCTTAAAAAAGAAGGACATTCTGACAGCTGCTGTAACGTGCGTGAACCTAGGGACATGCTGTTAAGTGAAATAAGCCAGCCCCCAAAGGACAAATGCTGTAAGAGTTCTCTTTATATGGGGGTCCCTAGAGCAGCCAGATTCGCTGGTGGCAGAATGGAGGCTGCAGGGCGGGGGGATGGGGAGTTAGTGTTTAATGGGGAGAGAGTTTCCGTTTTGCAAGACAGAAGGTGTTCTGGAGGTTGGGGGCACGACAGTGTGAATGTACTTCACACCACTGAACTGTGCGCTCAGAATGGTTCGTGTGACATGTATTTTACCACCATTGACAAGATTGTCCCGTGTGGCCCCATATTTGGCAGCGCAGGCATAGGGTCTTCCCATCCTAGAAGCCCTTTGGGACGGTGTTGGAGGTAGTCTCTGCTGTCGCTCCCACCTGGCTGGAGTCCCCGGGTCCCTGGTGGCTCTCCGTGGAAAGCAGGCGTTCAGAGAAAGTGTCTCTGGGCAAGTTCGCCTGATGGGACCTCTGCTTTACCCGCACGGACGTCCTGCCGGCAGACTCCACAGCCTGCATTGTGGCCAGGCCGAGCACGGGCTCTGGCATCACCCCTGGTACCCGCGCCTGCGGCCCTCCGGTGAGGGAGAGGAGGGGCTCGCAGGAAGGGACCCTCACCTGTGCAAAGGCCAGGCCCTTCCTTCAGTTGGTGGGAAGGATGGGGCTTGTCGCGTTTTTATTATTATTTCTCATTATTTCTCAAGCAGGGCGCTGGTGGGCAGGATGTTGGCTTTGTGGTTTGAGTTTCTGCAGTGGGTGTTGGTGCCTGGGGTGGGGGGAGCAGCTCTAGCAGAGGGGGGTTCCAGGGGCTGCACCATCCCCCCATTGGGCTTGGAGGGGATGCGGGATGAATGTGGGAGTGGGCGGGGGGCCGGCCCAGGCCCGGACCGAATGGCTCCCAGACCCGCCGGCAGATGGAAGCAATTTTCGGTCACGTGGGGCCGGGCTGAGCTGCCGGCCTGAGCTGCCGGCCTGCGAGACAAGGCCCCAAGTCTGTGCCCAGGAAGCCGCCCCGCAGCCACATGTTCAAGGCCAGATGCCGCGCTTGTCTTTGTTTATTTAAAGATGCTGGAGCTCGCTCGCTTGCTCGCTTGCTCGGGGACAGCCTTTCTGAAGACGGAGCAGAGGCAGATGCCTTCCGGGCGCTGCTGGGAGGAGGCCCTGCCGCTGTCATCACGCCTCTTGCCTGTCATCACGCCTCTTGCGTCCCTTGCCTTTTCCTGGCCTGGGGGCGGGGGTGGGCAGCAGGGCCCCGGGGGAGTCCCTGGGCTCACTTAGGAGCTCGACCCAATTCTGCGGAGTAGGAATGCCTGCGCTTTGTCAGGTTGAGAAAACGGGGAAGTTGGGCAACGTTGTGCAGAAAAACCACCCACACTCCGATTTCTGGAATTTGTCAGCTGTTTATCCTTGTTGCGGAAGGAGAGGGTGCTGGCCCCTGGGGTCCGCTCCCTCTGACATCCTGCAGAGCAGAGGTGCGAGCCGGCTGGGCCCACTGGGGTTTGGTTGTGCGGAGAGTTCGGTCACTTCCCCAGGAAGTGGGAACAGTTTACCTGAAGCCGCCGCGGTGGCCTTCTGGTCTGGCAGCCCATGTCCTGTGTCCTGCTGCTTGACCCTGCTCCCCCCCGCCCCTGGCGGACACCTGGGAGCGGGGGTTCTGGGGCTGATGCCCAGGGAGATGTCAAGATGCACCTTGTGCTTTCTTGGGAGGTGGGAGGGAGCTGACCGGTCAGCCAGTGGTCGAGGGGTGGGAAGAGCCTGCGGGGCAGGGAAGGCCATCAGGCTAACCGAGAGGCTGGCTGACGAGAGGTGTGGTCAGGTGTGTGTGGTGTGTCCAGGGGTGCACTGGGTCATGTGCTCCTGCCAGGCCCTGGTGGGGACCCACCCTGTCCTGAGCACCCTGACCAGCTCCACTGGGGGAGTGCCCCTCATGTCCCCACTGGGTGCCTGTGGCCCTCCCTCCTGTAGGCCTCTGACCTGGGCGTGTGGTGAGGGCAACCAGGGGAGGAAGGGAGGAAGGTTCTGACCTGCAAACTGCAGGAGCTTGAGTTCTTTCTAGAAGCTCAGTCCTGTCTGCCCGTCCACAGATCTGAAAGCAAAAGCTGTGGGTGTGGGGCACGCAGGTGCCGGGCAGAGAGAAGACAGCCCCTGGGCCCAGTGCAGGGTGGGGGGTGGGGAGCTGCCCCAGCGCCCTGTCTGCCTGCCATCGCCTGGGAACAGCTGGGCCCGAGAGGAGCGTGCTCGGTGTCCAGGGCTGTCGGTGGGTACCTGGGACCGAACACACCTCACCCAGTGGCTGCAGGACCACAGAGACCCAGGTCCTCCCATCCTTCTGCAGAAAGCCGTCCTCTCCTTTGTCCTGGCTCACAGGCTGGCCCACACACTCAGCTGTTCGGCCCCGAGGGTCCGGAGACCTTGGGGCTGCAGCAGGTGTGGGGGCCTGTTTGAGTCAGGTGAAGGAGGTGGAGAGGGCCCACCTGGGTGCCCTGGGGCAGGGTGGAGGCTGGGAAGAGGAGGGCTGGGGTCAGTTCTGCCTTGGAGCGAAGGGAAGGACACCACGTAGTGGGTGCAGGTGGAGAGGGTGGGGCTGTGCAGGCACCGTGGCGGGGTGCTGGTAGGTCTGGGGTGTTCCGCAGGGGTCTCTTGGGCAACAGAGCCTCAGGTTCCCTGTTTGAGAAGTGGGGGTGGTGGTGAGAGGCCCTGAGGATGCAGGTTCTTCGCAGATGCGTGTGTCGGACCCCCTGACGCCCCCGCCCCCCGTTCTCCCCGCAGCCCCCGAGGCAGCTCCTGGCTGCACTGGCGACATGGCCGACACCCCCAGAGACGCCGGGCTGAAGCAGGTGCCCGCGCCCCGGAATGAGAAGGCCCCTGCGGACTTCGGCTATGTGGGGATCGACTCCATCCTGGAGCAGATGCGCAGGAAGGCCATGAAGCAGGGCTTCGAGTTCAACATCATGGTGGTCGGTGAGTGCGCGCCCCGCACCGCGGGCGCTGGGGCTCTGTCTGCTCTCCTGCAAATGGGGCTGGGGTGGGGGGGGATGACACACCCGGCCCGCAGGGCGGATGGCACGTGGCTGCGTGTGAGCCTGTGTGCCTGCCAGGAGGGCCCTGGCTTCCATCCGTGCCTCAGACGGTCCTCAGCTCCTCAGCACAGGAACCGGGGACAGCCCGGCAGGTGCTGGGGGTGGCGGCTCGCTGACCAGCGCCCTCCACCTTCTGCCCTCGCCTTCTGCTGCAGCCTCACCCCCCGTGGCTCAGCCCTGGACTTCCACGGCCAGCAGGCCTGCCTGGAGGCGTCCTGGTGGCCCCAGGGGAGGTCATTGATGAGCCCGGCCTGATCAGGCCTGGGGGCCAGACTTGGGGCGGCACTGGGCAGCCTCTTGTTCCCGAAGCCCTTTGGGCCCCATTCGGTCCCCACAGAAGCCCTGTCAAGAGGGGGCCCCACTCTGTAGGCAGCAGTGAGGCCCAGAGAGGGCCTGCCAAGGGCTCTGCTCACAGGGCAGGGAGCCGGAGCAGAGCTCCGGAGAGAGGCAGCTGGGCTGGGAGGGCATCTGTTGGGGGTCTGCAGACCCAGGGTGGAATCCGAGCTTCACCCCCATTGAGCGGCGTGGTGCTTGTCCTCTCTTCCCTGGGCCTTCTCCCAGTCTTGGTTTACTCATCCTTAAAGTGGGACCGCTGGGAGGGGCAAGTCAGACACGGTGCGGCTCCCACGTGGCCGCAGTCACTGGAGATGTGGGGGAGTGCAGAAGCAGCAGCGGGGGTGGTGAGGATGACAGTCCTTGAAAGTTCCCGTCGGCGTCTCCAAGATGTCGGGTGCCGTGGCCAGGACGTGTGACGTAGCCCCGGCCTGAACTGGCAGGGGGGACACAAGCAGGTGGGCTGAGGGGGACGTGGACAACTTGGCCCAGGGATTCCCGACGTCCACCTACGGTGTTCTGGGAGCCCACGCTTTTCCTTGCAGGGTTATCAAAGGTGGAAAATGGGTGTAATTTTATTTTTAAAAATATGTTGGCTAGCATGGCGTTCAGCAGCTCAGGGAAGGGGTGAGGTGCTGGGGCTCCACGGGTGGGCTCGTGCCTGTGAAGCATGTAAGATCGAGTGGCTGCTCCCTGTGTGGACCCCGAGGTGCAGGGACACGGCGGGGTCCCCACCCCTGCGCTGGGCTCTGTGCCTATTTCCTCATCCATCAGAGGGGATGGCGACGGTTCCTGGGCACGCGCGGGGGTGAAACAGCCTCGCTCAGGATAGTGTCCAGCGCGTGCGCAGTGAGCGCTGCGTGCAATGCCTTGGGGTCTGCAGCGGCAGCGAGGCCAGCCCGATATCCAAGTCCGAGGCCGTTGTGAGCGGGAGGGTCCTCCCCACCCCCCGCCCCACTCCGCCCTCTGCCCTCCTGCTGTAGGAGGGGACTCGGCTGAGGTGAGGTTTGGGCACAGCAAGGCCAGGGGCACTGCTGGGGCCCAGGTGCCTGGGAGCCACGTAGGGGGTGGCCTGGTGCCCTGGGGGCTCACTGGCCAGTCAGCCTATCAGCAGCAGGGTGTGCCGACATGGGGACTGGCCCGTGGCTGTTCCTGTTTCTGGCAGCGAGACACAACTGCCCACCCCAGGAGGAACCGACCCAGTGGCTTTTCAGCAAGCCACGTGGTCGCTCGGCTGAAGGCTTTGTATGCTGAATGTGCCAGCACTTCCAACCCAGATGACCCCCAGAAACTGGGAGCCCGACCCCGGGGTCTTTGCACCAGAACCCCACAGCATGGGTGGCCTAGCCGTGGTTAGACCGTGGCAGGTTTGCAGAGCCTCCCTCCTGTGGTCCTAGGACTCGGTAGAGCTTTTTCTTCAAACCTTATGACCCCGGCATGTCCAGCTGTGAAGAGGGGAGCTGCACCGGGGGGCCGAGCCCCCCACTCGGCCTCCCCTGTGCTGCTCTGCATGTCAGCTCCTCGGGCCCCCTGGGTCCTGCCCTGCTATAAGGCACCACGAGAGTTGGGCCACTGCCTGGGCATCCCAGCCCTTCCTGCCTCCTGACCTCCCCTGACCCCAGGCCCCCACTGAGGGGTGCTGGGGGGCAGCATCCAGGTATTGCTGAACGACAGGGGCTGCTGACCGGCTCCCATCCTCTCCCCAGGGCAGAGCGGCTTGGGGAAGTCCACCTTGATCAACACCCTCTTCAAATCCAAAATCAGCCGGAAGTCGGTGCAGCCCACCTCGGAGGAACGCATCCCCAAGACCATTGAGATCAAGTCCATCACGCATGGTGAGCGTCGGGGTGGGGCTGGCGGTGTCGACATGGGATGTGGGGGTGCCGAGTCGAGTCCCCTGAGCTGGGCAGGTTGAAACTCTGGGTCAGGGATGCTCTCCAGGACCCTTGCAGGCCTTGGTCAGATGGAGCCCCTGGAGGCAACGGGGTTCCACCGAAACCCACAGGCAGGGCCTACCCAAGACAGCTGTCACCAGCACCTACTGGGCTTCACTGCTGGAGGCGGTCCTCTTCCTGACATCACCTGGGGGGTCATTGCTGGTCACCCACGGACACCCCACATGGGCCTCGGGATAGGGCTGGCCAGGTTCCTATCAGGCAGGACCGGGGCCACACCAGGTGTCCGTGAGGGTCCGGGGTCCCCCCCCTGAGCTCCCGGGCGCTGCGATTCTGTGTAGATATCGAGGAGAAGGGTGTCCGCATGAAGCTGACGGTCATCGACACGCCGGGCTTCGGGGACCACATCAACAATGAGAACTGGTAAGGACCCGTGGGGCTGCCTCTCCGGGCCTGCTCTGCTGCTAAACCGTCAGAGGCCCCCAAATCTTCGACGAACGTACAGTTGCCCTGAGAATCTGGCCCTTCTCCTCCCCGGGGTCAAAGGTCAGCATGGGAGGCTGGCGTGGAGGCGCTCGGGGAAGGCTGCGGTCTCTGCTTAGAACGCCCCACACCCCTGGCACTTGTACTGGAAGGCTGAGGACCGGGCTGGGCCTCGGGGGATTGGGGGCCGCCCCCCGGGGGAGACCGGGTGGGAGCCGTCCCCCCCGCCGCGGCTGACGGGGCCTCGCCCCGCAGCTGGCAGCCGATCATGAAGTTCATCAACGACCAGTACGAGAAGTACCTGCAGGAGGAGGTCAACATCAACCGGAAGAAGCGCATCCCGGACACGCGCGTCCACTGCTGCCTGTACTTCATCCCTGCCACCGGCCACTCGTGAGTCCCCGCGGGCCGCGTGACCGGGTGGCCCTCTGCCGTCAGGTGCAGACCCCGTGCCATGCCTGCGGCTGCTTCTCGCACCGGGCGGGAAGAGCGGACGCAGCGCTACTGCCGGGCGGAGGATGGTGGCCGCCGTTTGGGGCCCTGCGATGCTGCGCCCACGCCCGCTCGGGACGGGCTTCCGGTTGGGGGTGGGTGGCACGCCGGGGCCGGCGGGCCAGGTTCTGGGGACGCCCGGACAGCAGCCGGTCCCGAAGGCTTGGCTGGGTGGGCCCAGAGCTGCTGGGTGCTTCCTCCCACTTCTCCCCCAGCTGCCCCCTCTGGGAGGACGCCTCGCCCAGGACGGTGCTCAGAGCCAGCCGCGTCCCCAGCCTGCTTCTGCCCAGCTCGGTGGCTCTCTGTCTGGGGAAGGCCCTCGTCCTCTTTTCCGCCCTCGCTGGGGGCCTGGCTGGCACTCAACCCATGGCCTTGGCCTTGACCTTGACCTTGCTGGCGTGTCCCCACCTGGGAGCCCCCACGGGCACCCTGAGGACCCTTTCTCAGCTCCAGCCAGCCAGAGGCAGGCAGCCCTGCCTCTCTCGTTCTGTCCCCATCGCTCCGTCCCCCTCAGCCAGACGCTCACCCGCGCCGTTCTGTTGCAGCCTCAGGCCCCTGGACATCGAGTTTATGAAGCGCCTCAGCAAAGTAGTGAACATTGTTCCCGTCATCGCCAAGGCCGACACGCTGACCCTGGAGGAGAGGGTGTACTTCAAACAGCGGGTAGGGCTCTCCACCTCCGTCCGGCCCCCACCCCCCGCGGGAACGAGGCTCGTGAGGGGCCATCAGACGCAACGTGCCGGGTTTCCCCAGGTGGAAGAGGAAGCCCAGAGGGGTTGGTCCCCGCTGAGGGGACAGGGGGCCTCATCTTCCTTCCTACCGCGGTCCCACGTCAGGCCGCCGCCCACGCAGGAGGGTGCGCCCGGGGCCGCTGCTTCCTAAGAGGCCACACATCAGAGCTGCCTGGGGGAGCAGGGAGAATGAGGCCCCTGGGCCCCACAGGGCCTCCACCCCGGTGGACATGAGCCAGGAGACCCTTCAGTCTAATCCCCGGCGCACAGGCCCCGGTGCAGGGGATTTTCCCAGCATGCTTGGGGAGGGCTGTGCCCTTGGCGCGGGTGCATCTGGTGGAGGGAGCAGGCACAGTGGCGGGTCTGTGCTTAGAGCGGGAAGGACGGCTGTGCGCGGCCATATCGGTGGGTGGTGCCGTGTTGCAAACGGAGGCAGGTGCACGCTGGGCTGCGGAGGGCCCGTGCAGCTCTCGGGGCCCGCCGTGGCAGGGGGTTTCCAGGTGGAGCTCGAGGGACCACTCGACAACCCGGAGCTGCTGTTGTCTCCGGGTGTGACGGGCCAGGGAGGCAGGACGGGGAGATGCTCGGGACTCGGGTGGCTGCACGTGTCTCCGGGCAGGCAGGCCTGCAGCTGCCCCTCCTCCCCTCAGGAGGCACCAAAACGAGGGAATCAGGGTCACCAGCCCTACGGAGCCTGCCCTTGACCCCAGGCTGGGCGCCCTCACTTTCTGGAGGTCACAGCGCAGGCAGATCCCGGGGGGCCAGTCCAGCTTGCTGTGTGGACGGCGCCCACATCTCTCCCCTCTGGATCCCCAGATCACTGCAGACCTGCTGTCCAACGACATCGACGTGTACCCCCAGAAGGAGTTTGACGAGGACTCGGAGGACCGGCTGGTGAACGAGAAGTTCCGAGTGAGTGGACTGGCCAGATGCTGTTCCCAGAGGCCCCTCTGTTCCTGCTAGAGGACACGGGCGGGGTCTTCCCACCCTCTCCAGTGGGACTGGGGAAATGGGTGGGATGGCCTTGAGCCATGAGAACGTATTCTCTGGGCCAGAAGGGGTCAGAGCCCAAGTGTTCACATGTGGCTCTCTCAGGCCAAGGGTCTCCGTTCTGGGGGGCCCCGGGCTCAGGGCAGCTCCTCCCAGGGGCCCAGGGAGTGGACTGGCTTTTGCGCACACGTGGCCAGTGCTGCCTGTCCCTCCCCCAGGAGATGATCCCGTTTGCTGTGGTGGGCAGTGACCATGAGTACCAAGTGAATGGGAAGAGGATCCTTGGAAGGAAAACCAAATGGGGCACCATCGAAGGTAATCGTCAAGCTGCTGGGGCCTCCAGACAGATCGGAAGACTCAAGCTCGGGCACCGAGGCCCCGGCTGGGTGCTCCTGAGTTCATCCGTTGCATTGCCCTGCTCAGTCACTGGGAGGGGGGGCAGGTGGCATGTCCAGGGCCCACAGCTGTTAGCTGATGGAGCTGTGCCTTCCCCCCATTCTCCCAGGGGGCAGGGAAATATCCAGAGAGGAAAGGAAGGAGCCATGAGGGGTCCTGCCAAGTTCTGGGTTCTGGTGCTAGTGTTTCATAGCCATGCTGTGTGACCCTGGACAAATCGCTCCATGTCTCTGGGCCTAGGGACAGGGCTGGGCTATAGCTCTGTCCAGCTCTGAGAACCAGTCAGCCCGCCTGCTGCAGAAGTTCCCGGGACCCCCACATCTTGGTGTCCTGGGGCTGCTGTAACAAATGAGCACAGGCTGGGTGGCTTGAAACAGAAATTTCTTCTCATAGTTCCGGAGGCCAGAAGTCAAGGTGTCAGCGGTGTTGGTTTCTATCGGAGGCCCTGAGGGAGAATGTGTTCCAGGCCTCTCTCCTGGTGGCTGTCGGCCATCCTCGGCGTCCCTTGGCTTGTCCCCAGTCCCTGCTCCGCCTTCAGCCTGCTGACTGTGTCTGTCTTCTCAGAAGGACTTTTGTCATTGGCTTAGCGTCCACTCGAAATCCCTCTTAGTTTCTCTGCCTTAGTTACATCTTGAAAAACTCTTTCCACATAAGCTTCCGTTCACAAATCCCGAGGGAGTAGGCAGTTGGACGAGGTTTGGGGGACACAGTTGAACTCCCTCGGGTGGTTCTTCACCCCCGCTCTCTTCCGTCAGGACAGACTGAAATAGGCCACTTCATCTTCGATCCCGTGGCTGAGGGCCCAGTACAGCCACTGCCCCCCCGCCCCCCGTGAAATTGGGCAGATCCCTTAATCCCCCAGGGCCTGTTTTCACCATCCTTAAAATGGGTACTATGTGCCAAGATTTTAGTAAAATGACAGAATGTCTCAAAGACTTTTGGAGCTTTGGGGGCAGCAAAGGCTCTAAGAAAGTGACCACTGGGGAAACCCATTGGTCGGCGAGCTCGTTCCCTCCTCCCTCCCTCCCTCCCTCCCTCTGCATTATCTTGCTGCGTGTTTAACCCCCTGCCCCCTGCGGCTGTCCCTGCACCCTCCTGCAGAGAGGCCCAGGCTGTGGCACCCTAGGGTCCACCCCTGCCCTGTGAAAGCCTGGGGGGAGGCATGGAGAGGCCCACAGACCCGCCCCGGGCAACCACGCAGGTGCTGGCGGGTTGGTGCAGGATGGTGTTTTCTGAACCAGTGTCTGCTGGCTCTGTCCTGCCACAGCTGTCCCCTCCTCTAGGGGTATCTCTGTGGGGGCCGCCCAGCTCCCCATCCACTCAGGCAGTCTCTGAGCTAGGCTTTACTGGGGCTCATCCTGCCTGGCTCCACCTTGTCCTGAAATGTTGGTGTTAGGAACTGTTCCACGAGCGCACGTTCCGGAGGGTGGAGAAGTGTGGGATAAGAAAGGCCCGTGGGGTCGCAGGGTCGCGGGAGAGGCTCCGGGGCAGCCCAGGGATGGACGCGCCTCTGCTGCCCCCTGGTGGCCCGCTGCAACCCGCAGGCTCACCTTGGGGTGGTGAGAAACAGCCCCACAACACCTGTAGGGACAGTGGCGAGGTGGCCGGCCTCCCATTCCTGCAGCCTTCACGAGCACCCTGGAGAAAATTTCTGCCCCCTGTCAACGTAGCTGAACAACCCCTCCAACACTGGCGGCTCTTTATCTCCAGGGCCTTGTGCGCTCATAACCGACCAGAGGACGGGCCGCTCTGTGCTGGCCCCTGGTGAGCCTGCGTAACATGCACTGTTCCCTCCTTCTTGCCCCCCCATCCCTGGTCCAGTTTCTTTGACCTCCCCCCTCCCCTACTGGGTGTGCGCCATCCCGAGGTGGTTCACTCATCCTCGGCAGCTGCCTGGTGCACACAGTTAACTCATCGAATCCCGTTGTGTCCCTGAGAGGTGGGTGACATTTGAGCCTCACTTTACAGACGAGGAAACTGAGGGTCAGAGAGGCCAGGATAAGTCACCGCAGGCCAGGAGAAGCAGCAGCCACGTGCCTGGACTCCTGGCCTGGGGCTCTGTTCTCCCCGCCAGCTCTCACTGCTTCTCCGCGTTAGGTAGCAATGCTGTGTGAGAGTCTGTGGGCAGAAGGTTCCAGTGTGGGCACAGCCCCGTGCTGGTGGGGCCGTGGGGGGAGGGCTGGGGTGTGGAGGGCGGAACCCAGGCCTGCCACAGCTGGAGTAAGGTGGAGGCACCGGGGCTCTCTCTCCCCAGCCCTGCCTGCCAGCTGGTGGGGGGTGGGAGGGGACAGGCCCCTTGCCTGAGTTCTGAGCCCCAATTCCCTGAGACCACAGAAGCGGGGCCATAGTGGTACCTTGGGTGCGTGAAGATTGGGTTAAACGTGCAGGTGCCCTGCACCGGCCGCTTTTCTGTTTGACCTCCGTGCCCCTCAGCGCAGACGGCGCCGCTCCACGCGGTTAAGGGGCCTGGACAGGCGTGGTAATCACACGCGTGAGTTACGCAGCAGAGCCATGAAGTGAACAGGGAGGCTGCCACCAGCTTCGGCCACAAGCCGCCACCAGGGTACCGCTCGAGGGGACCTGTGGGCACCTGGGGGTCCCTCCCCGCCCCAGCTTCCCACGTCCTGCAGCTCGTGCTTTGGGCCATGTGTGTGTCGCCGGGAAATACAGGGCTCCCGCACGCCGTGTAAATGGTGTGCGGGAGAAGGCCCACCTTTAGTCCCTGCCTTGTTCCGTTGCCGCCTGTCCCCCATTTTCAGGGTGCCCTGGGACATGCTGCTCTGGTTCCCAGTGAGGAGCAGTGGTGGCCTGCCGTCCTGTGGCCCACCGCCTGCTGCGGCATGGCCGGGCTCCTGTACCACGGCCCCACTAGACTGGAACCCTCTGGAGGGCGGGTGCCCGGTCAGGCCTGCCCTGGTGGTATCCGCAGAGCTGGGTGCCTGTGGAGCAGTGACTCCCACCCTCCCCACCCACCTGCCCAGGCTCCTCTGGGTGCCAGAACTGCTGGGGGGAGGGGAGAGGCAGGGTGGGGGAGGGGCTTCGAGTGACCTTAAAGCTCTTTCTGTCTCCTCCTCAGTTGAGAACACCACCCACTGTGAGTTTGCCTACCTTCGTGACCTCCTTATCAGGTGAGAGAGGGCTGTGGGGTGTTGGCCTTGGCCCCCTGAGGGCCCCGAGAGGGCCCTGAGTCAGGAGTGTGGGCAGTGGGGGGGTAGGCAGAGGTCCTGGACGGCAGCTGGTCCGTCCTCCCCCAGGAGGACCTTGGAAGCCCATTGTCTAAAACAGCTCCGTGGAAGTGAAGCCGGAAGTAAAAATCCTTCATCTGTGTGAGAGCATCCGGGTGGGAAGGTGCGAGTCCATTGATTCAGGGCCCCAGGGGGTCTTTTGTGGGATGGTGTGTGTCTCCCACTCCCATCCCAGTGTCTTCTGACCCCATGGCTCTGACCTACCTCTGGCTCCTTGGTTTTCCTTGAGCCCAGGCAAGGAGTAGCCATCCTTAGGCCGTTAGAGAGGGTGCCAGCTCGCTGGGCCTGGGCATTTAACTGGAGATAGTGGGGGCTCCAGCCATGGCACCAGGGGCCCCAGCTTCTCAGCAGGTGGGTGCATTCTGGGGATGAATGAAGTCCAGTGGAGGGCCAAGGCTGTCTCTTGGGGCTTCTAGGTTGGGGCGTGGAATGTGGCTTCTGGAAGTGACCCACTGTGTTAGCCTGGAGACCGTAAGCCCTTCTGAGCCCTCTTTCCAGTCTGTCCTGTCGGGCCAGGAGGGAGGGAGAACCCGAGCGCAGGACCCGTAGTGTCGACCAGCACTCCAGCTCAGGCTGTAGCCCCAGGACCGGTGGTCTCCCACCGGCCGCTGGCCCGGTGCTGCTTGATGGCAGCAAGGACACTCCAGCGCTCGCCCCTCTGAGCGTGCACCCAGCCCCTGTCCGCGGACTGGCCACAGGCTTGACACAGATGGGGGCACGTGCGTCAGGACCGAGGTGTCCCGAGAGGGTCTGGGGCGCCGTGGAGGCCTGCGGGGGCGGGGGCAGGGTGAGCACCTGTGGGCTCCTGTCCCCGCAGGACGCACATGCAGAACATCAAGGACATCACCAGCAGCATCCACTTCGAAGCTTACCGCGTGAAGCGGCTGCACGAGGGCAGTGCTGCGTCCAACGGCGTCGAGGAGAAGGGGCCCGAGGCTCAGGAGATGTAGACCCGCCCTGCCCACGGGACCCCGCCCCTAGTCCTTCCCAGCACCACCCCCAGGCCAGCCCACATGCCCCATTTTATTTTATTTTATATAATTTTCTCCACTTGTCATCGTTCCGCCCCTTTACACGCCTCCAAGTAACAAGGTCACATGCGCCCTCCTGAGTCTGTGCGCTCTCAGCCGCTGACTGCGGGGCCCGGGCCGGGCGGGGTCTCGGACAGGAGGCCGTCCCTCTGACCGTCCCCGAGGTCTGGGAGAGGCTGGGCCGCGGCTGGGAGGGGCCGGAGAGGACCCGCAGGTTCCCCGCCAGCCCCGGGTGCCAGGTGCAGCTCCCGGTCGCCCTCAGCCCCAGCCTCTGAGCGAGGCAGGCTGGTTCGGGGAGCCGGCGTGGTGGACCTGGAGCCCTTTCCTGCCCCCTCCTTCCTGCACGGCCCAGGCCATAACTCAGACCCCTAACTCAGAGAGCCCCCGCCCTTGCCCCGATCAAGGGAATACTTAATTCCATGAGATGCGAGTTGCCAATTGCTTAGACACAGGGAGGCCCATTGCCTGCTGCCCGCCCGCCCGCGAGCCCGTCCCGGAGCAGAAAGTGCCTTTATCTCAGCCGTCCACGAGCCAGCCTTCTCTCCCCTGCTGTCCCTGCCACCAGAACTGGGGACAAGTCGGAGAGAGGGAGGTGTGTCTTCATTTCTCCATCGCCCCCCACCCCCAGATTTGATTGAGCATGCAAAGGGAGGAAAAAGATGCACCCCACTCCAGCCCACCCCCGTGATTTTGGGGAAGGTCCAAGCAGGTGAATCTGGTGGAGGAACTGAGGGAGGGAGAGGGGGCCATGCGGGAAGGAGAGGGCTGTGTGGGCCGGGGCTTGGCCTGTTCAGCCCACGTGACTCCAGCGCCTGCCCTGCCCCTTGTGATTGGGAGAGTGTGTGTTTCTGTCCGTCTGTCTGTCCAGAAATGTCTGTTTAGACATCTCTTTGGCCTAAGAGGCTCTGGTTAAATTACGCCCAGGTGGTACACATTCAGCCGTCCTGGCCCAGGCCTTGCTGACACCTTGACCCCAGGAGCTTTCCGTTGCCCTAAAGATGCCTGGGCTCCTGCACCCGAGAGCCCATCGTAAAGACCCCCCAAAGAGGGAGAGGTCAGGAGGCAGGTGTGCGTGGCCCCTCACGGGGCTGCAGCCCAGCATTTGACAAGCATGGCTCAGCCAGTCCCTCCTGCTCCCTCACCCTCTGTCTCCACGGGGAGACCAGCAGGGAGCGTCCGAGCCGCACAGGGCAGACGGCAGCCTGCCTTCTGGAGAGCGAGGGGCCTGGCGCAGGTCATGAGATGAGACGCAGGGGAGGTACACGTGTGTCTGCACACCCCAGGCTGGCTTCTTGCAGCCCGTGAGAAAAGCAGCGGGAGGAAGGGGGTGCGGACAGGCCTGTGCCGGGGGTGTGTGTGTGTGTGTGTGTGTGTGTGTGTGTACGTGTCCTTGCATTGTGTGTTCACTCCCCACCTAAGACAGGAAGGACCCCTTAGCAAACCCGTTTACTTGCCGACTTGCCCCATTTTTGCCAAAACCAAGATTGCGAGGAAACGCCTAGCCCCAGCGGCGGGGTGAGGGCGTGGGGCAGCCCCCCGGGCGGGACGGACTCGCTTTCCTTCTCTGTAGCCAGACCCTGACAGGTCGTGAGTTCCACTGGCATCAGTTCCACAGTGGCCTTCTGCTATGTGCCTCCTGAGAAATTCGTCTTTTTGTATAAATAACAAAGTGTTGAAAATGTATTTCCTGAAATAAATGTCCAAACGCAAACCTGGCGGGGGATGTGTTCTCTGCCTGTCCCCGAGGCGTGGTTTTGCTTCGAGAAGAAGCCATCGCAGTGGTTGCTGGGGACTGTTTCATCTCATGATGGGGAAGCTGGTTTCGGGGAGTTTTTGCGGAAAGCCAAGGGCAAAGCTTTCCTGATTAATTCACTTAAGGAGGCTGGGAAGGGTTTCCTGCAGGGGGACGCCCCAAGCCGCTTCTGTACCTGTAGGGTTGGAAATAAAGTTTCTCTTAAAATTCGCCCTATTAGATCGAACCCTAGGAACTGGTTAGTAGTGGACGGTAGGTCCCTACCAGTGAGCTTGGTCCCAGGGAGCGCGGCCCCGGGTCGAGGGGTTCGGGGGGCTGCCGTGGGTGCGCGTCTCTGCACACCACTGTGGGCATTCGCCGTGCGTAACACACCACCACGAACCGGGCTGCCCCAAACAACAGAAACCCATTCTCTCCTGGCTCTGGAAGCCAGAAGTCCAAGGTGGAGGTGTCAGCGGGCCGTGCTTCCCCCGGCCTTCTACTCCGTGCCCCCTTTTTGCCTTGCAGACGAGAAACAGATCTCTTGTAAGGCACTCCCGCTGGACTGGGGCCCACCTTCAGATGGCCTCATCTTGTCCTTAACTTAATTACATCTGTTAAAACCCTGTTTCCAAATAAGGTCATGTTCTGAGGTTCTGTCTGAGGACATGAATTTGGGGGGGTGGGTGCTGTTCAACCTATGGCATCCCCTTCCCCCTCCGTCGCTGGACCTCGGGGACGGGACAGCGACCCAGGGCCCTGCAGCGGGACTCAGTGATGCAGTTTCGAGGTTTGCTCTGCCACTGACTGGCTGGGGAGGATTACCTCGGCCTCCCCAGCCCTTCCGTCGGGCAGGTTGGCTGGTTCTGCAGAAGGTAAGATGGGTTTCGTGTCCAAATGAGTCCATGGACAGTGGCCACATGGACCATCTGCTTCCTGGATTCTGGGGTGTCACCGGCTGCCGATGTCTGCTGGGGGCACAGGAGGAGGACAGGGTCAGCCCAGGGGTGGGGGCTGCGAGGCCATCATCTCAAGGTGCTTCCGCTCTGACAGCATCTGCTCTTACACTTCTTGACCCTGAAACTCCCCCCCTCTCTCCACCAGACAGAAACCTGTCCCCATTTTTGCCCCCGCTGCCCTTTCTGGGCCTGGCCTTCTCCAAGCCTTGATCTCGGTTCCAGAATTTGGCTCCTGCCCCTTATGCCGCTGGTCCCTCCCTCGCTAGCCTGACGGGGACCAGGCCACTGGCTCTGCCCCCCCACCTGCACTTCCCATCCAAGGGCAGCCCGGGAATGCCTGCGGTGATGGGGGCCCCTCCCACTCAAGCAAGCAGTCCTCTGTGGATCCGGGTGACCAACGGTCCCAGTCTGCCTGGACATGTGGGGTTTCCAGGAATGTGGGACTAGCAGTGCTAAGACCGGGATGGTCCTGGGCGAGCCGGGCAAGTCACTCATCCTGTGTAGTGACCCCACGCCACCCTGACCCTTCCCACTGTTCGGGGTCCTGGTCTTGGACTCCTTGGGCCAAGGGGCTCCAGTGGAGCTGGGCTGTTGCCAAGACATCCTGGGGGTGAGCGGGTGGCCCCAAGGACCAGCCACTATGTCATACTGGCTCTGAGCACCTGTGTGGGGGTGGGATGTCCCGAGGGGGCTGTGGTGACCAGGTGTCCTGTGCTCATGCCTTCCCTGCTCTGGGCTGCAGGATTTGAACCAAGAAAATGATCAAATCAACAGGCAGGTTTTTTTGTTGGGGAGGCTTTTCCAGACCCTGCCTTGTGTGTGTCCTTGGCGTCCAGCAAGGATCCATGGCAGGTGGCCTCCACCTGGGGGAGAAGCCAGATGGAAATCAGATAAGGGGTCCCCTTTCGGATCTATATTTATGGATGTGCCCCCTCTCATTTTTAAACATTACTTTCTGACTACAAAAGTAACAAAGTAGACAATGTGGAATGTGGAAAATGCCAGGAAAAAAACCCCACACCACAAGGAAATGAAAAGCCCACCATCCTCCCTAGTGTCAACTCTGGTGGGGGCTGGAGTCGTTAGCCTCATGGTTCCTGTGCTTTGCTTTGTCTCCTGCTTGATTTGGTTTTAGGGGTGCTGGGGAGAGGAAGTTGGGGGGCAGGAGGGAGGGTGAGAGCCATGCAGACTTCTGGGCATCCCGTCTCAGGTACCACCCTGCAGGGGTCCCCAGTCGCCACGCACGCCTCGCAGGTGGCCGTACCCCCGTAACCTTTAGCCCCGGTGAAGCTGCCTTGTCCCCGGCCCTCCCCTCCCCCCTCTCTCTGCTCTCCCCCACCCCTCCCCCTGAGGAAGGAGAAGGGGGACAGGCTTCCAAGTAGGTTGGGCCCAGCTCGGGTGTCCCGGACAGTGGAAATTGGGACTCACTGAGCAGACCAGATGCATTTCCTGCCTTGGCGCCTAGAACGCTTTCCAGATGTGTGTGCTGCCCCAAGGCACAGTCAGCCTGGAGAACCAGCCCCGGCTGTGTCAGGGACGCTGGCCTAACGCCAGCCCATGGGTCAATCACCGATGAAACCGTCACTGTGAGGAGCCCACACCTGAGAGCCTGTCCTTGGAGAGTCCCAGGGAGGCCGTGGTTCCCTCTGCTGACCCAGGCTGGCTGCAGACCCCAGCCCTGCCCCCACTCTGAGGGTGCTGGCCTTTCCAGAAAGTAAGATGTCCTGGCTTTTCTCTGATAATATGAGCCATACCTGCTTCCTGCAGAAAGTGCGAAAAATAGAGAAAAGCCAGAAACCAACAACCTGAACAGCGAACACAAACCCACCGTTGCCAGTCAACCAGCTAATGCATAGGAAGTAAAGAAGAGCTTTTAAATGCATCTGCAAACCTTGTGTTTGTCTTTCCACAGCTGAGCTCTGGCGGAGCGCGTCCTTCGGTAACCCGCGTTTTCACTTCCCTGTCAGGGTTTTCCCACTTTATTATGTTTGCTTGGAAAACAGGATTTCGGTGGCGGTACGTTAGTCCATCCCGTACACCTGTCTTATTGAGTGAGGATTGCTACGTTTTTACCCCTGTCCATGGGCTGCGCCCGGAGGGCCAGAGGGGTGCAAGCCATCCCTGTCCTCACAGATGAGAGAGGTGCCTGCTTGCAGGAAGCTACCGGAAATGGTTCAGAAGCCCACGCTGAGGGGCGCCTGGGTGGCACAGTGGTTAAGCGTCTGCCTTCGGCTCAGGGCGTGATCCTGGCGTTATGGGATCGAGCCCCACGTCAGGNTGCTCCTCTGCTATGAGCCTGCTTCTTCCTCTCCCACTCCCCCTGCTTGTGTTCCCTCTCTCGCTGGCTGTCTCTATCTCTGTCGAATAAATAAATAAAATCTTTAAAAAAAAAAAAAGAAGCCCACGCTGAAGGGGTCTGTGTAGACCCAGAGACAGGAGGGGCTCCCGGACTGTGTTCACCTGTCCTCCCCCTCCTGCCCGTTTCCGTCGAGGCTCTCATTACTGCGGTTTGGCCTGTGGATGGACAAAGCATCCTTGTGAAGTCGTGAGCCCAACCAGCAGAGTCCCACACACGTGACGGCCTCGCGGAGTTCAGGGGTCACAGCGCACAACACTGCTTTGACTCTATTTCCAAAATGCTCATTTCGGAGCTCCTTTTCCACATAGAGTCAGGTAGGCAGCTGGGCACCTCTCGAGTGGGAAGACCCCAGCAGGTCACCCCTCCTCGATCACATATTGAGGACGCCCAGAGGCCAGAGGGGGTGGGTTGGGGAGGGAGGGGTGGATGCAATGGCCCCTGGGCCCTACCCTGCGTCCTTGACCTTGACCGGTCCCTCAGCTTCAGGAGAGACAGGAGGCCCAAATAGCCTTGTGGTTATTGTCTGTCGCGCTAAGTGCCAGAGACCTGGCCCACGATGGGGGAGGCATCAGACTGGGCTTCCTCCGTGTGAAAGCCTAAGTCGGGGGAGCATGGACTTGGAGGGCACCGGGAGGCCGAGAGGCTGGAAGCCACAGAGGGCGTGGGGAAGCTGGAGGGGCTGATTCTACCGCAAGTCAAGACTCTCCCTGCACCCCTGCAAGGCTGCCCCCACCACCTCCTTTCTCCCACCCATGTGAGCCCCAGCCACTCTCTCGCTGCGCCCCTGCCTGTCCCCCTCCCCCCCCCCAGGGCAGCAGGGTAGCTCCAGGGACACCTGACGCCCAAAGTCCTCCACACGGGGGGCCTCTAGCCAGCCCTCTGCGGTTCCGTGCGGCGTCCTGGGCCGCCGCTCAGCCGCTGGTTCCCGCGGATCCCGATAGAAGAGTGCCGCTGAATGAAAGCGCAGAGCCCAGGGAGAAAGCCTCTTCCCGTCAGAGAGGACGGCTGTAAATAATGGGACTAAAGAGGGAGGATGAATAATGAAAGCTGCCCAGAGTGAGTGGGTCTTGAACCATCTGCCTGATTTAAAAACTAATTACTTGGAGAGAGTCACTGCCGGGGAACCGCTGCCCGTTTCCCACAATGCCCTCCTCCCTCCTCCCCCTCCTCCTCCTCCTCTCTCTTCCCCCTCCTCTCTCTTCCTTCTCCTCTCTCTTCCTTCTCCTCTCTCTTCCTTCTCCTCTCTCTTCCTTCTCCTCTCTCTTCCTTCTCCTCCCTCTCCTTCCTCTTCTCCCCCTCCTCCTCCTATACCCTCTTCTCCCTCCTTCCTCCTCCCCCTCCTCCCCCTC
>NC_048230.1:41442105-41447478 GCF_002007445.2 Ailuropoda melanoleuca
CCAGGAACACCAACAGCAGGCTGATCAGCCAGTCCTGGCACGCGGAGAACTCCCATGGCCCCTCCATCTCCCTGATGAATGACTTCGTTGGAGCCTGTCCCACGAAGAAATACAAGTCCCCTGAAGGAAACAGCCACATGGAGGGACCGCGTGGGGGAGGCGCCCAGGACCCATGCAGGCGGAAAGCAGCCTCTGCATCGTGCCTGGCGCCCCGCGAGAGGGCTGGGGATGCCCCGGCCCCAAGTGGTGCCCCTGGCTGGAGGGCTCCGGGACATCTCACCCTCAGAATGTCCTTGCGTGCCGGGAGTTGGGGCAGGGGACGGGAGTGAGTGTTTATGGGGACGGAGCTTCAGGTTGGGAAAAGAGCCTCAGGTCAGGAAGAGAGAACGTTCTGGAGGTGGATGGGGCGGGGGCTGTGCAACACTGTGAGTGTGCTTAACGCCTCCGAACTGCACATTTAAAAACGGCTAAAACGGTCAATTTTATGTTATGTCTATTTTACCACAACTTCAAAAATAAGTATTTTTAAAAAGGCTGTGCGTGTCTCAGGCTCACTGGGCCTGGGACAGGCTGGTCTCATGGTGGAGGATGTGGTTCCAGCATGTTTTAGCAAGGCAAAGTGACAAGGGTGCGTACCTGCGTCTCCCACGGGCAATGGGGGCCTTGGGGCTGCGGGGGGGTGGGGCGGGGTGCTCTGCCAAAGGGAGGGAAAACTGCCCTCCAGACAGCTGCAAGTGGGGCTTTGAATGCTGGGTGGGGGTAGGACCAGCAGTGCCTCCCAGTTGGTGAGCTGTGGGGGTGTGGACATGGCCTGGTGGTGGGGGGGGGTTGCTTGGGATTTGCAACCAGATTAACCCAAGGGGGACACTCATTACAGAGGCTTAGTAGCATCTTTGGGTCTTCACTGCCTATTTGGCGGCCCAGGCCCAGCCCCCCACCTGCCCCTGCCCCTGTGGGAGGGTATGGACCCCTGCTCTGGCTCTGGGGCCAGTCAGCATCCTGCTGGTTGGTGAGTGAAGTTCCTGCATCCCAGCCTCTGCGTTTCCCTACCCCTCCTCCTCAGGGTCCCGTCCAAAGCTCCAGCTCCCCAGGGCAGCTGGGGCTTGCTGGGGAAGAGAAAAGTCCTTTCCTATAACAGAGGGGCCTGAGGTTTCCCAGCATGTCAAGGTTTACAGAGATTCCCGCTCACGTGGTGCCTTTGGAGAAGGCCCATCAGGGGGTGCGGGGTCCAGGGCCCAGATGAGGAAACGGGTCGTGCAGCAGGGGTGGTGGTGGAGGCCCGGTTCCCGGGGTTCCACCTGCAGGTGCCTGGCGCTCTGGGAGCTGCTCTGGGCAGCTCTTCCTCTGCTGCCAGCCTCCCTGGGAGGAGTAGGGCTGGAGCACAGCCATATTCAATCTCATTGCACAGGGCTGCCTGTGGTCTCACAGTAGGGAGCATGTGTCCGCGTGCACACACGTGAGCTAGCCAGCAAACACGCGTGCCCCCGTAGCACATAATACAGGGAAATGCATGTGGTCGAGAGAGCCCACTAGTTTGGGACTGCAATCAGTGTCCCCCCCAAATTCATATGTCGGAGCCTACCTCCAAGGTGATGGAAGTTGGAGGTGGGGCCCCCGGCAGGTGATTAGGTTTCTTCAGGATGTGATTCATGCTTTCTAAGAAGAAGAGACCAGATAGCTCTCTCTCTGTCTGTGCACGCACTGAGGGGGGCCATTTGAGCACAGTGAGAAGGCAGCTGTCTACAAGCCACAGGACCAGCTCTCACCAGGAGCAGAATCCGTCTGTCAGCACCTTGATCTTAGACTCCCTGGTCTCCAGAAGTGTAAGGAATGAATTTCTGTTGTTTAAGCCACCCGGTCTAGGGTATTTTGTTATATCTGCCCAAGCAGATAAGACATCCACCATCATCACCATATCACCACCACCATCACCAGCATCACCACCACCACCATCATCACCCTCACCATTGTCACCACCATCATCACCACCATTACCACCACCACCATCATCACCCTCACCATTGTCACCACCATCATCACCATCATCACCACCATTACCACCACCACCACCACCACCATCACCCTCACCATTGTCACCACCATCACCACCATCATCACCACCATTACCACCACCGCCATCATCACCCTCACCATTGTCACCACCATCATCACCATCATCACCACCATTACCACCACCACCACCACCAGCATCATCACCCTCACCATTGTCACCACCATCATCACCATAACCAGCACCATCACCACCTTTATCACAAACATGCTGAAACTGACAGGATGGCCTCAACTTGCTTCTCTGCCCTGGAGTCAAAAGGAATGAAAACCAGGGGCACCTGGCTGGCTCAGTCAGTGGAGCATGTGACCCTTGATCTCGGGATTGTGAATTTGAGCCCCACATTGGGCACAGAGATTACCTAAAAATAAAATCTTAAAAAAAAAAATGAAGAATGAAAACCAGCCAGAAGGTGGAGGGCAGAGCTGACAGCAGAGGAGAAGGTGAGCTGTTTGCAACCCCTTCTGGTGCCCTTTCTGCTGCCCAGGCCTGTTCACACATGCAGCCTACCTTCCCCACTAGATCTTTTAACATCTTTATCATAAAGTCCTCCTCCAGTAATTCTAACATCTCAGCCATCTCTGGGTCTACTTGTACCAACAATTTTTCTCCTGATGATGGGTCACATTTTCCTGCTTCTTTGCACGTAATTTTTTATTTATTCCAAATGTTATGTGTAAGACCCAGGAGTGTGCAAAATAAATATATTTCTCCCAGAAAAAGAACATGACCCTTCTACTTTCAGGCCATGAGTGTAAGGGGCTGAGCCCGTCTAGTATGCATTGAACCGGGTCTGGGCTTGGATGCCGCATTCATTAGATTCATTTTGCCACTTGATTCCAGAGTTTTGAAGGTAAGATGGGGTCTTTCCTTTAGTGTTTGGGAGAGAAGACGACAATATGATAAAGTTAATGTGTGTCTCTACGTAAAAGGTAGGTGGAACATGCTCATAACGTGGCTGGCGTGGTAGGAGGCAGGTGTATGGAGGGGGAGTGCTGTTGAACGGGAGGCCATTGGTGTGCAGGGATGGGTGGTTAATTCTCAAAGATGGCAGAGCGTATCTTTGAAGCATAGATGATATGGCTGTGAATGTAGAAAATGATGAATATTAGGTTGGTGAAAGGCCTTCTTTGCTGAATCCAGTCCCCTCACAGACCCTAAGAGACATCTCAGGACTTCCAAATCAACTGGCCACAGGCCATGGCTGCTTCCATGGAGTAGGAAAATGTGGACACCCCAGTTCTACCTCCAAACCCCAGCACATGGGGCATCGTCCCCCCCAAGAGGAATTCACCACTAGAAAACAGAAACTGTCCTGGTCCTGGACCAGATCTCTGTGTCCCAGCCTCGCCCACAAGAGGGGCTCCCATGAGCCCCACTCAGCTCTCTGCCAGACTTCCCACAGAGCTTTCTGGCTTTTGTCAGCTCGAGACAGCCCTAGAAATCTGTGCAAGCCGAGGGGGTGTGTGTCTTAATAAAGCTGGAACTCTGTAATTTAGCAATTACTGTAACCCACACTTGTAATTTTGGGGGCTTCTCGTAATTCTTCTTTGTACTCTCTCTCTCTTTTAAAAAATATGCAGCTTTAATAGCTTTCTCTTTAATGCTCCAAAGGCTGGCGCCCCCCACCCCAGGCAGCTGCCGAGCACACAAAGTGTGCAGACTGCGTTCGTGCTGCTTTTCAAGGATTAAAAAGGTTAATTTAATGTTCGGCAGCTCCCAAAGGAAATTGAACTTGCTCTTTGCAATTGTGCACGCCTTCAAAGTCCGGAATCCATCTAGTTTGATCATCAGTGTGGACTGAAAACCGCCGTAAGGTGCAATCTGCCCACCTCCCAGGCTCTGTTATTAACCAGTCCCTTTAGTGCTCCCTGATTGTACGAGCGCTACTCTTGCTCCTTGGCCTCCATTCATGTGATTACCTGTTTGTTCATTTAAGGAAGGCTTGTTTTGAGAACCTCCGTGTGCCAGTAATATGCTTCCTATGGGGAATCTAAGTCATAAAAGGCAGGACCTCTTCTCGGGTGTTTGTAGCATGGTGGGGAAGACAGATGACCGTCTCCTAACTGCAGTTCAGAGCGGAGTTGGCACAGGGGCTGTGGGAGCCAGGGTGGGAAGGACAGAAGGACGCCGGAGAGACAAAGCCCGGGAAGGGGCAGCACTTGGTTGAGGGAGTGGCGAGTGTCAGGCATGAAAGAAAAGCAGTGCACGGTGGTCAAAGACACATAATTCTGTGGAGCTGGGAGGAAATCTGGAAACGGGCAGGAGAGGAGCCAGGAGGGCAAGCAGGTCAGCGTACTGTGGCTTGCCTCTCTCCACACAACAGGAAGAGCAGGCTAGAAGTAAGTAAGCCTGCAGAGAGGCCGAGTACCAGCTGTAGACGGAGCCGACAGGTGTATGTCAACAACCCTGGAGGTAGTGTTCTCTGTCCAAGCGACCGTGGGCATTTACGAAAGCTGATTCTAGGCTATGCCGCAAAGAAACCTCAACAAAATCCCCCAAGAAGAAACATTACCGACTACATCTGACTTCAGTGTAGTAAGACGGAGAATTAATAACAAAAATTAACATTAAAAAATTAACTATGAAAATGGTTGCATTAACTACTTAACTAATAAAATTGTAAACCTTCTATTCTTACTATGGAGGCCAGCAATGTAATGGTCCAAAATTCACAGAGACGGTATTTCCTGAATTGTACTATAAGCTTGGCTCTGTGCTGTGTTCCCGGATTTAGCTTTATCTATCCCACATGAACAGAGTAGAACTTCTTGTTTGCTGGGAAATAGTTTGGTGTCTAGATCACACGCAGCCTTAAAAATATATTGCTCGCTTCAGCTAGCAATCGATACTGGCAGAGTAGGGTAAAAATAACCATCTCTCGGTTGTGTCCTTGGACGGAAAACTTGAATATAGCAAGAATGGAAAGAGTTAAAGAATTTTATGCATTCAAAATATTTAAGCTACGCCAGCAGTAATGTGAAGTCAAGCCACATATCTTTTTAAAAAATAAGTATCCTTAATGAGAGGATAAATCCGTACAACCGCTATCAGATATTAGAGCCAGATGTTATCGGCTTGACCTTTGGGCGACCATAATGCCTCATCGCAGGGTCTGGCAATAGTTTTCATTCTTTAAAACCCGGGTATAGACGTTCCTTATCAGATGTGACCTGCACGTGGGTAGAAAAGAAAGCAGTTGGAAAAGATCCACTTTGTGACCCAATGTATAAGCAATTTTGTAACCTCTCCCTTGATGTTTGAAAAGAGGGAATATTATGAAAAACCTATTTTTTTTAAAA
>NC_048230.1:41453508-41496684 GCF_002007445.2 Ailuropoda melanoleuca
CATCACCCTCACCATTGTCACCACCATCATCACCATCATCACCACCATCACCACCACCGCCATCATCACCCTCACCATTGTCACCACCATCATCACCATCATCACCACCATTACCACCACCACCACCACCAGCATCATCACCCTCACCATTGTCACCACCATCATCACCATAACCAGCACCATCACCACCTTTATCACAAACATGCTGAAACTGACAGGATGGCCTCAACTTGCTTCTCTGCCCTGGAGTCAAAAGGAATGAAAACCAGGGGCACCTGGCTGGCTCAGTCAGTGGAGCATGTGACCCTTGATCTCGGGATTGTGAATTTGAGCCCCACATTGGGCACAGAGATTACCTAAAAATAAAATCTTAAAAAAAAAAATGAAGAATGAAAACCAGCCAGAAGGTGGAGGGCAGAGCTGACAGCAGAGGAGAAGGTGAGCTGTTTGCAACCCCTTCTGGTGCCCTTTCTGCTGCCCAGGCCTGTTCACACATGCAGCCTACCTTCCCCACTAGATCTTTTAACATCTTTATCATAAAGTCCTCCTCCAGTAATTCTAACATCTCAGCCATCTCTGGGTCTACTTGTACCAACAATTTTTCTCCTGATGATGGGTCACATTTTCCTGCTTCTTTGCACGTAATTTTTTATTTATTCCAAATGTTATGTGTAAGACCCAGGAGTGTGCAAAATAAATATATTTCTCCCAGAAAAAGAACATGACCCTTCTACTTTCAGGCCATGAGTGTAAGGGGCTGAGCCCGTCTAGTATGCATTGAACCGGGTCTGGGCTTGGATGCCGCATTCATTAGATTCATTTTGCCACTTGATTCCAGAGTTTTGAAGGTAAGATGGGGTCTTTCCTTTAGTGTTTGGGAGAGAAGACGACAATATGATAAAGTTAATGTGTGTCTCTACGTAAAAGGTAGGTGGAACATGCTCATAACGTGGCTGGCGTGGTAGGAGGCAGGTGTATGGAGGGGGAGTGCTGTTGAACGGGAGGCCATTGGTGTGCAGGGATGGGTGGTTAATTCTCAAAGATGGCAGAGCGTATCTTTGAAGCATAGATGATATGGCTGTGAATGTAGAAAATGATGAATATTAGGTTGGTGAAAGGCCTTCTTTGCTGAATCCAGTCCCCTCACAGACCCTAAGAGACATCTCAGGACTTCCAAATCAACTGGCCACAGGCCATGGCTGCTTCCATGGAGTAGGAAAATGTGGACACCCCAGTTCTACCTCCAAACCCCAGCACATGGGGCATCGTCCCCCCCAAGAGGAATTCACCACTAGAAAACAGAAACTGTCCTGGTCCTGGACCAGATCTCTGTGTCCCAGCCTCGCCCACAAGAGGGGCTCCCATGAGCCCCACTCAGCTCTCTGCCAGACTTCCCACAGAGCTTTCTGGCTTTTGTCAGCTCGAGACAGCCCTAGAAATCTGTGCAAGCCGAGGGGGTGTGTGTCTTAATAAAGCTGGAACTCTGTAATTTAGCAATTACTGTAACCCACACTTGTAATTTTGGGGGCTTCTCGTAATTCTTCTTTGTACTCTCTCTCTCTTTTAAAAAATACGCAGCTTTAATAGCTTTCTCTTTAATGCTCCAAAGGCTGGCGCCCCCCCACCCCAGGCAGCTGCCGAGCACACAAAGTGTGCAGACTGCGTTCGTGCTGCTTTTCAAGGATTAAAAAGGTTAATTTAATGTTCGGCAGCTCCCAAAGGAAATTGAACTTGCTCTTTGCAATTGTGCACGCCTTCAAAGTCCGGAATCCATCTAGTTTGATCATCAGTGTGGACTGAAAACCGCCGTAAGGTGCAATCTGCCCACCTCCCAGGCTCTGTTATTAACCAGTCCCTTTAGTGCTCCCTGATTGTACGAGCGCTACTCTTGCTCCTTGGCCTCCATTCATGTGATTACCTGTTTGTTCATTTAAGGAAGGCTTGTTTTGAGAACCTCCGTGTGCCAGTAATATGCTTCCTATGGGGAATCTAAGTCATAAAAGGCAGGACCTCTTCTCGGGTGTTTGTAGCATGGTGGGGAAGACAGATGACCGTCTCCTAACTGGAGTTCAGAGCGGAGTTGGCACAGGGGCTGTGGGAGCCAGGGTGGGAAGGACAGAAGGACGCCAGAGAGACAAAGCCCGGGAAGGGGCAGCACTTGGTTGAGGGAGTGGCGAGTGTCAGGCATGAAAGAAAAGCAGTGCACGGTGGTCAAAGACACATAATTCTGTGGAGCTGGGAGGAAATCTGGAAACGGGCAGGAGAGGAGCCAGGAGGGCAAGCAGGTCAGCGTACTGTGGCTTGCCTCTCTCCACACAACAGGAAGAGCAGGCTAGAAGTAAGTAAGCCTGCAGAGAGGCCGAGTACCAGCTGTAGACGGAGCCGACAGGTGTATGTCAACAACCCTGGAGGTAGTGTTCTCTGTCCAAGCGACCGTGGGCATTTACGAAAGCTGATTCTAGGCTATGCCGCAAAGAAACCTCAACAAAATCCCCCAAGAAGAAACATTACCGACTACATCTGACTTCAGTGTAGTAAGACGGAGAATTAATAACAAAAATTAACATTAAAAAATTAACTATGGGGGCGCCTGGGTGGCACAGCGGTTAAGCATCTGCCTTCGGCTCAGGGCATGATCCCGGCGTTATGGGATCGAGCCCCACATCAGGCTCCTCTGCTATGAGCCAGCTTCTTCCTCTCCCACTCTCCCTGCTTGTGTTCCCTCTCTCGCTGGCTGTCTCTATCTCTGTCTTATAAATAAATAAATCTTTAAAAAAAATTAACTATGAAAATGGTTGCATTAACTACTTAACTAATAAAATTGTAAACCTTCTATTCTTACTATGGAGGCCAGCAATGTAATGGTCCAAAATTCATAGAGACGGTATTTCCTGAATTGTACTATAAGCTTGGCTCTGTGCTGTGTTCCCGGATTTAGCTTTATCTATCCCACATGAACAGAGTAGAACTTCTTGTTTGCTGGGAAATAGTTTGGTGTCTAGATCACACGCAGCCTTAAAAATATATTGCTCGCTTCAGCTAGCAATCGATACTGGCAGAGTAGGGTAAAAATAACCATCTCTCGGTTGTGTCCTTGGACGGAAAACTTGAATATAGCAAGAATGGAAAGAGTTAAAGAATTTTATGCATTCAAAATATTTAAGCTACGCCAGCAGTAATGTGAAGTCAAGCCACATATCTTTTTAAAAAATAAGTATCCTTAATGAGAGGATAAATCCGTACAACCGCTATCAGATATTAGAGCCAGATGTTATCGGCTTGACCTTTGGGCGACCATAATGCCTCATCGCAGGGTCTGGCAATAGTTTTCATTCTTTAAAACCCGGGTATAGACGTTCCTTATCAGATGTGACCTGCACGTGGGTAGAAAAGAAAGCAGTTGGAAAAGATCCACTTTGTGACCCAATGTATAAGCAATTTTGTAACCTCTCCCTTGATGTTTGAAAAGAGGGAATATTATGAAAAACCTATTTTTTTTAAAGATTTTATTTATTTATTTGACAGAGACAGACAGCCAGCGAGAGAGGGAACACAAGCAGGGGGAGTGGGAGAGGAAGAAGCAAGCTTCCAGAGGAGGAGCCTGATGCGGGGCTCGATCCCAGAACGTCGGGATCACGCCCTGAGCCGAAGGCAGGCGCTTAACGACTGCGCCACCCAGGCGCCCCTGAAAAACCCATTTTTCTACCCATCTGTCTGTCTGCTGCTTCATAACAAATGACCCCTAAACAGTAGCTTCAAACAACAGGCATTCACTCCCAGTCCCCGTGGCTCAGGAATTGAGGACCAGCGAAGGGGGAAGGTCCAGCCCAGGGTCTCTCGAGAAGTGATACTCGGGCCAGATGATGTGCTTCCCAGACGGCTCTATTTCTGTGGCTGTTGGCAGAAGCCACATGGGTTCCTTGCCATGTGGGCCTCTCTTCACATTATAACTGGCTTCCCCGGAATGAGTGGCCCAAGGGAAAAAGAAAGAACATGACCCGAACAGAAACTGTGATGTCTCCCATACCTCAATCTTGGAAGTGAGGCACCATCTTTCCTGGGAACTCCACTGGTTACCCAGACCATGCGCGGTGCCAAGTGGGAAGGGAGCACACGGGGGTCATCTTGGGGACTGGCCATCCCGATCGACGTCTTGATCTGTTTATAGACACAGGTAGAAATTTCCTTAACCTTATGAACTGTATTATTAAAATACTTTGCCTATTCTTTTCATCCACTTGACTATCAACCGAGAGAGGCGGTCACTGTCAACCACGGCGGTTCTCTCTTTTTGTATTTGACCACTTTTTGTTGATAGGTTTTGATTCCGTATTAATCTGCCCATGATGAATGACATTAGGTTTTCGTTGTGGATCCCACCCTTCATCTTTATAAAATAACTATGCCTTTTGGTATCTTTCGCTCTTGGTGCTGGGCTAATAAGAACGTCCCCACCTCCATTTTCTGTTTGTTTGCCTTTCCCTGATTGTGTTTGCCTGCTGTTTTAAATTTTAATCTCTCCTTAATATTTAATTTCTCTTTTGTCTTGGAAGTGCCTCCGGTAAACAGCATATGCTTGTAAGTTTTTTTTTTTAATAAAAGAAAACACTCATTTACTTTTATTGTTATAACAAACACATGTGGTTTTAATGCTTTTGTCTTCCTTGCTTCTCTGTTTTCTGTGTGTGTGTCTGTGTGTGTGTGTGTGTGCTAAGTCTTCTGGATTTTTCTCTACAGATTGTATCTTTACCTTCCTGGCATATTCTCTAGATATTTGTAAGGTATGTACTTCTTATTAATTCTGTATTTAGTTGTTTTTTTAAAAAAAGATTTTACTTATTTTTATTTGAGAGAGAGAGGGAGAAAACATGAACAGGGTGGGGAGGGGCAGACGGAGAGGGAGAAGCAGACTCCCCACTGAGCAGGGAGCCCGATGCGGGACTGGATCCCAGGACCCCGGGATCATGACCTGAGCCGAAGGCAGATGCCTCACCAGCTGAGCCCCCCCGGCGCCCCGAGTGTAAAATTAAGAACATTACAATCTACGTTGTTTTCAAAATTATTTTTTAATTATACTGAAGCGTGCGCATTGTTTTAAATGTTAAATCATCTTAAATGGAAAGTAGCAAGAAGTCGCCAGTCTCATACCCTGTCTCTGCAACGAGCTACATGTTTGTGTCCCCCCCAGAGTTCACACGTGAGAATGCTAACCCCCAAGGTGATGGTGTCCTTGGGAGGTGACTAGGTCATGAGGGCAAAGCCACAGGAATGGTATCGGTGCCTCTCATTGGAGACCCCTTCTGCCGCGGGAGGATACGGTGAGAGGACGGTTTAGGAACCAGGCAGCGAGCTGGCGCCAGACGCCGAGTCTGCGGGCGGCTTGATCTTGGACTTCAGACTCCAGAACTGCGAGACTTTCGCGTCTGTCGCTTATACGCTACTCTTCTTGGAGTGTTGTTACAGCAGCCTAAATGGGCTAAGACATCGTCCCACCTCACCTCTGCGATCCCTTTTTCAAGTGTATTTCATCTAGTTTTGATTTTGGCTTTGGTTCACGCCTCCATAATGTACTTCCGTGAAGTTTCTTGACATCACCCTCAGTGTCCCGTGGCGGAGAATGAAGATTTGTCACGGCGCTCTCTCTCCCACCCCCACGCCCCCTCCCTGCTCTCTGTCCGTCTAATATGGCACACGTTGGGTTAAAGTCATTATTTGGTGTTTGCATTATTGGGGTCATGCAATAGGGACTTGGGAAAAGCCACCTAATTTTCACCACCAAGGTACGTACTGTTATTATGGTTACATTTCGTTTCTTGTGTCCTTGTTCTTCTTAGAGTTAATATTCGTTAATAATATCTAATTAGATATGATTATTTGGTTACGCGGTTGACTAGGCCACGGTCACAATTGCTTCCTAAATTCTCTAACCTCACGCCCGTGGGGCTGGAGAGGGGGGGTTGGTGCACGCACATCCCCCCACCAGCACCGCAGGCGAGAGCGTCCCCGCACTTTCCACGTATTGCACACGTGCCTCTGTTCCAGACCCCAACTCACTTTTGGTATCCCGTGAAAGCAAGGAGTCGGAGAAACGCAGCTCTGAGCCTTCCAGCTCCCATGATACAAAGTGGTGGAAACGGGGGCACCTGCATGGCTCAGTCAGTGGAGCGTCCAACTCTTGGTTTTGGCCCAGGTCCTGGGCTCGGGGTGTAGGATCGATTCCCTCGTTGGCCTCCACACTCAGCGTGGAGTCTGCTGGAGATTCTCTCTGTCTCTCTCCCTCCCTCTCTGCCCTTCCCCCTGCTTGCACTCTCTTTCTCTCTCTGTCCTTTTCAAATAAATAAATAAATAAAATTAAAAAAAAACACTAAAAAACGAAAGTGGTAGAAATGGACTGTGGGTGCTACTGAAATTGTGACGTGCAAGCATGTAGAAAAATTCTGCCCTGGTCTTTGGACAGAATAACAAGATATACTCGAGCTCCAAAACTGTCTTGAATTTCTCTGGGTCCCCAGGCCAGGTGAAGCGAGGGGAACGGCTTGTGAACATTTGTGAAACGTCTGGCCTTTTATGGATGATGCTTCCAAACTTGTAAACCTTGGCCAGGTGTGGCAGAAAGCGTGTGTCTCAGTCTGTTCAGGCTGCTTTAACAAAATGACCGCAGACTGCATGGCTTATGAACAACAGACCTTCATTCCTCACAGTTCGGGAGGCTGGAAGTCCAGGATTAAGACGTGGGCAGACCCGGTGCCTGGTGGGAGCCTGCTCCAGGCCCACAGGGGGGCTGCATCAATGGAAGGGGTGAGCGAACGCTCTGGGGCCTCCTTAACGCAGGTGCGAATCCCATTCACGCGGGACCTCCGAGGGTCCTTACCTCCAATATGCTGGGTGCTAGGATTTAACAAATGAATTTCAGGGGGATGCAGATGTCCAGTCTAATAATGGAAGACCTTGTAGCTAACCATCGTGTTAGACTCTAGAATTCTGACAAGGTTCCTATCAAGGAGAAAAAGGATGTGATGCTTCCTACAGAGGAGGGAGAATCACTGGGGACCCAAGTGTTCTGTTTCTCTCTCTGACCTCCCTGCCCAGCCTGGGGACCCCAACGTGGGGACCCAGATCTGGCCCGATAGGACACCTCAGGTCTGCTCCTGAAAGTGGAGGTGCTTGTCCCATGTCAAGCTGGAAGCCATCCGGGAAGTGGCTGCTGACATCGGGGCAGTTTAAAGCCCCAGCTACGGGTCCGCCATCGTGATTTTCAAGTTCCATCTTACTTTTGTCCTTAGAAGGGTCACTTCGTTTTGCCAGGGTTCTGTGGCCATGGCCCCCACCCCTGGGACTCAGAGGTGGAGGCGGGGAGCTTAAGGGGCTCCTGCAACGTATTTTAGAGGACAATCTGCCTCTGGCTGACCAGGACTCTTGCGGCGATGCTGACGCTGTGTTACGGACAGAAGAAACCCAAGAGCTTCACAAGCCGCATCTGGCCCTCTGCACGGCGCAGGGCTCAGAGCGGGGAGCAGCTGTTTTGAATGCACAAAATGGATTTCCGAGGCTTCCAGTCTGCACCTGCGGAGAGAGAAGATGGCGGCCTGAGCCAGGCCCTCCTTCCCTCGTCCCTGCGTGGGGCCCGGCCCTCCTTCCCTCGTCCCTGCGTGGGGCCAGAGCGCCGCGGCCCAACTTCCTGCGTCCGTCCCGGTGCCAGAGGCTTGAATCTTGCCCAGCAGTGTGTGCAGGTGCGCCTCCCTGGGTGAGCCCCACCCCGCCGTCTGCGAGCGCAAACCCTCCCTCCGCACCCCCTCCAGGCTCCCACGTGGATCTTCGTGTAATTAATTAATATTGCATTCATCAGAGCGTAATTCATGTTCTTGTAATATACAGGATTAAAAAAAAATCCTACGAGAGAGCAGTGATAGGCTCGGCTTTCCGGGCTGGGAGAGAGGATGGGGAGCTCCCGTGACAGCGTTGTCTGTTCGCCGACCTTCCCCATCTCTGGGTGCAGGAATGCTCACCACGGTGAGCCCCCCACTCCCCAGCCCTGCCCAGGAACACCGCAGCCTCCCTCCTGGGGCGGAGGGCAGGCTGGGAATGCATTCAGCAGGCAGAGCAAGCCAGCATGTGGGGACAGGACTTCGGGGTGCTGGGGGAGCAGAGGCTCGGGGGCAGGTCCGATGCCCCGGAGAGATGCCCGGAGTGCCCTGTGTGAGGCCCTTTCCCTCCCAGTGCCATTGGCCTCTCCGCCGGCATCTGCGACCCCAGCAGCTCAAGGGCTCCCGGCCAACCACCCTACCGAATGGCAGGGAGGGGAGACGTGGCGCCCTCAGGGTGTGGATTTTGCTCTGTGACCTGAGGCAGATGAACTCAGAAGACCAGTGCGGTGGGGGCTGGGCTGTCCAGGGCAAGTCCCATGGGGGGGTCCCGGGGGCAGCGTCTAGGGGTTCCAGGCTTTGCTCAGAGCCTGCGCAGTGCACATGGGGTGTGTGGTCCTGGGGGGCAACCCAAGGGCCCGGTGGAAGGCTCTGTTCCAACCAAGACTCTCCCTTCATGTCCTCTAAGCAGAGGCCCCGCTTGCTCTGGCCGTGGTCCCCGGGGACCTTGCCTCGGGGACCAAAGAACACAGCACGGTTATTTGGGGAAAGGAGGCACCCGGAGTGGCAGCAGCCGGGCAGCACGCCCATGGTCACCCGGGAGGGGGGTGGGTCACAGGGCCTTGCCTTTGTTTACCCCTCTGCTCTGCCCTGGGGCCCAATGTGGCCGAGAGGATCCCTTCCTTCTCTCTCCTCCCCTAGCACAGCCCTTCCTCCTCCTTCCCTGCTTTTTAATGCCTTCCTTTCTGCAAGGCTCTTGGCGTCAGTTCCCCACCCCCGAGCTGCCCGCCCTCGAACGTGCCCAGTGTAACCACCTCTCTGCGAGCTTCCAGGAGGTCCTCGGGATGCAGAGAGTCTGAAAGCATCCTGGATGCTCAGGGTGGGCGCCCCGCCCCTCCCCTCATGACTTCCCAGGTGCGGGGGGCGGGGCGGGGCGTGGAGGGACAGAGGGGCCGGGGGCAGAGTGACCATTGTTGAGAAGGAAGGCTCACCTGTGCAGGGGGCAGAGCAGGCAGAGCCACCTGGGCCAAGGCCAGGGACGGTGCATCACTGTGTGTGGCCAGCTGAGGAAGCTTCTGGAACACCAGCTCATGTAATAGCAGAGAGCATTCCAGAATGGGTAAAGGAGCCTACAGGGGGCTGGAACGTGATTTGCATTTTCTGTCTTGGTGCAGAGCTTGACATGCCCGCACGTCTGTGCTACTGAACAACACACGAAGTGACCGCGATGACCACAGCTCAGGAAACAGGCACGGGCTGCAGAGCGGACGGGGCCACTGTGTGCCACCCAGTCTCCCGGGAAATGGGTTCTTCTTTTCTCTCTGCTCCTGGAAGGGACGGGCCAGTGAGGAGGGTGAGGGTCCTTACCCCTCCCAGGGGTACCCGGCCACTCTTAGCTGCACTCTGTTCTAAAGTGGGGGTGAGGGCCCCGGGGACCACGCCATTGGTGGTGACTGTTCCACCGACCGTTGGAAAGCCGGGAGGATGTGCTGTTGGGGACTGCCTGCCTGGCATCATTAGGGGGCCGGCTGTCTCTCTGTCTACCGCCGGCACGACATGGCTAGAGGCCAGGGTGACAGAGAGGAAGATGTTCTCAGGACAGCTGGTGATTTGACCTGACACGTGTCAGATAGGCACTGGCCTCCTGCCTGCACCCCCCTGGGGAAGAGCCGCGGCTGCTGCTGCTCTCAGAGCTGGGAGACCCGCCCACCCCTAAAAGCTGAGGAGGGCTGCTAATGAGGGAGGGCTGCTAATGAGCCCACAGAGGGGTTGCCCACTGAGGGGAGCGGGCAGGGGTGGGGAGTGCCCTCCCCCTGCTAGCCAGGCCCCGCAGTGAGGCTGCCCACCCCTCCCACACTCCCGGCCACCTTGTGGGGTGTCTAAGGTTGACCCTGGAAACCACCTGCTCCCCTCTCTTATTAGGACAGTCCTTCACGTGTGGAACGTTCTGGAATGTGCTTCCTCCTTTGAGGCATATATTTATTATTATGTGAAAATCACCCTCGGGTGTATTTTTCCTTAAAGATAAATAAAGCCAGTGGCTGGAACCGAGTGTTCTTACAGGAGAGCCCTCAGAATGATGCTGGTCTCGGGTCCTCAGGAAGCCCTTCCTCCCCGGGCAGGGCCAGCACGCAGAGTCCGGTGTGGACAGGACTCTCTGCCCCATTCAGACCCCAGCACCTCAGGATGTGGAGAGGAGGTCTTTGAAGAGATAATGAAGGTTAAATGAGGTCACTAGAGTCGCCCTGATCCAGTGTGACTGGTGTCCTTGTAAAAAGCAGAGATGATGACACACACACGGAGGGACGACCGTGTGAGGACACAGGGACAAGGACAGAAGCCTCCGAAGGAACCAGCCCTGCCCAAGCCTGGATCTCAGATTCCTGCTTCCAGAATGGTGGGCAAATAAATTTCTGTTGCTAAAACCGCCCAGCCCCTGGCCCCTTGTTGCGGCAGCCTGAGCGGACTAGTAGGGAATCTCTTAGAAACTGTGAATCCAAAGTGTATTTCTGCGAGCACCTGGGCGGCTTAGTGGGTTGAGCATCTGACTTGATTTTGGCTCAGGGTCCTGGGATCGAGCCCCGTGTTGGGCTCCACACTGGGCGTGAAGCCTGCTTGAGCTTCTCTCCCTCTGCCTCTCCCCTCCCGTCTCTCTCCCTCTCTAAATAAATAAATAAACAAAATAAAAACAAAATGTATTTCTAAAAGGTACATCCCAGCTCTCTAAAAACATCTGTTCCGGTAGGAGAAACTTCCGGAATGCGTGTGCTGGAACGTGCCAAGATGTTTTCATGCTCCAAGCGCCCTGCCCAGCACATTCCCCCTCAAAGACGTTTTCTCAAAATGCGCTCTTTTAAAAATGTATTTACACAACAGATCAACATTTAACTACATGTTTAAAGAGCAATTATGACTATGTTCACCTGTCAGAGTAGGACGGTGTCGCTCCTGTTTCCAGTTGGTTGGATAAATAAATAATCAGCTTGTATTTTTTCTAAACCTACCACCTACTGTAATTATGTATTTACCTTTATGATAATAACACATCGCTCTCAGTTTTAGTGATGAATGGGGGTGAAGTACTCCAGTAAAAGAGAGAGGGATGACTCTGAAGGAGGAGGAACCCTGTTACCCGCCCACCCCTCCCCCATTGTACGCCTGCCGATGTCCCGAATTCCGGGGAGCAGCTCTGAGAAGCCCATGGACGCCTTGCCTCCTGCAGGTTCTCGTATCTATGACCCACGTGCTGAGAGGGCCTCCCTGTGTGGGGACCAGAGGAGCATGTGGCCCTGCCACCTATGTGGTCACGGAAGAGGGTACAGTGCGTGACTGCTCCTGGGGGCCTAGCTGGTGGCGGGGACTGAGTCTTGATGCCACATCCTGCAGAATCATGAGGCCTCCGTCGGTCTTCACAACCTCCCTCCTTTGCTCACAGAGCCTTTGGTGATGATGTTCACAACTAGGGGTGGCCTTGCCTTCCTTTAAATTTCCCGCAATCAGGATCTTATGCCCTGACTGCTGGTGACAGAGCCCTTACCTCATACCCTAGACTCCAGAGTAAATGAAACAGGTCACATCGTGCCCATTTTATAGATGGGGAGAGAGAGAGAGAGAAGCTCAGTGACGTGGCCGGGTTCAGGCACTTGTGATATTTACGCCCCATATTTATATCTGGTGCTCTTCCAACATATCCCACAGAGGAAATTTGGGGACATGAAGCCATTTAATGATGGGGTCACTACCACTGTTGGTGTTAAGAAATTCTGCTTTAAGAAGATATTCAGTCCAAATCCGAGGTGGTCATTGATGGCTGCTTTCGCTGGGAAAGCTTGTCTACAGGACACGTTGGAACCGCAGGTCCCGTGCTCTGGGTGGCTGAGGTCACGCAGTGCGCACCAGAGGGCGGGCCCTCCCTCTCTGCAGCTTGCCAGCGGAGTGTGTGGAGGGGGCACTGGGGCAGTGCCCACCGTTCTCATTACCTGGGCTTTCTCAGGCTGTGATTATGAAAGGAACCAGAGAGGCTAAAGTCAAAGGAAATGGGGAAAATTTTTTTTTTCTCTAATAGCAAAATCAGGCAGAAGGAAAGCTCCAAAATTTTACTTCTTAACTCGACTTTTTCAGGTGCAGGAGAAAAACTCTCAAACTGGAGTCTAAATCCAGGCAGGTTTAGGACCCGGGGGAATCTACCTGACGGCGTCCAGAGAGAGTCTGGAAGGTGTACTTAGACGAGCCCATTGAAGGGTCTGCTCCGGTCCCAAGACAGGCAGAGAGAGGCAGGCCAGGTGGCGGGCTGTGCCGGGAGGGGTCTGCCCTGCCCCCCTGGATGGGCTACCTCGGAGGCCTGGGTGCCAGTCCCTCCTGGACCAACCCACCAGCCTGGTGTCTCCGAGCATCTCTGAGGACGTCTTCAAATGTTCTCAAAGCAAAACTAATCCTAATAGAAACCAGATCAGCCAACACCATTAGTCGTTAAGAAAATGCAAATCAGAACCAAAACGTCACATCATGCCTGCTGGGTGGCTTATTACTGAAAAAACCGGAAAATGACCAGTGTTGGTGAGGATGTGGGCAAGTTGGAGCCCTGGTGCGCTGCTGGGGGCAGGGTGGGCGGGGGGTGGGGGGTGTAACATGGTGCAGCCGCCTGGCCAACGATCTGGTATTTCCTCAGTAGGTCAAATACAGAATCACCCCGACCCAGCACTCCCAGCCCTAGGTGCGTGCCCGCAAGAACCGAGAGCAGAGACTCGAACACATACTTGCACAGCCACGTTCACAGCAACGTTATTCCCAGTAGCCAAGGGTGGCACCAACCCAAGTGCCCATCAGGGGAAGCACAAGCTGGATGTGGTGTGTCCGGACCCTGGAATACTATTCAGCCTTAAGGCAGGAGTGAATGTCGGTGTTTGCACAACATGGATGGACCTTGAAAACCTTGTTGAAAGACTGGAGAAGGGCGTCCGGCCGTCCTTCTGCCAAGGGGCTTAAATTTTCCTCTCTCCCTCTTTCTTTTGGAGGAGGACATGGTCATCCACTTCCAACCCATGCTTCTTGGTCAGTCATCATTGGTCCCTCCTGCTGGATGGATGAAGAAGCTCAAGGTGGTCTTCTGTCCTTCCTTTAACAGCCTCTGGGACTGATTTCCTGGACAACATGTTCCCTGGGCTGCCTCCTGCGTCTCTGGCTGCCCCGCTCAGTCTCCTTGACTGCAAACACTGGAGGTTCCCCTCTTGGACATCTCAGTCAGTACCCACCTCCTTGGGGCCCAAATCTCCTCCACAGATTTACCTACCATCTGCGCTGATGACCCCCAAATTCCCATCTCTTCTGTGTTGAACTCCAGGCTCGTGTGCCTGCCTCCCGCAGGTCTCCACGTGCTGCCTGATTGAGACTGCAAACAGCGTGGCCAACCCTGTGCTCAAGATTCCCGTCTCCCCCACCTGTCCTGCTTCAGGAACAGCAAACCCACTCGTGGGGTGGCTTGGACGCTCCCCGCTTCCTCTCTTTCCTCACAGTGCACGGTCCGGCTCTCAGCAGCCCATTGGCTCCACCCAAGCCCACAATTATCTTCTGTCTCTTCACAGGTCTGCCTGCTGCCCCCCACCTTCCCTCCAACAGCCTCCTTGCCACAGACAAGCCAGGTAAGCCTTTGACAACTTAAGTGAGATCAGGTCAGTCCTCTGTTCGAAAGCCCCCATGACTTCCATCTCAGAAAAAAAAAAAGGTGCAAAGTCTTTATCTTGGCCTCTGAGGCCCTGCATTAACCAGTCCCAGTTTATTCCTTTCTGAGCCATACCGCCTGCTTGTGTTCCTTGAACATGTGTGCACTAAGCTGCCTCAGGGCCTTTGCACTGGCTGTTCCCTCTCCCTTGGTTGCTGTTCCCTCCCGAGTTCCACGTGTCTTGCACCTGCATCTGTGTCTGCTCATCAGAGAGGCCTGGCTATACCTACCTCGAAGAGCGCTGCTTTCACTCCTCTCTGCATGCCCTGCCTTGTTTCCACAGCTTTTATTCCACCTGACATAGTGTGTAATTATTTCATTTATTTGCTTACTGTCCCTCTTCCCCACTTTGTAAGGGCAAGCGCTTTGCTTTGAGTATTGTGTCCCAAGGGCCTGGCCCGTAGTAGGCCCTAATACATGTAGGTGGGGTGAAAGAGAGTGGCCCAGTGCCTTTGCTCATTGTCTTGAAAAGATCTGGGCTAACTCTATCTATCTATCTATCTATCTATCTATCTATCTATCTATCTATCTAGATATTCATTTATTTTTAAGTAGGCTCTATGCCCAACGTGGGTCTTGAACTCATGACCCTGAGATCAAGAGTCCCGTGTTCTACCGACTGAGGCAGCCAGGTGCTCCTGGGCTAACTCTTGAGATGTCACAGGACATAGGGGCCCGGACGGGGCAAGTTCAAGCCCCAGGGGTGAGTCAACCAGAGCTTGGCTTTCCATTGTGTCTGCCTCCTGGATTCTGGGTGCTTTTCCCATTCATATTCTCCTTTGAAGGCAAGAGGCCGGTACAATAGGTCCACGATGCTGGGAGGTGATCTGAGGTCTGTGGGGGCATCAAAGAAATGCCGTATCCCACGAATCTAAGGTGTGGATCAAATCTGCAAATACGCTGCATGTCGTCTTTAAGGGGATTTGACCCCTGGCTGAATGCCTGTGGTCTCCCCGCTGGCCCCAGCTTCCAGCCCCCCTGCGTGTGGTTCCCCTTCGCTGCACTCTGTCCGGTGTGGACAAGAGCCAGCTCTCCCATAGCAGAAGTCAGGCTGCTCTATCCCTAAGAACGTGCACTTTTGGAAGGAGGTGACCTCCAGGTTCCAGAAGCACAGGTGTCCCTGACCCTTGCTACCGTCTCAGCAGCTCCGACCTGTGCCCAGGCGCCCCGTGCCTCATAGTCCACTATTCCTCGGGGCGAAAGCTGGTTCCCTTGGGAGAGGAGGTGGGTCCTTGCCCTGGGGTGTGCATGGTCTAGATGGCTGCTCTGAGATCCTGTCAGAGAGAAGGGTTTCTTGCAGAAGCTTTCTGACAGCCAACTGTCAGAACCATACAGATTCCCAGGCCCCATGCCAGCTCGCTGAACAGGAGCGTGGCCACGGCGGGGCCTGGGATGCTGCTTCTCAACGCTGCTCTGGCCACTCACGTGCCGCTGAGGTTAACGGAGGCGCAGGGAGAGGGAGTCTGGCCTGGGGGGGGGGCGCTGATGTCACACCTGCCTGGGACTCAGCCAAGAAACACCTTTCTGGCTTGGCTGTCTTGGAGGCAGGCAAGGCAAATCTAACCAGCCCGAGACCCCCAGGGTTTCCAGACCTGTCTCATCTGGCAATGGCTAGTCTGAAAAGGTGGGGAGTTTTGTCAGCAAAAAGTCAACCAAAATGTATTCCTTGAATGCAAAACTCCTGGGCTGAGAACGGAAGGCCAGAAGTCAGAGCATGGGAAGCTGCAGGCTGCCCCCCTGCTTCTCTTCTGGGGTCTGAACTGGGCAGCCCCGAAAAGCAGCGCTGAAGGGCTGGGGCCTGCGAGGTGCCCTTGGTCTCGTCCGTGGGAAGCCAGGAGGAGATGTCCTTGCCTGGGGATGCCGCTCACCACCACCCCCGCCAAACAGGAGGTGATGGACTTGGTGAGAGTCGTGTGTCATCTGGGGACAGTGGTCTGCGTGTGGTGGGGGCAGCCCATCAAACACTCGTCCTTGGTCTCCAGCATAGCCCGAGGGGGGGTGTCTTTCTGCTGTGTGTGGGTGTCTTTACACTTCCCACTTGAGGAGAGAATTTATTTGTAATAAATCTGTGTGCCTACTGGACAAAATTATGTGGAGATGTATTACGCTGTATTATGGTGGCGGTTCAGCACCCCAATGGCTATAAAAATTAATTCCTTATTCTAAACATTATTATATAGCTTTTACAATGAGTTGGCTTGTGGTTGGGTCCCTGGTTTGGGCCATTATGAGTAATTAGTGTCATCAAACAGCATCACGTAATCTGTCCCCTCTCTCTCCAGCCCTCCACTGGCCTCACCCTGTGTCTTGTCGCCAACTGGATCCCGTTAAGTCATCAGTCTTGTCAATGGGCTACACTGGGTCACAGCTGCCTGCTGGCTTTGATGGCCAAGAAAGAGGTTTTCCTTCTATTCCTGAATGGCCAATTCTGCTCTGTGTTTTCCCCTTCTTTCAAAGTACTGTGTGTTCTTGGGGAGATCATGGTTGTTTTCCTCCTGAGCAGATAAGGACTGACANTGCAGATGTCCAGTCTAATAATGGAAGACCTTGTAGCTAACCATCGTGTTAGACTCTAGAATTCTGACAAGGTTCCTATCAAGGAGAAAAAGGATGTGATGCTTCCTACAGAGGAGGGAGAATCACTGGGGACCCAAGTGTTCTGTTTCTCTCTCTGACCTCCCTGCCCAGCCTGGGGACCCCAACGTGGGGACCCAGATCTGGCCCGATAGGACACCTCAGGTCTGCTCCTGAAAGTGGAGGTGCTTGTCCCATGTCAAGCTAGAAGCCATCCGGGAAGTGGCTGCTGACATCGGGGCAGTTTAAAGCCCCAGCTACGGGTCCGCCATCGTGATTTTCAAGTTCCATCTTACTTTTGTCCTTAGAAGGGTCACTTCGTTTTGCCAGGGTTCTGTGGCCATGGCCCCCACCCCTGGGACTCAGAGGTGGAGGCGGGGAGCTTAAGGGGCTCCTGCAACGTATTTTAGAGGACAATCTGCCTCTGGCTGACCAGGACTCTTGCGGCGATGCTGACGCTGTGTTACGGACAGAAGAAACCCAAGAGCTTCACAAGCCGCATCTGGCCCTCTGCACGGCGCAGGGCTCAGAGCGGGGAGCAGCTGTTTTGAATGCACAAAATGGATTTCCGAGGCTTCCAGTCTGCACCTGCGGAGAGAGAAGATGGCGGCCTGAGCCAGGCCCTCCTTCCCTCGTCCCTGCGTGGGGCCAGAGCGCCGCGGCCCAACTTCCTGCGTCCGTCCCGGTGCCAGAGGCTTGAATCTTGCCCAGCAGTGTGTGCAGGTGCGCCTCCCTGGGTGAGCCCCACCCCGCCGTCTGCGAGCGCAAACCCTCCCTCCGCACCCCCTCCAGGCTCCCACGTGGATCTTCGTGTAATTAATTAATATTGCATTCATCAGAGCGTAATTCATGTTCTTGTAATATACAGGATTAAAAAAAAATCCTACGAGAGAGCAGTGATAGGCTCGGCTTTCCGGGCTGGGAGAGAGGATGGGGAGCTCCCGTGACAGCGTTGTCTGTTCGCCGACCTTCCCCATCTCTGGGTGCAGGAATGCTCACCACGGTGAGCCCCCCACTCCCCAGCCCTGCCCAGGAACACCGCAGCCTCCCTCCTGGGGCGGAGGGCAGGCTGGGAATGCATTCGGCAGGCAGAGCAAGCCAGCATGTGGGGACAGGACTTCGGGGTGCTGGGGGAGCAGAGGCTCGGGGGCAGGTCCGATGCCCCGGAGAGATGCCCGGAGTGCCCTGTGTGAGGCCCTTTCCCTCCCAGTGCCATTGGCCTCTCCGCCGGCATCTGCGACCCCAGCAGCTCAAGGGCTCCCGGCCAACCACCCTACCGAATGGCAGGGAGGGGAGACGTGGCGCCCTCAGGGTGTGGATTTTGCTCTGTGACCTGAGGCAGATGAACTCAGAAGACCAGTGCGGTGGGGGCTGGGCTGTCCAGGGCAAGTCCCATGGGGGGGTCCCGGGGGCAGCGTCTAGGGGTTCCAGGCTTTGCTCAGAGCCTGCGCAGTGCACATGGGGTGTGTGGTCCTGGGGGGCAACCCAAGGGCCCGGTGGAAGGCTCTGTTCCAACCAAGACTCTCCCTTCATGTCCTCTAAGCAGAGGCCCCGCTTGCTCTGGCCGTGGTCCCCGGGGACCTTGCCTCGGGGACCAAAGAACACAGCACGGTTATTTGGGGAAAGGAGGCACCCGGAGTGGCAGCAGCCGGGCAGCACGCCCATGGTCACCCGGGAGGGGGGTGGGTCACAGGGCCTTGCCTTTGTTTACCCCTCTGCTCTGCCCTGGGGCCCAATGTGGCCGAGAGGATCCCTTCCTTCTCTCTCCTCCCCTAGCACAGCCCTTCCTCCTCCTTCCCTGCTTTTTAATGCCTTCCTTTCTGCAAGGCTCTTGGCGTCAGTTCCCCACCCCCGAGCTGCCCGCCCTCGAACGTGCCCAGTGTAACCACCTCTCTGCGAGCTTCCAGGAGGTCCTCGGGATGCAGAGAGTCTGAAAGCATCCTGGATGCTCAGGGTGGGCGCCCCGCCCCTCCCCTCATGACTTCCCAGGTGCGGGGGGCGGGGCGGGGCGTGGAGGGACAGAGGGGCCGGGGGCAGAGTGACCATTGTTGAGAAGGAAGGCTCACCTGTGCAGGGGGCAGAGCAGGCAGAGCCACCTGGGCCAAGGCCAGGGACGGTGCATCACTGTGTGTGGCCAGCTGAGGAAGCTTCTGGAACACCAGCTCATGTAATAGCAGAGAGCATTCCAGAATGGGTAAAGGAGCCTACAGGGGGCTGGAACGTGATTTGCATTTTCTGTCTTGGTGCAGAGCTTGACATGCCCGCACGTCTGTGCTACTGAACAACACACGAAGTGACCGCGATGACCACAGCTCAGGAAACAGGCACGGGCTGCAGAGCGGACGGGGCCACTGTGTGCCACCCAGTCTCCCGGGAAATGGGTTCTTCTTTTCTCTCTGCTCCTGGAAGGGACGGGCCAGCGAGGAGGGTGAGGGTCCTTACCCCTCCCAGGGGTACCCGGCCACTCTTAGCTGCACTCTGTTCTAAAGTGGGGGTGGGGCGCCTGGGTGGCACAGCGGTTAAGCGTCTGCCTTCGGCTCAGGGCGTGATCCCGGCGTTCCGAGATCGAGCCCCACGTCAGGCTCCTCTGCTGAGAGCCTGCTTCTTCCTCTCCCACTCCCCCTGCTTGTGTTCCCTCTCTCACTGACTGTCTCTATCTCTGTCAAATAAATCAATAAAATCTTTAAAAAAAAAAAATAAAGTGGGGGTGAGGGCCCCGGGGACCACGCCATTGGTGGTGACTGTTCCACCGACCGTTGGAAAGCCGGGAGGATGTGCTGTTGGGGACTGCCTGCCTGGCATCATTAGGGGGCCGGCTGTCTCTCTGTCTACCGCCGGCNGTGGGGGTGAGGGCCCCGGGGACCACGCCATTGGTGGTGACTGTTCCACCGACCGTTGGAGAGCCAGGAGGATGTGCTGTTGGGGACTGCCTGCCTGGCATCATTAGGGGGCCGGCTGTCTCTCTGTCTACCGCCGGCACGACATGGCTAGAGGCCAGGGTGACAGAGAGGAAGATGTTCTCAGGACAGCTGGTGATTTGACCTGACACGTGTCAGATAGGCACTGGCCTCCTGCCTGCACCCCCCTGGGGAAGAGCCAGGGCTGCTGCTGCTCTCAGAGCTGGGAGACCCGCCCACCCCTAAAAGCTGAGGAGGGCTGCTAATGAGGGAGGGCTGCTAATGAGCCCACAGAGGGGTTGCCCACTGAGGGGAGCGGGCAGGGGTGGGGAGTGCCCTCCCCCTGCTAGCCAGGCCCCGCAGTGAGGCTGCCCACCCCTCCCACACTCCCGGCCACCTTGTGGGGTGTCTAAGGTTGACCCTGGAAACCACCTGCTCCCCTCTCTTATTAGGACAGTCCTTCACGTGTGGAACGTTCTGGAATGTGCTTCCTCCTTTGAGGCATATATTTATTATTATGTGAAAATCACCCTCGGGTGTATTTTTCCTTAAAGATAAATAAAGCCAGTGGCTGGAACCGAGTGTTCTTACAGGAGAGCCCTCAGAACGATGCTGGTCTCGGGTCCTCAGGAAGCCCTTCCTCCCCGGGCAGGGCCAGCACGCAGAGTCCGGTGTGGACAGGACACTCTGCCCCATTCAGACCCCAGCACCTCAGGATGTGGAGAGGAGGTCTTTGAAGAGATAATGAAGGTTAAATGAGGTCACTAGAGTCGCCCTGATCCAGTGTGACTGGTGTCCTTGTAAAAAGCAGAGATGATGACACACACACGGAGGGACGACCGTGTGAGGACACAGGGACAAGGACAGAAGCCTCCGAAGGAACCAGCCCTGCCCAAGCCTGGATCTCAGATTCCTGCTTCCAGAATGGTGGGCAAATAAATTTCTGTTGCTAAAACCGCCCAGCCCCTGGCCCCTTGTTGCGGCAGCCTGAGCGGACTAGTAGGGAATCTCTTAGAAACTGTGAATCCAAAGTGTATTTCTGCGAGCACCTGGGCGGCTTAGTGGGTTGAGCATCTGACTTGATTTTGGCTCAGGGTCCTGGGATCGAGCCCCGTGTTGGGCTCCACACTGGGCATGAAGCCTGCTTGAGCTTCTCTCCCTCTGCCTCTCCCCTCCCGTCTCTCTCCCTCTCTAAATAAATAAATAAACAAAATAAAAACAAAATGTATTTCTAAAAGGTACATCCCAGCTCTCTAAAAACATCTGTTCCGGTAGGAGAAACTTCCGGAATGCGTGTGCTGGAACGTGCCAAGATGTTTTCATGCTCCAAGCGCCCTGCCCAGCACATTCCCCCTCAAAGACGTTTTCTCAAAATGCGCTCTTTTAAAAATGTATTTACACAACAGATCAACATTTAACTACATGTTTAAAGAGCAATTATGACTATGTTCACCTGTCAGAGTAGGACGGTGTCGCTCCTGTTTCCAGTTGGTTGGATAAATAAATAATCAGCTTGTATTTTTTCTAAACCTACCACCTACTGTAATTATGTATTTACCTTTATGATAATAACACATCGCTCTCAGTTTTAGTGATGAATGGGGGTGAAGTACTCCAGTAAAAGAGAGAGGGATGACTCTGAAGGAGGAGGAACCCTGTTACCCGCCCACCCCTCCCCCATTGTACGCCTGCCGATGTCCCGAATTCCGGGGAGCAGCTCTGAGAAGCCCATGGACGCCTTGCCTCCTGCAGGTTCTCGTATCTATGACCCACGTGCTGAGAGGGCCTCCCTGTGTGGGGACCAGAGGAGCATGTGGCCCTGCCACCTATGTGGTCACGGAAGAGGGTACAGTGCGTGACTGCTCCTGGGGGCCTAGCTGGTGGCGGGGACTGAGTCTTGATGCCACATCCTGCAGAATCATGAGGCCTCCGTCGGTCTTCACAACCTCCCTCCTTTGCTCACAGAGCCTTTGGTGATGATGTTCACAACTAGGGGTGGCCTTGCCTTCCTTTAAATTTCCCGCAATCAGGATCTTATGCCCTGACTGCTGGTGACAGAGCCCTTACCTCATACCCTAGACTCCAGAGTAAATGAAACAGGTCACATCGTGCCCATTTTATAGATGGGGAGAGAGAGAGAGAGAAGCTCAGTGACGTGGCCGGGTTCAGGCACTTGTGATATTTACGCCCCATATTTATATCTGGTGCTCTTCCAACATATCCCACAGAGGAAATTTGGGGACATGAAGCCATTTAATGATGGGGTCACTACCACTGTTGGTGTTAAGAAATTCTGCTTTAAGAAGATATTCAGTCCAAATCCGAGGTGGTCATTGATGGCTGCTTTCGCTGGGAAAGCTTGTCTACAGGACACGTTGGAACCGCAGGTCCCGTGCTCTGGGTGGCTGAGGTCACGCAGTGCGCACCAGAGGGCGGGCCCTCCCTCTCTGCAGCTTGCCAGCGGAGTGTGTGGAGGGGGCACTGGGGCAGTGCCCACCGTTCTCATTACCTGGGCTTTCTCAGGCTGTGATTATGAAAGGAACCAGAGAGGCTAAAGTCAAAGGAAATGGGGAAAAATTTTTTTTTTCTCTAATAGCAAAATCAGGCAGAAGGAAAGCTCCAAAATTTTACTTCTTAACTCGACTTTTTCAGGTGCAGGAGAAAAACTCTCAAACTGGAGTCTAAATCCAGGCGGGTTTAGGACCCGGGGGAATCTACCTGACGGCGTCCAGAGAGAGTCTGGAAGGTGTACTTAGACGAGCCCATTGAAGGGTCTGCTCCGGTCCCAAGACAGGCAGAGAGAGGCAGGCCAGGTGGCGGGCTGTGCCGGGAGGGGTCTGCCCTGCCCCCCTGGATGGGCTACCTCGGAGGCCTGGGTGCCAGTCCCTCCTGGACCAACCCACCAGCCTGGTGTCTCCGAGCATCTCTGAGGACGTCTTCAAATATTCTCAAAGCAAAACTAATCCTAATAGAAACCAGATCAGCCAACACCATTAGTCGTTAAGAAAATGCAAATCAGAACCACAACGTCACATCATGCCTGCTGGGTGGCTTATTACTGAAAAAACCGGAAAATGACCAGTGTTGGTGAGGATGTGGGCAAGTTGGAGCCCTGGTGCGCTGCTGGGGGCAGGGTGGGCGGGGGGTGGGGGGTGTAACATGGTGCAGCCGCCTGGCCAACGATCTGGTATTTCCTCAGTAGGTCAAATACAGAATCACCCCGACCCAGCACTCCCAGCCCTAGGTGCGTGCCCGCAAGAACCGAGAGCAGAGACTCGAACACATACTTGCACAGCCACGTTCACAGCAACGTTATTCCCAGTAGCCAAGGGTGGCACCAACCCAAGTGCCCATCAGGGGAAGCACAAGCTGGATGTGGTGTGTCCGGACCCTGGAATACTATTCAGCCTTAAGGCAGGAGTGAATGTCGGTGTTTGCACAACATGGATGGACCTTGAAAACCTTGTTGGAAGACTGGAGAAGGGCGTCCGGCCGTCCTTCTGCCAAGGGGCTTAAATTTTCCTCTCTCCCTCTTTCTTTTGGAGGAGGACATGGTCATCCACTTCCAACCCATGCTTCTTGGTCAGTCATCATTGGTCCCTCCTGCTGGATGGATGAAGAAGCTCAAGGTGGTCTTCTGTCCTTCCTTTAACAGCCTCTGGGACTGATTTCCTGGACAACATGTTCCCTGGGCTGCCTCCTGCGTCTCTGGCTGCCCCGCTCAGTCTCCTTGACTGCAAACACTGGAGGTTCCCCTCTTGGACATCTCAGTCAGTACCCACCTCCTTGGGGCCCAAATCTCCTCCACAGATTTACCTACCATCTGCGCTGATGACCCCCAAATTCCCATCTCTTCTGTGTTGAACTCCAGGCTCGTGTGCCTGCCTCCCGCAGGTCTCCACGTGCTGCCTGATTGAGACTGCAAACAGCGTGGCCAACCCTGTGCTCAAGATTCCCGTCTCCCCCACCTGTCCTGCTTCAGGAACAGCAAACCCACTCGTGGGGTGGCTTGGACGCTCCCCGCTTCCTCTCTTTCCTCACAGTGCACGGTCCGGCTCTCAGCAGCCCATTGGCTCCACCCAAGCCCACAATTATCTTCTGTCTCTTCACAGGTCTGCCTGCTGCCCCCCACCTTCCCTCCAACAGCCTCCTTGCCACAGACAAGCCAGGTAAGCCTTTGACAACTTAAGTGAGATCAGGTCAGTCCTCTGTTCGAAAGCCCCCATGACTTCCATCTCAGAAAAAAAAAAAGGTGCAAAGTCTTTATCTTGGCCTCTGAGGCCCTGCATTAACCAGTCCCAGTTTATTCCTTTCTGAGCCATACCGCCTGCTTGTGTTCCTTGAACATGTGTGCACTAAGCTGCCTCAGGGCCTTTGCACTGGCTGTTCCCTCTCCCTTGGTTGCTGTTCCCTCCCGAGTTCCACGTGTCTTGCACCTGCATCTGTGTCCGCTCATCAGAGAGGCCTGGCTATACCTACCTCGAAGAGCGCTGCTTTCACTCCTCTCTGCATGCCCTGCCTTGTTTCCACAGCTTTTATTCCACCTGACATAGTGTGTAATTATTTCATTTATTTGCTTACTGTCCCTCTTCCCCACTTTGTAAGGGCAAGCGCTTTGCTTTGAGTATTGTGTCCCAAGGGCCTGGCCCGTAGTAGGCCCTAATACATGTAGGTTGGGTGAAAGAGAGTGGCCCAGTGCCTTTGCTCATTGTCTTGAAAAGATCTGGGCTAACTCTATCTATCTATCTATCTATCTATCTATCTATCTATCTATCTATCTATCTATATATTCATTTATTTTTAAGTAGGCTCTATGCCCAACGTGGGTCTTGAACTCATGACCCTGAGATCAAGAGTCCCGTGTTCTACCGACTGAGGCAGCCAGGTGCTCCTGGGCTAACTCTTGAGATGTCACAGGACATAGGGGCCCGGACGGGGCAAGTTCAAGCCCCAGGGGTGAGTCAACCAGAGCTTGGCTTTCCATTGTGTCTGCCTCCTGGATTCTGGGTGCTTTTCCCATTCATATTCTCCTTTGAAGGCAAGAGGCCGGTACAATAGGTCCACGATGCTGGGAGGTGATCTGAGGTCTGTGGGGGCATCAAAGAAATGCCGTATCCCACGAATCTAAGGTGTGGATCAAATCTGCAAATACGCTGCATGTCGTCTTTAAGGGGATTTGACCCCTGGCTGAATGCCTGTGGTCTCCCCGCTGGCCCCAGCTTCCAGCCCCCCTGCGTGTGGTTCCCCTTCGCTGCACTCTGTCCGGTGTGGACAAGAGCCAGCTCTCCCATAGCAGAAGTCAGGCTGCTCTATCCCTAAGAACGTGCACTTTTGGAAGGAGGTGACCTCCAGGTTCCAGAAGCACAGGTGTCCCTGACCCTTGCTACCGTCTCAGCAGCTCCGACCTGTGCCCAGGCGCCCCGTGCCTCATAGTCCACTATTCCTCGGGGCGAAAGCTGGTTCCCTTGGGAGAGGAGGTGGGTCCTTGCCCTGGGGTGTGCATGGTCTAGATGGCTGCTCTGAGATCCTGTCAGAGAGAAGGGTTTCTTGCAGAAGCTTTCTGACAGCCAACTGTCAGAACCATACAGATTCCCAGGCCCCATGCCAGCTCGCTGAACAGGAGCGTGGCCACGGCGGGGCCTGGGATGCTGCTTCTCAACGCTGCTCTGGCCACTCACGTGCCGCTGAGGTTAACGGAGGCGCAGGGAGAGGGAGTCTGGCCTGGGGGGGGGGCGCTGATGTCACACCTGCCTGGGACTCAGCCAAGAAACACCTTTCTGGCTTGGCTGTCTTGGAGGCAGGCAAGGCAAATCTAACCAGCCCGAGACCCCCAGGGTTTCCAGACCTGTCTCATCTGGCAATGGCTAGTCTGAAAAGGTGGGGAGTTTTGTCAGCAAAAAGTCAACCAAAATGTATTCCTTGAATGCAAAACTCCTGGGCTGAGAACGGAAGGCCAGAAGTCAGAGCATGGGAAGCTGCAGGCTGCCCCCCTGCTTCTCTTCTGGGGTCTGAACTGGGCAGCCCCGAAAAGCAGCGCTGAAGGGCTGGGGCCTGCGAGGTGCCCTTGGTCTCGTCTGTGGGAAGCCAGGAGGAGATGTCCTTGCCTGGGGATGCCGCTCACCACCACCCCCGCCAAACAGGAGGTGATNGAGGCAGGCAAGGCAAATCTGACCAGCCCGAGACCCCCAGGGTTTCCAGACCTGTCTCATCTGGCAATGGCTAGTCTGAAAAGGTGGGGAGTTTTGTCAGCAAAAAGTCAACCAAAATGTATTCCTTGAATGCAAAACTCCTGGGCTGAGAACGGAAGGCCAGAAGTCAGAGCATGGGAAGCTGCAGGCTGCCCCCCTGCTTCTCTTCTGGGGTCTGAACTGGGCAGCCCCGAAAAGCAGCGCTGAAGGGCTGGGGCCTGCGAGGTGCCCTTGGTCTCGTCTGTGGGAAGCCAGGAGGAGATGTCCTTGCCTGGGGATGCCGCTCACCACCACCCCCGCCAAACAGGAGGTGATGGACTTGGTGAGAGTCGTGTGTCATCTGGGGACAGTGGTCTGCGTGTGGTGGGGGCAGCCCATCAAACACTCGTCCTTGGTCTCCAGCATAGCCCGAGGGGGGGTGTCTTTCTGCTGTGTATGGGTGTCTTTACACTTCCCACTTGAGGAGAGAATTTATTTGTAATAAATCTGTGTGCCTACTGGACAAAATTATGTGGAGATGTATTACGCTGTATTATGGCGGTGGTTCAGCACCCCAATGGCTATAAAAATTAATTCCTTATTCTAAACATTATTATATAGCTTTTACAATGAGTTGGCTTGTGGTTGGGTCCCTGGTTTGGGCCATTATGAGTAATTAGTGTCATCAAACAGCATCACGTAATCTGTCCCCTCTCTCTCCAGCCCTCCACTGGCCTCACCCTGTGTCTTGTCGCCAACTGGATCCCGTTAAGTCATCAGTCTTGTAAATGGGCTACACTGGGTCACAGCTGCCTGCTGGCTTTGATGGCCAAGAAAGAGGTTTTCCTTCTATTCCTGAATGGCCAATTCTGCTCTGTGTTTTCCCCTTCTTTCAAAGTACTGTGTGTTCTTGGGGAGATCATGGTTGTTTTCCTCCTGAGCAGATAAGGACTGACAGCTGTTTAGGAAGGAAGGCTCCTTAATCCGGGATCCAAGGGGGGGCAATTGTCCGGAAAACATGTCCACATGCGTGGATAGGTATTTAGTTTCCCTCTGAGAAAGTGAGTCAGGAGGTTTCTGCAGATGGACGAAGCGAATCCATGTCCCAAAGGATTGGGGCTAACATTTATTGAGAAGCAATACAGACCAGATGGCCCGAGGTCCCTAACCTGGAGTTCATGGACCTGTTGGGGTCCAGAAGATGGATGAGACAAATTTACATTTTTTGTTTCGGCAAAGTTCCGCAATTTAGCATTTCCTTCCGCTATGAAATACGCGATGCACCACTGCGGTTTTCACAGCCGTTTCTTCACTACATTAGAGTTGTTGCAGATATCCCAAAATACTCTTCATGCTCGTCCTCACTTAGGAATCGTGTTGGTCATTAGATCAACAACTACGGTTTATTTAATGCATTGACGAGGAAGTATACATACTGTCTCGATCTTTACAACCAGTTTTAAGAACAGGCATTCACTGTCATTGGTCACCATTGTAATTCTATGTATTTCATTTTATGCATTTATACATATTATTCTGAGCAGGGTCCACAGTGAAGCCATGGTTAGGCGCCACTGGTATGCACTACAGCAAGTGCACGCATCAGAGGTTGTGCTGTGTCTGAGTCTGGACGCCCTCGCCCACTTCACGCCTACCTGGTCTGTGCTCTCCTGGTTCCCTTTGAAATGGGGACAACAGCCACCAAAGAAGGGTGCCGAATGGTTAAAAGCTCGTATCGGTGAGAGCTTTAAGGTACCACCAGGTACTACGTCATGCTCCTCACATCGGTTTCCTCATTTAATCCCCCTGCAGCTCTCTAAATTCAGTCCTAGAATTATTCCCATTTTCCAGATGGCGACGCTGAGATTTATTTTAAGGAAGTGCCCGAGGTCACACAGCTAAGAAATGGTAGAACTAGACAGAAGCCCAGGCCATCAGACACCTGCTCCCTTGTGCAATACGTGCTTTGATTTTTACCCATAATATTTACCATTGCTGGTGCTCTTTATTTCTTCTCGTAGATCTGAATTCTGTGTGGCATTATTTCCCTTCATCCTGAAGAACTGCCTTAGGCATTTCTTGTGCTGGGTTGCTGCTAGAGGAATTCTCTGAGTTCATTATCTGCAATTGTGTTTGTCTCATTCTCATTTTTGAGAGATATTTTCACTTGATGCAGACTCATGAACCAACAACCCTCCCCTGCCTCACCCCCTGCCCCCAGTTCTTTAAGATTTTTGCCCGCTTGTCTTCTGGCTATTTCTGTTGAGAAAACAGCTATAATTTTTATTGTTGTTTCTCTCTATGTAATGCATCTTTTTTTTCCCTGCCCACTTTCAGGATTCTCTTTTTCTTCCTTCCTTCCTTCCTTCCTTCCTTCCTTCCTTCCTTTCTTTCTTTTTTCTTTCTTTCTTTCTTTCTTTCTTTCTTTCTTTCTTTCTTTCTTTCTTTCTTTTTCTTTCTTTCTTTTCTCTCTCTCTCTCTCTCTTTTTTAGCAGTTTGACTGTAGTGTGCCTAGATATGGGTTGCTTCGAATTGACCCTGCTTGAGGTTTTCTGAGATACTTGGATCTGTAAATAAACGTTTTTCATCGAATTTGGGAAATTTTAGCTATTATTTCTTCAAATATTTCTTCTGCCCCATTCTCTTTAACTTCTCTGTTAAAAACTCTGCTTACATTAAAAAAAAAACCTTCTACTTACATATATGTTATACCACATAATTTTGTCCAGTAGATTACCAAATCTCTATTGGTTTTCATGAAATCTTTTTCTCTATATCCTTCAGTTGGAATAATTCCTATTGACCTGTTTTCAAGCTTACTAATCTTTGCTTCCATAGTATCTAATCTCCTAGTCAGTGAATTTTAAATAGTTTATTTTTAAGTACTGGAAACAATTTGGTTATTTTTTAATAGCTTCTATTTCTTTCCTGAGATTCCCCCTATTTTGTTCGTGACCAACCTTCCTTTAAAATTGCGAGCACATTCTTAATAGCTGCTTTAAAGGTCTTTTCTGCTAAGAGAGTTTAGCTCAGATCTTTTTCTATTAATTTTTTTTTCTTGATACGGGTCATATTTTTCTATTTCTTCACATGTCTTGTAGTTTTTGATTGTATGCTGGACATCTCAGAAGACATGTTGTATGGAGTCTGGATAGTTTAATCCTACTTTAAAAAAATGTTGAGTTTTGTTTGGCATGCAGTTAAATTCTTGGTGAATGCTTTTCCTCCTGCAAGGTTTGGTTGTATTCTTTGTCTGGGTGGACCTGCTTTGGTTTTCAACTTGGATCTACAGTGTGGGCCTTACTAAGACAGGGTCTTTACTGCTAAGACCTGGGCTTTCTGGGGTCTCAATTTAAAGGTGCTTTCAGTTAAAATATGGGCTATAGGTTGATGTAAATTTCTTTTAGGGCCTTTGAGGATGCATCACAAAGAGAAAGTAAGTTACTCTGGGTACAGGGGATGAAGATAAAAATATGGTAAGAAGTAGATTTGCCTGACTGTTGATAGAGATCTGCTGAGTATAAGATGTTGAGAACAGGGATGCCTGGATGGCTCAGTGGTTAGGCCTCTGCCTTTGGCTTGGGTCATGATCCCAGGGTCCTGGGATCGAGTCCCACATTCGGCTCCTTGCTCAATGATGTTGAGGACAGAGAAATGCACAGTGGCTACATATGCAAGTCCTAAATGGGAAGTCACAGGACAATACACAGGAATTGGAGGTATGGATTTGTGACAGGGCTGCTTCTCATCAGGGTAATTCTACATAGAAAGTTCAAGGATTTACTTATGATCTGCTTTAGAGTCCTTGGAGCAATGCTGGGGAGGCAAGCTGGTTACTGAATGTTTTTAAAGAAACACTGATGGATTATTTTCAAGCACCTGTAGTGACAACTTAATATATTCAAATGTCTCAAAGTTACTTGGTAAGGACCAGAACAAACAGATAAGCTTACTTGGTGACTAGAATATTACCTTTGTATGGAAATACATGTGATAATAGATGTACCAGATGAACCTGAAGATAGTTTCTTTTTTTTTTTAAGATTTTATTTATTTATTTGACAGAGAGAGAGCACAAGAAGGGGGAGCGGTAGAAGGAGAGGGAGAGCAGACTTCCTGTTGAGCAAGGAGCCTGATGTGGGGCTTGATCCCAGGAACCCAGGATCATGACCTGAGCCGAAGGTGGACGCTTAACCATCTATCGTCTTGGGTACATTGTTACAAGTTGCTTAGGTAACTCCTTAATTCAGGCAAAGAAAAGACACACTTCATCTTAGCCCAGATGGAATTTGGAATGAGAAGTATCTGAATTAATGGTGATGGACTCAGATGGGGATGGCCGGAAACTTCTCTGCCTCGTCCTATGACAACCTGTGACACGGGAGGGCCTGAGTCTTACTGCTCGCCTCGCTCTGATGGGCTCTGACAAGGGTCAACTGAATGGCTTCATCCTGAAGAACTGCCTTAGGCATTTCTTGTGCTGGGTTGCTGCTAGAGGAATTCTCTGAGTTCATTATCTGCAGATAGAGATGCTTTTGCTTTTCAGAGGGGCCATCTGAGCTGGACTCCCATGTTAGCAGGGCCCCCAGGTTCCCAAGGTCCAGACCCTTCCCTGAGGCCTGGCCTCGTCTTGGTCCACTGTGCTGTATTCACTGCTGCCTTGGTGTCTCAGTAGTTCCTGACCAAGCCAAGGGGTTTGAAGCTTTCTTGCTTTCTCTAAGGACTTGCCTGTCAAAGAGAATTAGCTTGAGAGGAAATAGGAATAAGGACTTGATGTGAATTTAAGGTAAAAACCTCTAGGATCCGAAGAGAGTGGGTGTGACAGCCAATGCAGGCCTCAGGGGCCCTGATGGAGATGTTCACACAGGTGCTGAACTGTGTGCTGACCCCTGACCAGGGAAGCGCCTGCTGGGACCAATTAGAATCTCTCTTTCTGGGCTGAATTCATTTGCATAAACTGTGGGCCCCCAGGAAAAATTTTCAAATGGCCTTCTATTCTTTGCTAAATGAAAAAGTTTCCTCTTTTTTCTTCAGCTGTCAGCTTGCACTGGCTTCCTGGGCAAGCTTGTGCTGGCTCCTCAGACCAGGTCCCCTCATTTGGCCACACTCCTGTGTCCTCTGCCTTTCCGGCCACACACCTCAGCTCATGATTATTTGTGCTTTCTCCCAGACTCCAGCACCAAGGACAGGGCCTCTGCATTGCTTAATCGCCATCGGATAGCCCATGCTTAGTGCACAGTAGGTGTTACCGGCTCAGCGAACAAATGGATTTCCTTCCATGACACCTGTCTGCCCCCTCGCGAGCCAGACCCTAAATAAGGCCTCTGCTGGGCCACTCGGCAGAAGGTTAGCCAGTTGCTATTTTCTTTAGTTTTTACCATGGTTAAGTCTCTGCTGGTTTCTGGGCCTGCCCCTTAAGGAGCTTACAGCTGAGTTGGGAAGATAAGATGTAAGTACATGAAAAGATTATTTTTATTTTTGGAAAGTTGAACGTTTTAAACCAACATCCCATGAGGCTGTGGGTTTCGGCTGGAGGTAGAACAGGCTTATCCAATTTGGAATCACTGAGAGAGTTCCAGGAAGGGCTTAATTCTTCATCCTTTTTATTTTTGAAACTCTGCAGAGATTGAGATGCTGAGGTTAGGACTGGGAGAAAAGCAAACATCGAAATGTCAAATGATGTGCTGGAGCGAGTGGGAGCTTTCAAGATAATGCCAGCGGGACTGGCTTTTGGGGGCCCTGGGGGACGTCTCAGGGTCTGGCTAAGGCGTGTGATCAGAACACCATTCAGGATAAGCTGTGTGCATATTTTCTAGCTCCTGTTTCTCAGCTGGCTGGGCATCCAGTCACTGGAATTTGTGATATACATGGCACAGAGTGGACACACTCTCAGGTGCTGCCTTTGTCCCAGGGAGCTTGGCCGAAGGTGCTAGAACTTCTCACAAGGAGCAGACGGCCCGCAGAGCTGGAGGAGCATGAAGACAGAGCCTCCGTGGTGCGGAGAACGCAGGCTGAGGTGTGGGGAACTTGAAGACCCAAGCTCCCCAAGAGTCCTTTCATCTTCCAGGGAACCCTGAGCATGCGAAGGAAGTGGGCAGTTGCGCTGAGCGGCCATGGGGTGGCAGTATGGAATTAAATCCCCGAGCCTGTTCTGTCACCGCTCTTAGTCTTGAGTCAGGGGCTCCAGGAAGCCGGGCGTGCAGCCCCAAGCAGGCTGGGAGTTGGGGCAGGAGCCGGGAGGGTTGTCCCTTAATTTAATTGACCTGTGCACTGAGCTAGAGCGTGTCTGCAATCTCTCAGCTTGGGCAGCTCCCCTTGTACAGAGGCTTCAGGGCGCTTATTCGCTGGGCTGGGAACACGCTGATAAAAAGTTAATTTCTATTTGCTGTTGCTCGGTAATTGGATGAACATGAAAGCAATTAAATATTAAAACATACAAACAAATAACTAAGTCACTGTAATTAGCCAAAGTTTGATCACTGTCATATTTATTTAAGAAGAGGTGATATGTCTCAGCAGGTGACATTTTAAATACCCTGGGCCTCTCTGGTGTTGTCTTTGGAGAATGCTGAATAATGTACGGAGAATTTAATTAAACCCTGTTGTAAATCAGCTATGATGACAGGGAAATGACAGCCACATGTTGAAACGAGAATTAGTCCACAGCAAGGGATATTAATTAACTCCTTTTCTGAAGGCCTTTGGCACAGAGTGGCATTTAAAAAAAAAAAAAAAGAGGAGGAGGAGGAAGCAGCCAGCGCTTTGACAAGGGGAGGGGACTGTGCCTGTTATTACTTTTATAATCATCATTATTATTTATGGCGGGAATTTCTTCAGTCGCCCAGATGGAGCTAATAATCAGGACACCAGACAATGAGCTCAAACAATCCTTTCCCGGGGAGCCAGAGATACACGTAGACATCGGCAGCACAAAAGGATGCCGGGGATGGGAGGGTCCCTTTGGAAAACATAAGCATTTTCCTAAGCAGCGGATTACTCTCTACCAGATTCGGACTCAGGGAGAAAATGTTGGAAGCAAATGCACAGACCTCGGAGCCGAAAGAGGCCACGGAAACCGAGCAGCCTCACCCTGCTCACCTCCTGGAGGAGGAGACGGAGGCCCAGGGAGGTTCAAGGACATGCCCAAGGTTGCGGGCTGATGGGGCACAATGGGGGTGCAGCGTGACGCCGCACCGCGGTCAACGGAATTTCCATGAACTGCCTCGCTGGAGTTTCGAAATGCGGGGGGCGTGGATGTGCCAGGGATGGAAAGAGGTTGCTGTGAGCCACGGGGTGACCGTAATGCCGCGTTTGTCTGCCGCTAAAGCTGCAGGTGCAAAGACCGGAGCAGACAGGGTGGCACGGGGACCCCCGCTCGGCCTCCCCCTCGCCCATAAAAAAGGCTGGGTGAGAAGACAACACTTGGTAATCAAGTGTCCATCCCCAGGGAGGGGACATCATGGCTCCAGGGAGGGCCCTGACCCTCCACTGAGCACGGGCCACTCCGCGCATCCCACCACCTCAATACTGTCACTGCGTTACAGGATCTGTGCGGCTCCCTCCACCGGTGACTGTGAACGTTGCCAGGACAGGCACCACCCGCCGGGAAGTGCAGTCACGTGACTATTCAGAGGCACGTGGACAGCACGTGTGCAGTCACGTGTAGGTCACGACTGTCACCCCTTTGGCTCCCTGGGCTGGAGATGGACAACCATGTCAGCCAATCAAGAGCTTGAAAGGGCAGGACATCCTTTCAAGAGAGACCATTCCAGGTGATCCTGACCCCCGTGTGTGGGCGGACATGTGTCCTGTACCACAGGGCTGAGAATCTGGCCCTGAGAGGTTGTCAGGACAGTCTTTACAAGCCTCCCCAGGGTCGGAAGTGGCTGGTTCGGATAAAAGCCAGCCTGTTCGGCAGGTGGCTGCCTTGGCTTCAGTGTCTCAGGTGTGTGTGTATGCGCGTGTCCCCGATGCTGGGACCCTCGGCGGTCCCCAGAGGAAGAGCGCTGGAAGCAGACATGGGAGTTAGGCTGACAGCTCTCTTGGCAGAGTCTCAGATGCTTTTGTGTTGAGAGGAGAACCACAATGTCCCGTGGGTTTGGTTTGGATGATGTTATCTGGAAGGTCAGGGACTTAACAGAAGCTTAGCTTAATCCCTGGGGCCCTGCAGTCCTTGTGTCAAAGTCACTGCCCCAGAGGCACAGGGCCTTGGCTGGGCATGGGGAGCCCGTCTTATCTGGGTCAGCCAGAGCCTTACCCGCAAGACAACAGCATTTTTGCTGCTTCCTGACAGAGTTTGATGGGCAGTTAGAAGGAAAGATTCCTGTGACTGTCTCCCCTCTGAGCCATAGTTCCTGGCTTCTCTGAAGCCGTGCTCCACAGCTCAGCTGTTTGTGGCCTTGGGTAAAGTCTCAGCGGACCTGGGAATGTGGGGAGGAGNCGTATGCGCGTGTCCCCGATGCTGGGACCCTCGGCGGTCCCCAGAGGGAGAGCGCTGGAAGCAGACATGGGAGTTAGGCTGACAGCTCTCTTGGCAGAGTCTCAGATGCTTTTGTGTTGAGAGGAGAACCACAATGTCCCGTGGGTTTGGTTTGGATGATGTTATCTGGAAGGTCAGGGACTTAACAGAAGCTTAGCTTAATCCCTGGGGCCCTGCAGTCCTTGTGTCAAAGTCACTGCCCCAGAGGCACAGGGCCTTGGCTGGGCATGGGGAGCCCGTCTTATCTGGGTCAGCCAGAGCCTTACCCGCAAGACAACAGCATTTTTGCTGCTTCCTGACAGAGTTTGATGGGCAGTTAGAAGGAAAGATTCCTGTGACTGTCTCCCCTCTGAGCCATAGTTCCTGGCTTCTCTGAAGCCGTGCTCCACAGCTCAGCTGTTTGTGGCCTTGGGTAAAGTCTCAGCGGACCTGGGAATGTGGGGAGGAGATCAGCCCCGTGTTTCCAGGGGAGAACAAACAGATGGTACACTAACCGCGAGTTCTCTTCCCAAATAAAAACCAGCACCAGGTACTGGGTGGGGGCGGTGAGTTCAGGGGAGAGCAATCCGGGTCTTTCTGGCCCCGTCTTACCTTGCAGGATTCACCTGCCTGTTCTACACCTCCCTCCTGCCTGTCACCAACACCCCTGAGCCCGGGCCCCATGCCCCACCCTCTCCCCAGGGGGCGGTCTCAAGCAGGCCCCGCCCACCTGCTCCGGCATGGGAGGCGGGCCCCCTCCACAACCCATCTCCATCCTCTGGTCTCCGTGAGCATCCTCACTGAGCTGCCTGCCTCCCGGAATGTACTCTTACTTTCCCAGCTCCCCCTCCCGCACTGCCCTCTTCCACCCTGCGCTTTCCTCAGCATGGCTTGGGGTTCTAGAGTCTCTAAAGAAATAGAGACAGTTGACGGGTTCTGAGGCTGGATCCAGTGGGTATGTCCGGTGGCTCCCAAGACTGATCTGTGCTCTTCTCCCGCAGAGGGCCAGGTGTGGGTGGTTCTGTAGGGGTCAGGTCCCTTTTCAAGGCTCNCTCCACCCTGCACTTTCCTCAGCATGGCTTGGGGTTCTAGAGTCTCTAAAGAAATAGAGACAGTTGACCGGTTCTGAGGCTGGATCCAGTGGGTATGTCCGGTGGCTCCCAAGACTGATCTGTGCTCTTCTCCCGCAGAGGGCCAGGTGTGGGTGGTTCTGTAGGGGTCAGGTCCCTTTTCAAGGCTCCACAGTTGATCCTGACAGGCAGCCACGGCTGAGAACCCCAGGGAAGATTCTGGGAAGAGTTCAGAAATGGGGAGATTTCTCTGGAAGCTGTCCTGCCAGGAGTACTGTTTTGGGAGCACAGATTTCAGACTCAAACCTATCTGGGCTTGGCTCTTGGCTGTCTGCTAACTGACTATGTCACTTTGTGGACTAGTGACTTCACTTGCCAGTGCCTCAGAGCTTATCAGTAAAATGGAAATAATTCCTCAAGGAGCAGAGACTGCCTGAGCCAGCTCAAAGAAGCAGGAAGGGTGTTGATTGTAAGAATGGGAGGTATTTCTGGAGCCACGAGTGACACCCCTGTTCAGTAGGTCACTGACCAGCCCTCCTGTCTCTCTGTAGGTAAATGCATGGACTAGCCACTCAGAGCAAGACTTTGTGCATGTCGATTCCAAATTCCCAGGGTAAGGCCCCTGTCTGTCCATTTGGCATTCTGTCTCTTTGCTCCCAGAGCATCACCTCTGTACCCAGGATTGCTGTGGGCCAGGTAAGTGTCCTGAATGTTGGAAACATCCTTGGAGCTGGAACACATCCTCCCCAGGTGATGATACATTCACTTAATAAAAGCAAGACGCCTGTGTTTGGAGAGTAGACTGCGTGATGGCCCCAAGCACGGACAGGAGAGAGCTGGGCCTCCCTTCTGTCCTGCTCCCGGGGCCAGGCATCAGTGACGTGCGGCGAGTCTATTACTTTAAGTGGAGGGAAGAAGGTCTCTTCCCAGGGCTCTGGGCTTTGCAGACCTTTCCTTAAACAAACAGGAGAATTTATTTGTCTAAGGTCAAACGACACAGAGGTCAAGGGGCTGGTGACCCCTTTTAGTTTGTAGTGATGGGGTCACTAGGTTATTTGCTCATGGGCAGAGATGATCCCCAGTGGGGGGAGAACTGGCTCGTGGTGGTTAGACCTCAGCCCTTTGCCTGCTTTGCTCGCATAATCCTGACGGAGCAGACAGCCGTGATGATGGTGGGCTGCTAAGTGGCACCCAGCGCCACTCAGGTGGCCTCCACCTCTCTCCCAGCACGCCTCTCTGAGCACATTCTTCCTGAAGTCCCCACCTCTCCTCTGCTTGGTCCCCTCCCCCTCCTCCCATGTATTCTCCTAAGCCGTTACCCATCTGGGCCCTCCGTATTTGTCAGCACGCTGGATGACCCACAAGGTTGTTGACACCTGTCCTGCCCAGCTACCCTCTCAATGGATGGCACGAAACTCCAGTGCAGCAGGTGCCAAGGAGCCCTAATATGAATTATCTGACTTGGCATTAGCACCCTGACCTGGGCACACACCACCTGTATTGATAATAAACGTTACCTTCCCGTTAGAAATTTATATTTTAATGAGGTCAATCTGATCATATTCTTTTTTTTAAGTCTGGTTACTGGGGTATAATTTGCATGTGGTAAAATTTACCCTAGTTAGTGACCAGCACTGTGAGTTTTGATGAATGCATGCAGTTATGTAAACGGCACCACAATCAAGCCTTGTAACAACACGTGGTTCCCCTAGCCCAGTCGGATCTCCCCTGCCCTTGGTCTCTGGAAGCTAATAATCTGTCATCTTTCCCTATAGTTTTACCTTTTCTAGAAAGTCCTGTAAATAAACTCAGACAGTGGGGTCCTGTAAATAGACTCAGACAGTGGGTAGCCTTTTGGGTCTGGCTTCCTTCACGTCACATAATGCCTTTGTNCTAGCCCAGTCGGATCTCCCCTGCCCTTGGTCTCTGGAAGCTAATAATCTGTCATCTTTCCCTATAGTTTTACCTTTTCTAGAAAGTCCTGTAAATAAACTCAGACAGTGGGGTCCTGTAAATAGACTCAGACAGTGGGTAGCCTTTTGGGTCTGGCTTCCTTCACGTCACATAATGCCTTTGTGCATCATCCGTGTGCGTGTACGGAAGCTGCTTCCTCTTTATGGCAGGGAACCATCCTGTTGTATGGGTTTACTGCTGCTGCTTTATCTGTCACCAGCTGAAGGACATTCGGGTGTTTCCAGTTTTTGATGATGAATAAAGCTGCTGTAAGCCCTCCCACACAGGTGTGTGTAGGGACACGGATTGCTGGGTCGTGTGAGCGTCTGGCTCCCAGCGGTCACCCGGCGAGGCTGTTCTACGAGCAGGACGAGAGTCCCACATCCTCACCGACTCTTGCTATTGTCGGATTTTAAAAAGACTCCAGCTATTCCGATAACTGNTGAATAAAGCTGCTGTAAGCCCTCCCACACAGGTGTGTGTAGGGACATGCGTTTCCAGCGTGGATTGCTGGGTCGTGTGAGCGTCTGGCTCCCAGCGGTCACCCGGCGAGGCTGTTCTACGAGCAGGACGAGAGTCCCACATCCTCACCGACTCTTGCTATTGTCGGATTTTAAAAAGACTCCAGCTATTCCGATAACTGTGTGGTGATCTCTCATTGCGGTTTTAGTTTCTATTTCCCTAACAGTTAACGACGTTGAACATCTCTGTGTGTTTATTTACCATCTACAACCCTTCCTCAGTCAAGTGTCTTTTCAAATATTTTGCTTACTTTTAAAAATTGGGTTGTTTGGGTTGCATTAGGTTAAGTTCTGAGAGTTTTTGTTGTTGTTTTAATATCCTGGACGTGAGTCCTTGAACAGAAGTGTGTTTTGCAAATATGTGCTCCCAGTCNGGGCGCCTGGGTGGCACAGTGGTTAAGCTTCTGCCTTCAGCTCAGGGCGTGATCCCGGCGTTATGGGATCGAGCCCCACATCAGGCTCTNCTATTTCCCTAACAGTTAACGACGTTGAACATCTCTGTGTGTTTATTTACCATCTACAACCCTTCCTCAGTCAAGTGTCTTTTCAAATATTTTGCTTACTTTTAAAAATTGGGTTGTTTGTTTTGCATTAGGTTAAGTTCTGAGAGTTGTTGTTGTTGTTTTAATATCCTGGACGTGAGTCCTTGAACAGAAGTGTGTTTTGCAAATATGTGCTCCCAGTCTGAGGCTTGTGTTTTTGTGTTCCTTTTTTTTTTTTTTTAAGATTTTATTTATTTATTCGACAGAGATAGAGACAGCCAGAGAGGGAGGGCACACAAGCAGGGGGAGTGGGAGAGGAAGAAGCAGGCTCATAGCTGAAGAGCCCGATGTGGGGCTCGATCCCACAACACCGGGATCACGCCCTGAGCCGAAGGCAGACGCTTAACTGCTGTGCCACCCAGGCGCCCCTGTTTTTGTGTTCTTAACAATGTTTCTCAAAGCGTGGAAGTTTTTAGTCCGGAAGAAGTCCAACTCATTATCAGTTTTTTATGGAGCGTGCTTTCTATTTTGTATCTGAGAGATCTTCCCCAACCCAAGATTTTCTCTCATATTTTCTTCTAGAAGTTTAGGTCTGTGTTCCTTGTGAGTTTGTTTCTATATATGGTGAAAGATAAGGGTTGAGATCCATCTCTTTTGCTTATGGGTGTCCAGTTGGTAGACCACCATTTCTTTAGAAGACTGTCCACTGACATGCCTTCATGCTTTGTAGAAAGTACGTTGACCATACTTCATTCTTTTTGAAAAACTCGGCTTACTGCGACTTGAAGGTCTGCTTCTAAGTTGTTTATGTCAGCAGTTGTTTGTGGTGATCCTAGATGGAAGCGAGGCCTCACAAAGATAGTGGATCCATCGGAGGAAGCAAGATGGGCACCGCAGCTACTAAACCAAGATACTTGTTTTTCAATCCCATCTGACAATCGCATGATTTTTTTTAATTGAAATTTGTTGGTTTCATTTCCATCTTTCCTTATGTCAATCAGTTGTTCCCTCAGTCTTGAAAAGAGTTGCACATTTCGTATCATTGACAAATGAGTTCAAAACCCACAACACTCTTCATATAAAATATTTTTTAAAAACTTGTTAGGAAATTGCTTCTGGGTCATATACACATGTATGAGATATTTTTTGAACAGGTGATAGATTGGTTTTGGCAATAATGATGCCAGCTCGACTCTACTAGGACTTTCCACCTGTCTAGTGGTTTTCTAGACTCTGAACACCATACCAGAACTGTGTTACATGGATACGGTAAAGTGCTAATACCAGAGCTCTAACGAATAAGTGAAACCTGCGTTCTTTGTCACTTGTGACTTACTCCACACCTGTAGGGTTTGGATTTCTATTCCGCCCATAGCCCCCCCCCCTCAGCCTGTTACAAAATGATGGAGTTCTGCATTTGGAGACAGAAGGTGATGTCCTCTGATGGTAGCTCCCAGTTCCCTGCTGCTTCCTGCTGTGGTGGGCGCATCCCTGGCCTCCCCTCCTTACTGAGATTGTGTGTTCCTGAGGCTCTGGCTTCTTTGAATTCCACTCTGTTCCTCCTTGAAGGCCCCCTGCCCCCCAGAGACTTTTATCCAGCATGAGCGAGGCTGTCTTTGACCATAGAGCTGAACGCATCAGACAGTACCAAAGACAGCGTGTCCTCTCCTCTGGCAGGTACTGGAGAGCAGCTCTGGGGACACCCTGTGGTTGGTTCCTGTGGACAGCCTCATGGAGAGCCACACCTGCTTAACCTGAGTGTCTGGGATGCAGAGCTGAGGCTCCTCGGTGAGCCCACCTACCAGCATTGGGGTGGTAGGTCTGCACACCCCCTCAGATTTCCTGTGGGTCATATCCTGAATTTGGGGTTTGCATACTTTTGTAGGCATCTCCAGCCCTTTATTTTATGAGCTTGGGGGAGCCCCTGCTTTTCTCTGGTCCCCCCTTTCATTTCCTCATACAGCACCTCGGTTCTTGGAAAGGTGCCCTGGAGAGCTCACTGTAACGTTGGCTTTCGTGAGCTCTACGAAGCCCTGTGAACCTCCCGGTACCCGGCAAGCACTTGAGTGTGGACTTTTACGAGCTCTGCAGGCTTAGCGGCTCAGGTACCCTGGAGAGAAATGCTCTGCAAGATTTTCCGTGCTCCCTTTCCCTCCTGGGTGGGATGTGGCCAGAGAACACAGAAATGAAACAGGGAGCAGAATTCAGTCCTCCACAGGTGGAACTGCAGGGAAGCTGGGATTTGCTTTGGAGGGGGCCGGAGGCAGACCATCTGGGTTCCAAAGGAACCGGCTGCAACAGGGGGCCTCTCTGCTTTGGCCTGTCTGGATGTCTCCTGCTCTTCTCAAATGGAGAAAGCAGATCTTAGAGCTGCCCAGCTTTTGAAGAGCAAGCTGAGTTGGGGCCATCTGCTGGTCACTTTTCTGAGGGTGCCCGTGTGTGCTGGAACCAGGACCTTCTGGCACACAAGAACCATGGCAGCTATAATGCGTGTGTGTGCGTGTGTATGTGTGTGCGTGTGTATGTGTGTGCGTGCACACATGCTTGTGTTTTCATCTCTAATTTCTTTTTTTTTTTTTAAAGATTTTATTTATTTATTTGACAGAGATAGAGACAGCTAGCGAGAGAGGGAACACAAGCAGGGGGAGTGGGAGAGGAAGAAGCAGGCTCATAGCGGAGGAGCCTGATGTGGGGCTCGATCCCAGAACGCCGGGATCACGCCCTGAGCCGAAGGCAGACGGTTAACCGCTGTGCCACCCAGGCGCCCCTCATCTCTAATTTCTGCCTCCAGTGGGTCCCAGGTGGCTGCTGGCGGCTCCACAGGGCTCATGCTTTCGTGGTCATATCCGGTAAGAAAGAGAGAGCCTCTTTGTTCCAACATTCCAAGCGAAGGTTCTGAGCTTGCAGGAATGAAGCTGGATTGGGTTAACTTGCCCACCTTTGGGCTAACCACCGTGGGGAAGGAATGGGAAATACATAGGGCGACAGCCTATATCATGTGCTTTATCTCTGGACCCGGCAACGGAGTCCGATTTCTGGGACGCAGATAGATCTGCACCTGGAGAGATGGAGGCTGTTGGGAGGAGGGGGGAGTGCTAGGGAGGCAGCCAACAGGGCTCCATCTTACTAGGGTGAGGAAGACCGGAGACAGATGGGCACGCCCTGTAAGGCAGGTGCCCGCAGGAACCAGGCTGGGGTCAGCTCGGAAGAGTGGATGTTGGTGAATTTGTGGTGTGCAGGGGCGGGCTGCCCTGGCCCACGGGCTGTTGGTGCCACTGGACGATGAGCTTTAGCCCCGTTGCTCAGCCCACTCTGTCTGCACTCCTCTGCCGTGTCTGATGACTCTCATCTAATTCTTCCCTTGTCGGGCTTTGCAGTGGAACTGTTCCATCTACTGAAATCCTGCTGCTGCTTGTTTCATCAACATTAGGCTGTGACACTGGGATAGATAGTGCAGACGTCCTCGGGCATGAGGCCAGACTTTCTGGTTTCAAGTGGCAGAGCCTCGGTGTTCTCCCAAGAGAAATGGAAGCAGCGATCCAAACTGCCTTCTGAAAACTCGGCACTGGTAGATTCAGCAGGCTAACGGCACATCCTTCTAGTGTGTCTGGGAGGCCATCACCCCACCACAGACTGGGGTCTTAAACCACAGTCCTATATTTCTCACCGCTCTGGTGGCTGGAAGTCCAAGATCAAAGTGCCTGCAGATTCGGAGTCTGGCGAGGGCCCACTTTCTGCTTCTCACCGTGTCCTCACATGGAGGAAGGGATGAGGAAGCTCTCGGGGTCTCTCTCATAAGGGCACTAACCCCATTCATAAGGGCTCCACCCTCCTGACCTGATCTCCTCCCAAAGGCCCCACCTCCAAACCCCATCTCACTGGGGGTTTGGATTCAAGCTCTGAATCCCGGGAGGACACAAACATCCCATCTACAGCATCAAGGGGTTAGCAGTGTGTGCGTGTGCGCCTGTATGTGCGCCTGTGTGTGCGCATGTGCGCGTGCGTGTGTGTGCGTGTGCGCCTGTGTGTGCGCGGGTGTGTGCGTGTGTGCCTGTGTGTGCGTGTGTGTGCGCACACTGATTTGGGCGCAGGGATTGGAGCTCCTTCACTGGCTGTCCCTAGTCCACGGGGCCACAGCCCAGAGGAGCAGGAGTTGGTGGTGTTGGTGGGGAGAGACGCAGAGAGGGGGAGACGGGGAGGTGGGGACTCCTCGCACTTAGCGTGCCCTCTTGTGTGCCCGACGCAGCCGCTGTTAAAAACAGAGCCGTACTTTGCAGAGAGATTCTCAAATGACACCCACCAAGTGCCCATTAACTCATCAAAGTGGTGATTCCAAATTGATTATTTCGAGTGTAAGACATAATAACATGTTCATCATGGAAAATAATTAGTGGCGGAGTGGGGCCCGGGATGGCCCGCTGCCTGCCTGGCTGGCTCCCCCCCTGTAGCCGCAGGGCGGGGGAGAGGGTGGGCTCGGAGGCTGGGATGCCGGCTTTCACCGGGAGCTTTGGTGGGTTCGGGTTAACCCTTACCCTGCGACCCGGCCCCCACTGCTGCAGCGCCTCCTGGGCCGGGGCCTCTCCTGGAGCAGGGTTTGGGGTGCCCCAGCCCCCTGGCCCCTAGCCAGCTCTGTGGCAGGCCAGGCTCTCCGTGTACCAAGTGGGCAGTAATTGGCTGGGCTCCAGCTGGGAGCCCAGGCTCCGGATGACATGCATTTCTCACTCCGAGTGCGCAGCCGCCCGCACCTTCACACCGTTTCCTTGGAAACCAAATTGCTCTGGCAGCATTCCGCAGTGACACACACCACGCACCATGTACACACACACCACATGCGCACACACACACCCCACACCACCCACACCATGGGAAAATTAAGTGCCACAGGCAGTGTCATCCTGCCCCCAAGCACCCCTTCCCCACTCCCCTGTGCGCACAGCCCCGCCAGGCTCAGGCCCTGCAAAGGATGCTTGGAAATGCCTGCCCTGTGAGCAAGGGAGAGGAGCTGTCTCCTCGAAGTGCTGCTGAGGAAGCAGATTGAGGAGGATGTTTATGGGCACTTGGATGGGAAAATGGCTCCCAAGGGGGCGGGGGGCGGGGAGCGGGCAGCTTAGGAAGTGGGGTGGGCTCTGGAAGCCCCCCAGCAACTCCTGCACAGAGAGGCCTCTGCAGAGGGTCCTGCACGTTCTGCTGCCCCCACCCACCCCTCCCCTCCCGGGTCTGCCTCCTCCTCCCCAGCCCACCTCTCCCCCAAGAT
>NC_048230.1:41497282-41512584 GCF_002007445.2 Ailuropoda melanoleuca
CTTTCCTTTCCCGCACCCCTGCTCCCTCTCCCTCCCCCACACCTTTCCGCCCCCCCCACCTTTCCTCCCCCACCTCTCTCCCCACAACTGCCTGCCTCTCCCTCATTCCCAGGTCCTCACTGCCTCCTGCAGAAAGCACTTGAGATGGGACTCGCTTGGGAGGGGTTGTCCTCAGTTTTGGGGTGACACCCCATGAAGGCAATCTGGGTAGCATGTTCTGTTGTGGGCCCCGAGAGCCCCATCCAGGATTAGGGCTTACTCGCCCCCAGGTCTCATTGGAGTCCTTCTGGGGGACTTGCCTCCAGCTGGATAGAGTGGCCTGTGTGTGGGCCTGGAGGTGGGGGGCAAGGTTGGAAGCGCCTTGCCTCAGCTGCCAGCCCCAGGACTCCCAGTAGGGCCACGAGTCTTCCCCGAGCCTGTATCAGCTCTCCAAGAGAATGGGAACCCTACTGCACCCCAAAACTCTGTCCCCAGCCCGCGGCCCTGCAGGCTAACCATAGCTGGGTGTCACTGTGTGATTTCTGAGTACCTTTCCTTCCTTCCCTCCTTCCAGAGTCCTGGAACTCCTGCTGTGTGCCGAGCACCGTCAACCAGACAGGCAAGGTGCCCACCGTCAGTGAGCGTCTGTGCAGGCTGCCGGAGACTGGAGAGAAAGAAACAGTAGGAAAAATAGCTGATAGAGAGACGTACTCTGCACAGTTAAAAGAAGGATGTTCCAGAAACTGGCAGGGTGAGACCACCGTCCTCAGGTGGTTGGAAGAGCCTCTGTGAGGAGGTGACGTCTAGCCTGACCCTTCATCAGTGAGAGGGGCCAGCCCCCCGCAGACATTTCCAGGCAAGGGGGCAGCAAATGCAAAGGCCCTGAGGTGGGGACAAGCCTGGTGCATTCGAGGGGCAAAAAGTCCTCGGGGGAGGAGCAGACGGGGACACATCGCAGGATGGGGCGAAGTGACCAGTGTGATTTCGTGAACTTTCCTCTCTTCCCCAGTTAGATCTTTGTCCCCATTAAACACTGGCTCCTCGTTTCCCTCCCCGCCCCCGCCCCCGAAGTACTCGACTTTCTGTCTCCGTGAACTGGGCTGCTCCTGAGTTCCTTGTCTAAGTCGACTCCGGCGGTGTTTGACCTTTCGTGTCTGGCTGATTGCACGGAGCAGCGCGTCCTCAAGGCTCATCCACGCTGTAGGAGATGTTAGCGTTTCCCTCCTTCTTAAGGCTGGCTAAGATTCCCTTGTGCGTCTGGACCACACCGTGTTTACCCGTGGACAGATGCTTCGGCTGCTGTGAGGAGCGCAGCTCTGAACGTGGCCGCACCAAGGAGGGGTCCCGTGTGGGCCGTGAGCGGCCTGGTCGTGCTCCTGTTTAGCCAGAGTGCTCTGGAGACCACGGATTGGGTCGGGAGGCCAGCGAATCGTGGGCAGGGGAGTGGGCGTGGAGGGGAGGCTGAGACCCTGGGGCTACCGGTGAAGACCGCAGGCCTGAACGGGTTGGGGGGGGGAGGTGTACCAACGTGCCCACCATCCTGACTTTGAACAGAAGAGATGAATTTTTGCCTCTTTGAAAATCTCATGTAGATAGGATCCTACGGTTTGCACCCTTCTGCTCCTCGATGCCATCCCACACGTGGTGGCAGATTTCTCGTTCTCCTTGCTGCGAAGCATCCCGCTGCATGTAAGGAGCCATGCCGCGTTTATCCGTCCGTCAGTGGATCTGTTCGGGGCTACTCTGGATAGCGCTGCCGTGTGCGTCGTTGTCACATATTTTGGCAAACACGGGACATATTCGTGTGGGGTGTGAGCCTGGAACTGGTCTAGCAGATTCTAGTGACTTCTAGCTGAACCACTTCCTATCCCCACCAGCACGCCAGGGTCCGGCTGTCCCACACCCTCCCCACGCTGGACGATGTCAGGCTCCCCCCGCTCCCCCGCCCCGCAGCCACCCACACGGCCTTGGGAGCAGTGTCCCTCGTGGGTTTCATTTGCAAATCCTTGGTGACTAGTGAAGTTGGCCACCTTTTCATATGTTTGTTGACCATTGTCACTTCTCTGAAGTACCTGCTGGAGGTTTCGGCTCATTTATATATTAAATTGTCTGCCTTTTTCCTAATGATGTGTGGGCGTTCTTCCTATATTGTGATGATGGTTAATTCTATGTGTCAACTTGATTGGGCCGCAGGAGGTCCAGATAGCTGGTGAAACGTCGTTTCTGGGTGTGCCCGGGAGGGTGGCTTTGGAAGAGATGAGCCTGGGAATTGGTGGATGAGTAAAGTAGACGTCCTGCCCCAGCATAAATGGGGATCGTGGCCTCCACCGAGGGCCCGGGTAGAATGAGAAGGTGGAAGAAGGTGGCATTAACCCCCTAGCTGGTTGAGCTGGACATCGATCTCCTGCCCGCAGTGCACCTGGTCCTCAGGCCCCAGACCCGGGCTGCAGCCTGTGCTGTTAGCTCTCCGGCTCTCAGACCTTCCAGCGACACCACCAACTCTCCTGTGTCTCTGGTTTGCAGAAGTCAGACCTCGGGACTTCGCAGCCTCTGCAGTCACGTGAGCCGGTGCCTCGTCTAAGTCTGCTCCCGTATGTGTATGTAAAGAGAGACAGAGACGCCCACACAGAGAACGTCTTGTGGCCTGTGGCTCCGCCTTGCCTTTCCACCCCCTTGGTCATGCTGAGTCATATTGACGATTGACGAACAGAAGTTCTTGATTTTATCTGTTTATTTATTTATTATCAGTCGGCTCCAAGCCCAGTGTGGAGCCCAGTGTGGGGCTCTTGATGTCAGCTCAGGTCTTGATCTCAGGGTCTGGAGTTCAAGCCCCCCCAGGTGCCCCAGAAGTTCACTTTCATACATTTCCCTTACGGTTAGCGCTTCGCATCTTGCGCCAGAAAGCTTGGAGTCTCCGCCAGCGTGCAAGAGTCAGCACACGCGCGTGCAGTGTTCCTGCCCATGACAGCCTGCTGGGGACACAGCCCCCTAGGTTCGCACTGGGTGCAGGTCATGTGGGCTCTCTCTGCCTGGCGCGTACAGGGATGCCAGACGCGGGAGAGAAAGCAGGGTTTGCATAGCGTAAGCCGCGTTGCTCCTTCCTCCCGGTGAGGCAGCGGCGTGCTCCTGAAATCTGTGCACCCAGCCTCGCACGCGCGCCTCCGAAGGAGAGCGGCCGTGGCCGCCGCCATGCCTCTGCAGGACGAGAGCACCATCGCACAGCGAGATCAGCTCCTTCTTCCTGCCTAGGGTTTAGCGCCTTTCAGTTTTTATGTCCGGCCAGCTGTCCTGGAACTCGAGTGGGAGCTGACGTCCCTCGGGTTTCTTTCCCAGCCCGGAGGAAACCTGAAATCTCACCAAGAAAGTGATAGAATGAGAGCAATGGCGTGCTTTTGGGGATGTCATGTCCTTCGGAGGGTTTGATGACAGCCTCAGCCCCTTCCCCAGGACACACACACTCACACAGCTCATGCTCACACACAGCACACTGAGTCACACACAGACACACACACACAGCACACACACTCTCACAGCACACACCCACACCCACTCACGCAACACACAGACGCATCACACAAACAGCACTTTCATACACACACACACACACACACACACACACACACAGTGCGGGGGGGCCATGGGTCTGGCGCTTCTCCAGGCACCCCAGCTTAAGCCTCTCACATGGCTCTTAGGCTGAGAAGGGGCACTTGGGGAGGGAGGGTCACCCAAAGTTAGGCTGGGAGGCCCTGCCTCTCCCTGAGTGGGAACAGCAGCTCTGCAGTCCCTCCGCCAACTTAGCCAGAGGCTCCGAGGGGCAGTGCTTCCCTGTGCACCCCCAGTGAGCTCGCCCAGCTGCAAGGGGACCCCTGGGCGTGAGGCTTCCTTGGAGCTCACCACCATACTAAGCGCGAGACCCTGTAATCTCAGTTGGCCCTCCCACAACCCCGTGGGGTAGGTATTTGTTTCAGAAGGGGAAGGGGAGACCCGGGGAAGGTCACTTGTCTGGGGACACACAGGATTGGGGGCCAGGCTGTCTGGCTCCCGAGGTCTCAGCACCTTCACTTGACTTCAGTGGCACTGCTGTTGGGGGTGACCCGAGGTACGGTCTTTGCCCATTTTCCTGTGACGTCCAGCCCCTCAAGGAGACCCTGAGCACGTTCAGCTGGTCATTTCCTCTCAGCACAGCCCGCTATCCCGGGCGCTGGTCAGAGGTCACCCCAGGCAGTGGCCCTCTTCCTGCTGCCATCAAGTCTAGCTTGTGATCAGTCAGCCGGTTCCCTCCATCCTACACACTGAAGGCTTCGGTCTTAGAAGGTGGGGGGGGAGGAGCGGTGGCCACGACGAGCGATGACCCCCACCCAGCACCGTGCCCGCCTGTGCCAAGCATGAGACCCACGCCCTCCTGCTGAGTTCCCGCGCCTCCCTTTCGAAGACGGTGTTCTCCATTGTCTCGTTAACACATACAACAGGTGAAGACATGGCAGCTCCGAGGGGGTTCAGTGATTTGCTCAGCATCAGGGTGTGAGAGCCGGACTGAAACCCAGCCTGCTGGACCCACGATTCTTGCCCTCACAGCACATGGCCTCCCATGGGTCCCTCCCAGTGGATGCTGCCTGCCGTGAGTGCCCCGGAACCGCAGCCGCGTGGATGAGCGCCAGGCGGTGGGCGCAGCCAGCTCGTGTCCCTGGAGGGCTCCACAGGTCTTTCTTGGGTGGGTGCTCTTAGGAAAAATGCTCCCACTGTCGCTGTTTCTCACAGAGCGTGAACGTGTTGCGGCTGGAGGTTCCAGCTTGGTCCTAGAATGTGCCCCCGGAGTGGGGACAGACTCCTCCCGGCCGCCCCTCACTTTTCCCACGCCTTTCTCGTGCTGGGGGGTCAAACGCTGCCATCTGGACTTGCCCACTGGCGAGCTCCATCATACTGTCCGTCACCAGTGAATTCATTTTGTCCTTGGCCGCTCTTCCGTGATGTTCCCCCCACCCCCATCCAGAAGCCTCCCACAGGGAGGCTGGATGGTCACATGGAGGCCGCAGCCGGGACTCCGACGGCGAGGTCATCGCAACCCTCCTTCAGCCACTCTCTGGGTCTTGGTCTCAAATGCCTCTTCCCACAGCTCTTCACCCTCCACCCTCCCCTCTTCCAGAAATGTGAGGCTCAGAGACGGTAAGCCATGGTTCCTGGTCGAACAGCGGGTGGAGGCCGAGGTCTTGGTTCTGTCCACCCGGCTCCTCCTGCTGTGGTTGAAGCCCGCTTCCTCCCTTGGTCAGTGGGCCTCCTGGGGCAATGGCTGTCCCGGTGTAGCTGCCGCGCTCTGCTTCGGGGAAGAGGCCGCACGTCGCCCTCTCCTGTGGGAGGGACGTGCTCGTTCGCCCCACAGTTGCCGTAATCACTGACCTTGTGCCCCTCAGAGACCTGGACAGATGTGTTTGAGAATGAAAGCTTCCAGGCAGAGCTCTTCGCACATCCAAGGTGCTTGATAAATGCTGGTTACATCAATTCCTGCTTTCTTGGCTCTCCCGGTGGCCAGGATGGATAGCATGAATCCCTTTGGCTAATATCCTTGCCTGGGGAGCAATTTCATGGGGCCACTCAGAGAAAGGAAGGCCGGTTGCTGCCGGTCTAGCCATTCGGAGTCATTTCCTGCCCCTTCTGTGGCTGGAACCGTCGGAGTGGATCTCAGGTCCAAGAGGATATAAATCCTGCAAGCCTGGATCTTGTACTGAGTGTCTCCAGCCTCTGTAACAGCACGTGGTGCATAGTAGGCCCTCAGTAAGCCAAGAGGAAACTGACAGAGATGAGAAAATTCTCCTGTGGCCCCCCCCACCCCCACCTCTCTGTCCTTGTTCATGTTTTAGCTCCACTGAAACACAGTCTGTATCCACACGGCCATGAGAGTGAACTTGGCTGGGGAGGATTGCGTTTCTAGACCTTTTCACGGAAAACAGAGTTGCTCCTGGAGTGGCAGTGGCTGGGCTGGCCCGCGTGAGCCACATCGTTGGGTTTCAGGAGCCCGCTGAGGGGGCCGTGGCTGCCGAAGACCCTGGCTGACGGAGATAACGGTCGACAACCAGGGAGAGCGCGCCTTCCCCTCCGCCCCTCCCTCAGACACCCGGCGTTCTTTATGGCTTTGCTCAGGTAGGTCATTCATCGCCGTAAATTTTCTTCTCTTCGGTGCTTTTCCAATTATGGATAACAACAGAAAAGCAGTCATTGGCTTCTAAAAGGTCATCAAGATATAGAGCCCGTTCGGGAAGGGAATGACTTATGCAGTTGGCTTGTGTAAATCTGGAGAAGTTTTATGCACAAGTTGGACAAGAGATGTAAGTGAGATTCATAAAATATATTAAGATTTATGGCGCCTCGGTTGATGAAAATTGCCTCCCCTTTTGCTGTTTGTGTGGGAATTGTTTGTTCTTTCCAAGTGTTTTACATATGGCTCTTGAGCCAACGAGGCCTCGTGAGGCCCCGCGAGTGGCCGGTGGCATCCTGAGGGCGTAGCGACAATTAGTCAAGGTGAATTTGAACCGCAGGCCGGAGGGGGTCTAGGAAGCCACGGCTGATCTGAACACTGAAGATCTCGGATCCCTCCACGCAGCTGCTGCCCTTTGGGCACCTGCTGACCGAGGACACAAACCGGCACGGGGATGGCCCACCAGCTGGTCGCCGTGTTGCCTCTCCGAGATAGCGGGTGGGACACGGGGAGCTGGCCGCTTAGCATTTCTCCAGGTGGTTCTCAGACGGCCTGCCTTGGACTAAATGCAGATTCTCAGGCTCAGCCCCAGAGAGCTGGGTTTTCCTGGTCAGGCGTGGGCCTGGGCACACGCATCCCATCGGCCGCACGGTGTTTCGTGAGCACCCTGAGGTCTGAGAGCGCCTCACGGAGCTCTTCCCTTTGTCCCCCCTTTTGCGGACGAGAGGGGGAGGCCCAGAGCAGGGAGTGGCACAGTTAGGGACCTCTGCCTCCTAGGCACCTCAAGGGGTAGGAGGTGGAGAATATCAGAACCGGAAGCCACCAGCAAGAGCTCCAGGTGAGTGTGTCCTTCTTGAAGATGCTACATGCAGGCTCATTAGGAAACGTCATGGCCCCCGGACGTCCCGCAGTGACCCAGCCCAGCGTCTCTGCTCCTCGTAGGCTCTCCCTCGCCCTGCCCTGCCAGTCGTCCCATGTGATGTCCAGCTCTAGCCCACCGTCTCACTGCCCTCACTGCCCCGGCCCTGCCAGTCGTCCCATGTGATGTCCAGCTCTAGCCCACCGTCTCACTGCCCTCACTGCCCCGGCCCCTTGGTCAGGCAGCCAGCCTTCTCTCAGGGTCACACCCCCGGCCCCTGGTCCAACATCAGGCCAGAGCGAGGTCTAGTCTGACTCACGTGGGTCCATGGGAGACAGGCTGGGGCACAGATTGTCCCCAGTGGGGCTCTTCTCCAGGACAAAGGCCAGCATGAGTCTGCGTCAGCCGGCAGGCTGATGAGACACTGCGGGATGGGCACAGGGGCATTTGTCATGGTGGAGAATGACAAAGAGGAAGCAGGTGTCTGACCTGGGACGACACAAACCCAGAGCAGGGGGGGCAGGGGGCAGAGACACAGTGTCATTTTTCAGCACAATTTTCCTCCATTTAATGTTCCCATAGATTCTGGGACCCCATCATCTGATGGCCCATAGAGATGTTTTATGAAGTCAGGGTGTCAGGTTCCAGGAGAGGGAAAAATTAACTGTGAACCCACTGTCCTACAAAGACCCTCATTGTCTGCAGAATACCAAGTTGATTTTGTTTTGCTTTTCTTGGAAATGTACTCAAGGTGAGGAAGATAAATGGGATTTGCAAACCTCCGTCCGCCTGTAAAGAAAATGAAGAGGCGCTCTGCCCCCCCCCATCCGCCCTCCTTCAGCCGGTGGGTGGGGGAGGCTTCCCGCTCCCTCCGGGCCCATCGCAGCGGCTGCTGCAACAGCAGAGCGCCTGATGCAAGGGTGCTCTCCACCTTACTCTTCTAAGCCTCCCCTGCAGTTCCCTCTCCTCAGCTCTGGAATGGGAAGGTCTGAGGAGAGAGAGGGAAAGTTCTCGGTCTCAGAGGGACCTTGTCCTTGACTCTGGGAGGGAGAACCTTCATTCCAGAACGCCATTTCTTGGCAGGGAAGAAAAGCAAAGAAACCCAGGTCACATTGTGGGCGGGTGCAATGCGCATGCTCAGGACACCCAACATTACTGGTCGTCGGAGAAGGACCGTCGGACAGTGAGATCCCACGTCACACCCGCGAGGTTGGGTGGAACCCAGGCCCTTAGTAACAGGTGCTGACCAGGATGTTCCAACATTGGAGCCCTCGTGTGCTTCTGGGGTGGGGGGGTGGTGGATGTGAAATGGGGTGGCTGCTCCGGAAAACAGTCTGGTGGTTTCTTAAAAAGTTCAACCAGAATCACCTGTGGTCCAGCAATCCCACTTCTGGGTATAGACCCCAAAGAACTGAAAACCCGTGTTTAAACCAACACGCGTACACGCGTGCTTGGAGCAGCCCTGTTCACGGAAGCCAAACCCAAAGTCTGCCCACGCGTGAGTGCGTGAACAAAATGGGCTGCGTGCGCGCAGAGGAGGAGGACTCAGCCCTGGAAAGGAAGGAAGCGCTGACAGTGGCTACCACGTGAAACCTCACGCCCAGTGAAAGCAGCCAGCACATACCGGGTGCCTCCATTTGCATGCAGTCTCCAGAGCAGAGCGGGGACAGGATGCAGATAAGTGGGGGGCCGGGGTCTGGAAAGAGGAGGCAATGGGGAATAATGGCTTAGTGGGCATGGGGTTTCCTTCAGGGGTGACACAGATATTCCGGAAGTACCTAGAGGGGTGGTGGCACAGCATCGTCCACATACTACAAACCCCTGGATTGTTTGTTCACTTTGAAACGGTTAATTTTGTGTTATGCAAGTTTCATCTCAATTAAAAACATATTAAAACAAAATTTCCAGCAGGGCCCTGAGAAGCAAGGTCTGGGAGGCCGGCTGCCTCAGGGTGAATTGTTGCAACTGGAAGAAACATCGGCTGTGTTTTGCAAGAGTTTCTTGCTTCCCCCAACCCAGGAATGAAGGCTTGGTGGGAACATCAGGTAACGCGTACATTCTGTCCTAGGAGAACCTTGGGAACCAGCCCGGACAGAGCCAAGAACCCTGGGGACACAAGGGGTGACTATCTCCTCCCCGGCTGCAAGCCCCCCACCCCCTACCCCACGCACACACAACCACCTGCCCAAGCCACCAGGCTCTTCTGCCTGGGCCAAGCTGGGCCCCGAGAGCCGGCAGAGGTGAGGCGGTAGGCAGCTAGCTGGGACTACAATTCCAGGAAGCTGAGCACGTGGGAGGCACGAACGTCCCCCGGGAGACGTGGTGCCCCTGTCTCTCACTTCCACCTGCAGGCTTCAGGAGGGCGGCCTGATGTCCCTGCCTCCCTCCCTTGCCGTTGGCCCAGGGAGCACCTTCGGGCCGGCTTCGTGAGTGGTGTCTATAGGAGGAAGAATGAAGGAGCCTTCCTTGGGTCTCAGGCAGCCGCTAAGATTTTCTGGAAGGATGGTGGGTGGTCTCCTGCCAGCTCATTCTCCCTGGGACCATTCCTTGGAGCTTTCCTTGTCGAACCCCAGCACAGGCTGGGATTCTGAGAAGGCTCTATCTGAGTCTTCACCCCGACGCCCAGCTGTCCCCCTACTCCCGCCATCACCCCCATCTCCATCACCTGTCTCCAGCTACAATCTTCCCAAGTGTCTCCTGGTGCCCTGGGGAACCCCCCCTTCCTCTGCTACAGCCCTGTCTGCTGGGTCCTCAACCTCCTGGGCCTCAAGGAATCCTCTTGGAACAGAAGTGGCTCCCAGGGTCGTCCTAAGATCCCGCTCTTCTTGCCTTAATCCGTAAAGAGAAAGACCCCATAACGGACGCCGCCACTCCCTCCACAGGAGGATCCAAGTATGGATATGAAAAATCAGCTACAGCCCCCACCCCACCCCCACGGCCCCCAGCAATGGAACCTGAGTAATCCTCAGCAAGAGAGGATAATTAATTCGAAAAGGCCCACATCCAGGGGCCTCGGCCCTTTGACTAGCGAGAGAGGAGGGGAGGCAGGGAGAGGAGCTAAGTCTGTCGGAATAATCCCTGTCTCGGGGCAAGATTGTTCCAGTCCTAATGAGACCCCCGGGCATTATCCCTGCGTGTATTGTCTATCTTGGCCAGGAAAAGGGCGAGACCAACTTTATTTCTGAATTTGGACCGACTTAGAGAGATGCGTCACGTTTGAAGGGCACCCAATCAATCTGTTACCCTCACTGCATGAAATTGTATTTGCTTGCCACTTCCTATCTCGCTGGGCGCAGCTGGGCTGTAAGTCATTGGTGATAACATTCTTTATTATGCCGTCCTGTTTATGAACTGTGCCTGGAAAGAGATGATAGAAATATGCAGCAATATGCAAAGGGATGGGGGGGGAAGGGGGAGCAAATGCTAGTTGCCAGGGCAACAAAGGGGCTATTTTGGGCATTGGATTTTGCGGATGATGAAAAACCATTTCTTTGAGATGGTTGGACTCTCCCCTCCCCCCTCCCCCCAGAAGGGATGAATGCAGACCCAAACATTTAGGAAGGGGATGACTTAATTTCTTAATTAAAAATTATTTTATTTCCCCTCTACCTCCTTTAAAAATGGATGGAAAAAAAAAAAACCGAAGGGTGTTGATAAGCATTCTTGAGTGGAAGGCGAGCTTTCGTTCTGGTAGAGAGAGATGTGTGAATAATTTACTAATCTTCACTGATCCCCGCCACCTCCCCCCACCGCACACACCCACCTCTTTTTACCTACATCGACTTAGCTCTGATAAACTCCCCGAGCAAAATCCCCAAGCTCTGGACCTCAGCAAAATCTCAAAACCTGCAGGTGTTTACAAGCAGCCTGAATTCCAATGAGTTTCTTGCAATTTGGCTGCCAAGGAGATGGCTGGAGCCGCGCAGAGCCCGCAGCTCCGGCAAGGGCGTCTGCACAGACAAAGGGGAGCGAATCCCGCTGCTGCCCCTCCAGCCGGGCCGCAGACCTCCCGGAGGAGGGACTTGCCCTCGGCGGGAGCTAGGCCCCTTCGGCAAGCCCAGTTCGCTAGGCGCCCTCCGGATCTGTCCCGCTTCGGGGCGATCCCTCGGACGCTGTGTCCGTTTTCATGGGAAGCAGGAACTGGTGGGTTTCAGCCTGGCCGCCTCCCTGTTGTTGCTTCACTGGTTTTCCAAGTGGGGTCCCCTGACCAGCAGCAGCACATTGCTTGGGGCCTGTCACACATGCACATCTGGGGACATCTCCAGACTTGCTTAATCAGAAATTGGAAGTGGGCTCAGCAGCCTGTGTTTTTAACGAGCCCCGCCAAGAGATGCTGAGAGCCATCCAGTGTGAGAATGGCGGTGTTAGAGAAAGGCCGTGCCCGGTGTTCACTGCCCTGCCCAGGCACCTAGCCCTTACCCACCTCACGGATGCAGGTGCTCAAGAGCTAGGTGTTGGATGGATGGAGCTGGGGAGGCGGTCCTCGAATCCAGCCTCCCGGTCATCAGCATACCTGCTCTCCAGTGAGCTCGGGGGAGTGTGTGTGAGGAAAGGAGGGTGGTGGGCAAGCAGCAGGTAGTTTTCCCATGCCAGACACCCAGACATGCTCCCCCTGCCTGCTGAGCTCTGGTATCAGGTCTAAGATACGCTCCTGGGCCCAGGGAGCATCTTGCATGACCAGCTGGTTCTGGAAGATTCCATAGGTGTCAAAATTGGTGGGATGGCAGGGGAGGGGTGGTTGGGATGGGTTTGTGCTTTGAAAGTACTTTTTTGTGCTTCTGGCTTTGAGACAATGGGCCATACTATGCTCTTCCCAGTGGCTCCCTTCTGTCCACTTGCTCCACCAGAAAGAAATCCCCCGAAGATGATTTTTGTGGGCGAATTGTGGGGAGATTCTTTACGTTAGATTAGGGGAGAAGGTGACTGGCGGCTTCGGATGTGGGCCCCCCCCGTGGGGTGTCACGCACAAGAGCATCATTGCCCTGAGCCTGAAGAGAGCACTAGGATTTAAACTTTCTTATAAAAATGAACTTTTAATTGCACACCATCTGAATCATTCATACTCATGCAAAAAAATTGGAAAATACAGCACAGTACAAAGAGGTAAACAAATTATCTGCACTTTTCCTGTCTGCAGACAAGAGATCATTTTTTTTTCTGGCATGCCAGTGGATGCTGGCGGAGAGAAGCCGATCAGTCAGTGGGGTTTGAAGTGAGTTTCTGTGCTGACATTCGGGGTAAGAGACAAAATTACTTCCCCCAGGGCGAGTGGCAGCGTTTGGCATTTTGAAGCTTGGCAATGAGATAAGTGTAGTAAGAGGGAAACGCACACAAAGCTTCCCTTGAACTCCCTGGGACGGGAGCCAGGCTGGTCTGGGGGACTGCCTACCCTCGGGGCGGAGGGAGGTGGGGTGAGCCCAGTCTGGGGGGGGATATTTCTGCGCCATGTTATCCCCTCTGTGAGCACATCTGGGGTCCATACATGTGCGAATGGGAGCAGGTGAAGTGAAGAGGCTCCGTGAGGGGCTCCCATCCGCTGACACCCCCTCCCCACCGTGCCTCCAAGCGTTTGTTTGTGTCCCTTTGCAGCTCTGCTTTCCCATGAGTTTGGACCTGCCCTTGGTCTCCAAAGCCGACCAAACTGCCCCTTTCTTCCCACGGGTCCCACCCCAGCCACCTCCGCTAGCAGGGAGCCCCTAAGACATCAGGGTGCATACGCAGCACTGAACACGGTATGCTTGCTGAATGTATCGCTGTGTAAGTGCAGATGCTCCCGTGACCCTCGAGGGCGGGGCCTCTCCGTGGTGACATCGTTGACACACGTGGGGGTGTCCTGAACGTTGTAGGATGTGAGCAGCATACCTGGTCCCTCCCCCCGCCCCCGGCCTCACCCCTCCTCACGACAGCCCCAAACGCCTTCCGAGGTTGTCATTTATCCCCTGGGGCATACGCCCACGCGTGGTTGAGAACTGCGGGTGTAGGACAGCATTTCCCAAGAGGTATTCTGGGGAAACCAAGTCTCACGGGACGCTCACAGGTACTTTCCAGACAATGGGGTTCCAAGATGAGCTAATGTGAGAAACTGTGGGCTGGATAACATTCAGCAGGGTGGCTCTGCTCCCACCTCGTTTGTTCCTGCCTCATGTGCTCTCCCGGTGCTCTCGGGGCCGCACCCCCTTCATCCTCCCTGTGGCACCTTCATTTCTGCACGGGGGTCCTGGCTGTCGTGTTTCCTCCCCTGCCTCTCTGGGCTGTGCCTCTTCTCTAGTCTCACCTGAGCTCTTGGATCTCTGCTTTGTTCTTTCGTCCTGTCGACATCATCGCCTTTAATTTGGGGGAGGAGTTTAGTCACACTTTTCGTCCGGTCAGTGGCAACATTTTTTCTGTGACACTGTGAACACTGTATGCCCTGATGGGTGGCTGCTGGGGACCTGCCAGGAGTGTGGGGTGGGCACAGCCCTGGTCTGGCACCTGCTGCTCCCGGCTCCTCCCCATCTGCCTGACCTCTGTCTCAATCCCTCCATAGCTCCCCGCTGCCTTCAGGCCAGAGTCCGGGCTCCCTACAGGAGCCCTGAAGCCCACTCTAGGCATCTCCTCTCCAACACCACAGGGAACTTCCCACCCCCCATGTACCTGGGATCCAGGTGTGCACCCTCCAGGTGTCTGAGGCCCCAGACCCTTCTCTGGCCCTTGGTCTTGGCACTGTCCCCCTGCATGGAGCGCACTCCACCCTCCTTACCTGGCAGCTTCCTACTCACCCTTGAGGTCTCAGATTAGAGGTGCTTTCATCCAGCGGTGCTGCGTGCCTGGGCTCAGCCTGTGGTTGCTGCGAATGATCCCGGGATCCCTGGGGCCTTGGCCCTCACACGGATGGGTCCGCCACCTGTGGCTCCATTCTCCAGGCTCAGGGAGGAAGGATGGGCTGCTGCCTCCAGCTGGTATCGGGGACACGCACTGGCCAGCTAGGAGGCCAGTCCAGGGCAAGGCTGGGGAGGGGAGGGAGCTGGCCTTTCCAGAAGGGAGTGGCAGTGTCCATCTCTTGCATCCAGTTCTCTCTCTTTTTTAAAAGATTTTATGTATTTATTTGACAGAGAGNCAGGCCAGTCCAGGGCAAGGCTGGGGAGGGGAGGGAGCTGGCCTTTCCAGAAGGGACTGGCAGTGTCCATCTCTTGCATCCAGTTCTCTCTCTTTTTTAAAAGATTTTATGTATTTATTTGACAGAGAGAGAGACAGTCAGCGAGAGAGGGAACACAAGCAGGGGGAGTGGGAGAGGAAGAAGCAGGCTCCCAGCAGAAGAGCCTGCATGGGGCTGGATCCCAGGACTCTGGGATCACGCCCTGAGCCAAAGGCAGACGCCTAATGACTGAGCCACCCAGGTGCCCCTCTTGCATCCAGTTCTTATGAGCAGTAGCTCAACTCAGGCTATGAAACCTGTCATTTTTGGTCCCCCTCATCCACACCCTAGATGTCATCTGTCATCATAGCGTATCACTGCTTCCTTTCAAACTGGCTTTCGGCATCATCCCCCAAGCCCCCGTTCAGCGCCCAGCCTTGCGAGGCTTCGATTTATTTAATTATGTTTCTTTTCTTCTTCTCCTCCTCCTCCTCCTTCTTCTTTTAAATTAAGCTGTTTTTTAAGAACAGTTTCACAGCAAAATTGAATGAAGGGAACAGGTTTCCTGCATACCCTCTGCTCCCGCTCATGCACAGCCTCCCCCACTCCCAACACCCCCCAACAGAGGGTACATTTGTGACAATGAGTCTCCATCACACATCCTACCACCCAAAGCTCATAGTTCACGCTCAGCTTTACTGTTGGTGTTGTCCAGTTCGTGGTTTTTGGACAAATGTAACATGACGTGTATCCACCATGACAGTAACTACAGACGAGTTTCACTGCCCTCAAATCCCCTGTGCTTCTGCCCCCCCCCAACCCCCGGCAGCCACCGATCCTTTCACTGCCTTTTCCAGAATGTCGTAAAGATAGAATCACACCATCCGTAACCTTTTCAGATGGGCTTCTTTCATGTAGTGGTATGCACGTAAGGTTCCTCCATGCCTTTTCATGGCTTGATAGCTCCTTTGTTTTTGGTGCTGAATCACGTTCTGTTGTCTGAATGGACCCCAGTGTATTTATCCATCACGGCTGCCCCCCGAGTTTTGGTGATTATGAATAAAGCTGCTATAAACATCCATGTGCAGGTTTTAGTGTGGACGTGAGTTTTCAGCTCCTTTGGGTAAATACCAAGGAGCACGATTGCTGGATCGCACGTT
>NC_048230.1:41513719-41687726 GCF_002007445.2 Ailuropoda melanoleuca
CAGGTGTGCACCCTCCAGGTGTCTGAGGCCCCAGACCCTTCTCTGGCCCTTGGTCTTGGCACTGTCCCCCTGCATGGAGCGCACTCCACCCTCCTTACCTGGCAGCTTCCTACTCACCCTTGAGGTCTCAGATTAGAGGTGCTTTCATCCAGCGGTGCTGCGTGCCTGGGCTCAGCCTGTGGTTGCTGCGAATGATCCCGGGATCCCTGGGGCCTTGGCCCTCACACGGATGGGCCCGCCACCTGTGGCTCCATTCTCCAGGCTCAGGGAGGAAGGATGGGCTGCTGCCTCCAGCTGGTATCGGGGACACGCACTGGCCAGCTAGGAGGCCAGTCCAGGGCAAGGCTGGGGAGGGGAGGGAGCTGGCCTTTCCAGAAGGGAGTGGCAGTGTCCATCTCTTGCATCCAGTTCTCTCTCTTTTTTAAAAGATTTTATGTATTTATTACAGAGAGAGAGACAGTCAGCGAGAGAGGGAACACAAGCAGGGGGAGTGGGAGAGGAAGAAGCAGGCTCCCAGCAGAAGAGCCTGCATGGGGCTGGATCCCAGGACTCTGGGATCACGCCCTGAGCCAAAGGCAGACGCCTAATGACTGAGCCACCCAGGTGCCCCTCTTGCATCCAGTTCTTATGAGCAGTAGCTCAACTCAGGCTATGAAACCTGTCATTTTTGGTCCCCCTCATCCACACCCTAGATGTCATCTGTCATCATAGCGTATCACTGCTTCCTTTCAAACTGGCTTTCGGCATCATCCCCCAAGCCCCCGTTCAGCGCCCAGCCTTGCGAGGCTTCGATTTATTTAATTATGTTTCTTTTCTTCTTCTCCTCCTCCTCCTCCTTCTTCTTTTAAATTAAGCTGTTTTTTAAGAACAGTTTCACAGCAAAATTGAATGAAGGGAACAGGTTTCCTGCATACCCTCTGCTCCCGCTCATGCACAGCCTCCCCCACTCCCAACACCCCCCAACAGAGGGTACATTTGTGACAATGAGTCTCCATCACACATCCTACCACCCAAAGCTCATAGTTCACGCTCAGCTTTACTGTTGGTGTTGTCCAGTTCGTGGTTTTTGGACAAATGTAACATGACGTGTATCCACCATGACAGTAACTACAGACGAGTTTCACTGCCCTCAAATCCCCTGTGCTTCTGCCCCCCCCCAACCCCCGGCAGCCACCGATCCTTTCACTGCCTTTTCCAGAATGTCGTAAAGATAGAATCACACCATCCGTAACCTTTTCAGATGGGCTTCTTTCATGTAGTGGTATGCACGTAAGGTTCCTCCATGCCTTTTCATGGCTTGATAGCTCCTTTGTTTTTGGTGCTGAATCACGTTCTGTTGTCTGAATGGACCCCAGTGTATTTATCCATCACGGCTGCCCCCCGAGTTTTGGTGATTATGACTAAAGCTGCTATAAACATCCATGTGCAGGTTTTAGTGTGGACGTGAGTTTTCAGCTCCTTTGGGTAAATACCAAGGAGCACGATTGCTGGATCGCACGTTAAGAGTACGTTTAGTTTCATAAGAAACCGCCAAACTGGCTTCCGAAGTGGCTGCGCCGTGTTGCTCTCCCGGCAGCCACGAGGGAGCTTCCTGCGGCTCTCCAACCTCGCCAGCATGCGGTACCGTCAGGTTCCAGAGGCTTGGCCGTTCTCATGACTGTGTAGCGTATCTCGTTGTTGCTTTAATTTGCATTTCCCGATGACGTATGACATAGAACATCTTTTTGTGATTATTTGCCATCTGTATATCTTCTCTGGTGAGGGGTCAAAGTCTTTGGCCCATTTTTAATCAGGTTGTTTTCTTGTTGAATTTTAGGGGTTCCTGATATATTCTGGATCACAGTCCTTTATCAGATGTGTCTTTTGCAAATATTTTCTCCAGTCTGTGGCTTGTCTTGTCATTCTTTTGACACTGCCCCTTGTAGAGCAGTGGTTTTTAATCTTAATGAATCCTGTCGTATGAAGGATTTCTTTCATGGATTGCCCCTTAGGTGTTATGGCATAAACTTTTTATTTTGAAATCATTTTAGATTTCTAGAACAGTGCCAAGATAGTACAAAGAGTGCTGTTTGACAGTGATTCTTCACTGGGACCCCCCAGGGGACATTTGGCAGGATAAGGAGACATTGTGGGTTGGGCGTACAGGCCAGACATGTTGGTGAAAACCCTGCGACGCACAGGACGGCCCCACCGAGGAGGACGTCATTCAGAACATTGGCAAAACGAAGAGAAGGCTTGCCACATGCCCTTCACCGGCTTCCTGGATGTTAACATCTTAAAATAACCACGGTACATATACTAAAACTAAGAAATTAACGTTGGTACAATACTGTGATTGGTTGGCTTTTTTGTTTTTACTCTTTTGACAAATTTTTAAGTGTCCAGAATATTGCTGTTAACCGTAAGTGCAGCGCTGAACAGACGTCTCTAGACCTTTCTCTTCTTGCGTAACTGAAACTTCACGCACATGCAGCGGCGTCTCTGCCTGCCCCCTCCCCTCAGCCCCTGGCAACTACTGTTCTCCTTCGGCTTCTTTGAGTTCAAGTTCTTAGAGATCTCATATAAATGGGATCACACAGTATTTGTTCTTCTGAAACCGGCTTATTTCACTGAGCGTCATGTCCTCAAGATCCATCCATGCTGCAGCAGGAGTCGGGATTTCCTTCCTTCTTCAGATGGAATAAACACCATCCCTTGTCTGGATGGCCCACATCTTCTGTATCCGCTCATCTGTCTATGGACGTTCAGGTTGCTCCCACACCTTTGCTGGTGGTAATGATGGTGCCATGAGCCCAGGGGTGCAACTGTCTCTTCAGGGTCCTGATTTCAATTCTTTTGGATAAATTTGCATAGGTTAGATTGCTGGTAATTCTATTTGCAATTTTTTGAGGGACCTCCAGACTGTTATCCACGGTCGCTGCAACATTTTATATCTCCACCAACAGTGCACTGGGTCCCAATTTCTCTACATCCTCACCGACCCTTTCCTTTTTTTTAAGATTTTATTTATTTGAGAAAGAGAGAGAGAGCGAGCACAAGCAGAGGGAGCAGCAGGCAGAGGGAGAGGGAGAAGCAGGCTGAGTAGGGAGCCTGACTCGGGGCTCGATCCCAAGACCCTGAGATCATAACCTGAGCTGAAGGCAGATGCTTAACCAACTGAGCCATCCAGGTGCCTTCAACACCTGTTTTGTATTTATATTTCTGTATTTATAATGGGCATCCTAACCAGTCCCAATGAGCTGTTTTTGATTGGCATTTTCCTGGTTAGTGACGTTGGGCATCTTTTTATATGCCCATGGGCCATTTGTCTGTCTTCTTTGGAGAAATGCCCATTTAAGTCCTTTGTCCATTTTTTAACTGGGTTGTTTAATTGGGTTTTGCTCCTTCTGTGTTATGGGTCTTGGTTCCTCATCAGATGTGTGCTTTGCACATACCCTCTGCCACCCCTGAGGTTTACTTCTCTCTTTCCTGACCATTTCCTTTGAGGTGATCAGTTGGCTTTTTAACTTAACTTTTTTGTTTTATTACTTTGTACATCGTGCACCCTCTGCTTTCCCTTAGGTCACTGGTGGCCTGAAGCAAACTCTAAGGGCACCGAGAAGGCTTCCTCCAGGTGGTGAACCTTTTTATAAAAGAAAACTTTTCTATCACACGGATCACCTTCACGTCATTGATTTGTTTGGTAAAAATCGTGTTAGGCCCAGCTTTTAAAACCAGAACCAAGGGGCACTTTCCACCAAAACATGAACAGATCTGCGTTTGGGAGGTGAGAGGTCTGGGTGGCAGGACACAGAGGGTGAGGACGTTTTTGGGGGACTCCGAGTCCATTCTCTTGAGGACAGGCCGTTGGGTCGACCTGGTGTCTGCAGGAGCTATTTGCGTCCATCCTGCGGTAATGACCAGCTCATTCACTCTTGAGTGTCCCCAGGCCTGAGGCTCTGAGGACATCACTGTGGGAGCCGGCTGCTCCCTGGCCTTGGCAGGGTTAGGTCTCTGTGGTCCCCAGTGCAGAGGAATCAGCTCCCAGGCTCCCCACCCCACCAGGTTGGAGAGAGGTCTGGGGAGAAACCACCAGTCGCTTCCATCTTTTTCAGTGCCTCTCCGGGTCCCGGGTGCCACCGCAGATCCCAGAGAAGCGAAGCCCCGAGCCCTGCTCTCGGCGCGCTGGCACAAGGTGGGGCAGGGAAAGAAGAGCTCATTCGACAGGGCAGCGTAACTACCCCGCAGTGTAAGGGCCCCGGATCAGGGGTCTCAGCTCATCGGTGGCCTTGCTGAAGCAGACTCTGGTGCAGTGGGTGGAGTTGGGCTGAGGGTCCGCATCTCCAACATGTGCGGTGATGCCGGTGCTGCAGGGCCTGAGCCACACTCAGAGACGCTGGGGAAAGCCCGTGACCCGTGGGGAGAGAGGGCACAGTGAGCGGCGGTGGTCTGGAGACGCTGCACGGAGCAGGCGCTGCCCCGAGCCCTGGAAGATGGACAGAATGGGGGTCGAAGTGGTCGCCGGGGTAACCTTCCATTTGTCCTCGAGGCAGAGGTCTTACTTGCGTTGATCCAGAAGGTGAAAACCAAAGAAAGGACGGATGGGCAAGCTTGTCCTTACTTAATTCAATCGGATTCATCAGACACACTTGAGTCTGGCAAAGCGGCTATCTGGGGTCGTTGCGAGGGGTGGAGGAGGGCCTTTTCAGCCAGCCGGGTTCCTGACGGCTGGAGGTGAGGAGCCAGCCGTGTGCAGCTGAGACACCTCAGACGTCTTTGCCTTTGGGCAACGAGTGGGGCCCCGCGCCATCCAAGGGCAGAGTTTGTGCTTCTAGAAATTTCTTTCCATGGAAGCGATTAGCCAGCCAGACCTGTTGTCCTTTTGCAAGCAGCAAATTACCCAGGAAAATGTAATTACCCATTCACTGTTATTAGTGCACAGCTAAGAAGATTGGAGCACTAGCCCCTTTCATGGTCTTTCAGAGCTTACTCACACGGTGCGTCCCTGATATTAAACACAATGAGACTTTTTTGAATTCAATTAAGCATTTGCCTACTGTGACTCTTTATTCATTGCAAATTGTCTCAGTAAATAATCTTCATCAAAAGTCAGAACCAATCCCCATTAGTTGTTTAGATTAATTAATGGATCCCCCCGGAGTCGCCCAAATGAATTCAATTCGAACGTCAACAACTTGGCCCTGGAGTTTCCCAGGTTGGCATTAAGACAATATTAAACCTGCAATAAGTCACATTTAAAATGTTAATTCAGAGAAGCTCTCCATTTAGAGCATTTAATTAAATCCTTAAATAAACTGCGCGGGCTCAGGACCAGATGGTTCTGCATTTTCACTGCGGCACCGAGCCGGCGCGGTGCAGATAACCAGGATATATGGAGTAATAAAATCTAATCTCGTTTCCAGCGGGGAGATTCAGTGTAAGTACACAACCCAGGCTCAAATTGTAAGTTAATTACATTAACCCCAGTGTACTCCGGGATCTGAGCAGCCAGAGATGAAATTAGTCTTTTTCCTATCATAAGATTCTTTTCAACTTCACTATATTAATTTTTAGCCAAATACTAACTCATAAGGAAAATTGAAGTTAATGTAACCAAAGATAAAATAACGCAGCCTTAATATTCTGAAGGGATTATGGAGACCCGTGAAAACACACTCTGCAAATGTCATTGACTCGGAACGGATTTATGGGGGGGAGGGAGAGGAAATGAAGATGCCAAGAAGGCTCTTGTCTCCACCCATTTCCCCCTCCCACCCGAGGGTTAATAAAGGACTTAATCTAGAAAACTCCGTCCTCCTCGCAATCGCACTGGCTCACGAAGGTAGTGGAGAGTGTCTGTTGGGGGAGGGGACGCACGGCCGCTAGGAGAAGTCACTCCATCATCTCCAGCAGCGATGGGGCCCAGGTGTCACCCGGCGGCAGGATTACCTCTGTCTGCTCCCGCGTGGTCCATAGATTTCCATGGCTCAACCTCTTAATCTCCCTGTCCTCAGAGCATCCGTCCTCCATGAGGAGGGATGAGGCAAACGGCTCTTCACAGACTCCCTCGCAAGGTGCCCGGGGGGACCCTGGTCCCCCATCTGCCAGCCCAGAGACACCACACTCACGTTTGGTCCTGTGGTGACTGAAGATCTGGGACTAACCTATTTTTGCGGGAGTTTCCCCTAAATCCTGACAATTCTCAAACAACTAAGAGAGTCTGGCATTCTCGGGCAGCTGCGTCTTCCAGGACCATCCCCCTACAGGAGTGGGGAAACAAGGAAAACCCAAAACCTTTTAAATTTGTCTCAAAAGAACAACCTTTTGCTCCTCCAATTCCAACCAAAGCAGCAGGAAATGTATAACGTTTCCAATCGCCTCGTCCTAGGAAATGACTCTAATGGGCTATCATAACCCTGCACTCACCTTCACTTGACCTTCTTTGATTTGAGCTATCAAACTTTTCATTTAGCCTCCTTTTTCATCCTTGACCTTGATTGTTAGACTTGTCACTGAAGGATCTCATACTGAGGTCGCTAGTAGATGTCATCCGAATGCCAACTGTAACTGCTGGGGGGGCGGGGCTCTCCGGAGTGCGGTGTTCAGTACGATTCTGAGCCTGAACCCAATCTCCAAGAAGAAAGAATGCCACATGTGGTTAGTGATACCCATTGCAGGTGTGGGTGTGTTCGTGGTGTGTTTACACTGAATACTTTCCAATTTTTAAAAATATTATTGAAAATATTTCCATGGCTAGCTGTAATTTTTTAAAGATTTATATATTTATTTATTTGAGAGAGAGAGAGAGCACAAGCAGGGGGAGCGGCAGGCAGAGCAGGCAGAGGGAGAAGCAGGCTCCCCACTGAGCAGGAGGCCTGATGCCGTCCTCGATCCCAGGACCCTGGGGTCACCACCTGAGCTGAAGCCAGACGCTTGACTGACGGAGCCATCCAGGCGCCTCTGGATGAGCATAATAACTTAAACAGATTTTCCTGATGATTTGAATTCAGGGATAACAGAGAGAGAGCAAGATTTAAAAAAAATAAGCAGGTGGTCCTCATTGTTCCCTCTAATAATCCTTACTTTCCATGATTCCTGGTCATTGAATCAAAGATGTTAGAGCTGGAAAGAAAATAGGAGGTCCCGTCCGGCCAGCTCTCTGGACGGAGGAAAATGAAGCCCAGAGAAGTTAAGTGGCTTCACAAAGCCATACGACCCGGTGGCGGCAGGCTGAGCCCTGCTCCAGCGGTCTGGCCCTAGCAGCTTGCTCCCAACCACACCCGTTTGCACACCTGCCTTCGTGTGGTTCTGCCTCACACCCACTCGGAATCCACAGCACAAGCTTCTCCTTCCACCTTCAGCCACAGATGCGGGTCAGTCATTCCCGGGATTTCTTCTGGGGTGCATGGCTAATATAGTCGCCCCCCAATTTCTCTTGTTCTGCTCCTCTACCCAGTGGGAAGAAATACAAGCTGGCCATGCTGTGTCTCTGCACTGGCGTGTATGCCCCCCNCTCGCTGCCCATTCTGATGCGGGTCAGTCATTCCCGGGATTTCTTCTGGGGTGCATGGCTAATATAGTCGCCCCCCAATTTCTCTTGTTCTGCTCCTCTACCCAGTGGGAAGAAATACAAGCTGGCCATGCTGTGTCTCTGCACTGGCGTGTATGCCCCCCTGTTTGCAAGGCGAGAAAATAAACCCGGCTTGGCTTGGGTCCGGTTTAGATCGCTTCCGCAGAGAGCGCCGTCTCCCCACTCCCTGCCACATGGACTACGGTGGAAGGAACGTGCAGGCTCTTTGCAGCGACCTAAGAGCGACCGGGGCTGCTTACCAAAGATGCCCTCTTCCGCTGGAAAGAGCAAGCCAGTCGTTCTGCAGGGAGTGGGGGCAGCCAAGGGGCTGGGCAGGAAGCGGGGATGGAGATACAGCTTCGAGTCCGGGGAGCGGTCGCTGCTTGGCGGGGTGGACAGGAACGGCTGGGGGCTTAGACCCAGAATCCACACCAAACACTCGTCTCTGGCATGGAGTGGGGGACCCTTCCTGATGGAACTCCATGTGCGGACTGTTCGTGTTCTGCCCCAACCCCGCACAGCTGCAGGGCAGGTGGGCTCCAGAAAGAGAGTGTACCCGGAGAGAAGACAGAAGCCATGTGGTGGGTAAGGCGACGAGGGCCAGCGCTTGCCCCTGGCACCCCAGGTCTATGCCGTGGGAAATCAGGCACAGCAAGAGCTGAAGCTACAGAATTGTCCTCGATACGGACACTGGAGTTGGCAACTCTGAGCCGTTGCACATGAATGGTCTGGGGGTCCTGAACCTCTGTGCTGTGACGCAAGGACCTTAAAGTTCATTTCAGGCCGTGGTGAACCCAGCATCGCCGGGGCCCCAGAAGGGGACCAGCCAATGGGGCCACCCCAGCTGCTGCAGGACGAATCCAGAAACCCTTCCTATGGCCCCGCTGCTGAGGTCCCATCAGGCGACTGGTGGGGAGGGACAGGAGCTAACATGGAGCCACCCCGCCTGGCATTGGCGGGTTGGGGGGGAGTGGATCGCTCTTCCGGGAAGCGAACAGCCTGGAGCATTGCCTCCACCTCCCTTTTGCTCCCCAAGCGCTTATTTCTGAAGCGGCTCCCCTGGGCGGCGCTGCCCAGGCTCTGGCTCGGTCTCTGATTAAAGATGACCACGGCTCTTCCATCACCTTTTCTTCTCTAGTGAGACCCATTCCCTCCAGGAATGTTCTTGTCCTTCGCAGCCTGTACCTCTGTTGGCCGCTGGAGAAGGTACCTGGACGAGGGAGGGGCGGGGGCTGGGACAGCTGCAGGGAGAGGCAGCGGTGAGCATCCCACCCGCCCTCTCCAGTCTCTTGCTGCCCGGTAAGCCAGCTGGATCTTGCTTAGCTGGGACAAAAGGGAGCCAAGGCATCGGGGGTTTTGTTTTCATTTGGTTTTGTGTGTTTTGTGTCTGAACTACAAAAATGGCATCAGACTCAAAACATTTTTCTCCTCCTCTTTATCCAAAGAGAACAAACAGTGGAAGCGTCCATCGTGACCGGTCCAGACCTGAGCTTGGCAGATAATCGAGATTTCTGTGCACGTGGGCCTCTGCGGCTGTCTCTCCCCAGCACAATTCCCCGGGGCCAGAGCGCAGGGGAGGTGGGGAGGGGGTCAGACAAGCCCTCTCTCCCTGGGTGCTGCCCTGCCCGCTCCTCCCTGAGCTGGGGGGCGTCTGTGGCCGTGAGACTTGCCTCGTGATATGGTGGCAGAGGTGCTGGTGAGTCGTTGGTAGGAACCACAAAATAAAATGCTGCTTGGCTTTTATGAACGTGACCTGGATTTAGTCTGTTCAGGAAAGCAGGGCAGTGATCGCCTCTGCGCAAGAAATAGGGGTGATGGGGGCCTGCCGCGAGAGTCCTGGGATGAGCTGGTCAGCGAGAAGCCCCTGATGGAAGCTTCTTGGCAGGGTTTTGTGTTGGGGAAAATGTGGTTTTGGACAGAGTGGCTTTCCCTCTGACTTCACCAGCTTCCCCAGAGCCACCAGCGGCGTATCCTGCCCTCCCCTCGGCTCCGCCGTGCTCTACCGGGGTGCCATGCACCCGGTGAGCCTCGGTCCCCGGCAAAACTTGCAGCTCTCATTCTGGGCACAGACTGATTTCTCTCTCGGCAGGAGCACAACTCGGTCAGCATGCACCATTCAGGGCCTCGCTGACCGTCTCGTCCCCGTATCCTTGGGTCAGAGGGCTGCTGTTCTAGTCCCCAGGGTGGGCGCTGCAATTAGGAGCCTCTCAGAGCTGAGCCAGTCAACAAGAGTTGATAAGGGTCCTGTGGGAGCTCGCCCCGCACGGAGCAAACAGAGGACCTGGCGGCTGGCCTCCGGGACTTCGGGCAAGAAGGAGTTTGCTGTCCGGAGCCAAATTCCTGCTCTGACTCAGCACCAGGACCATCAGGAGGGCTCACCGCACTACCATAGCCCTAGCTCCCGGGCACAGATGCTCGGCCCAGCGCTGTCAGGTCGGGCAGGCGAGTCCTGTCATCAGAGGCTTTAGAACCAGGAGGGGCTGCAAAGACTGCCATCCTGGAGGAGCTGGGCTGAGGCAGATTTTGGACAGGAGAGAGCCACAGAGACCTTGAGTCCCGTCGAGGGCAGATGTTACCCAAGATGTGTTTCTTCCCTCCGGAGAGGGACCAGAGCAGGGGCTGGAGCTGGGCTGGGGTGGTACGAGAGCTTGTGCTCATTGTCCCTTTGCTGGTCCCGATGGTCATGGGAGGATTCGCCCCAGGATGTTTTTAAAGGGACATGTCCTTGACATTGCTTTCCCTCTAGGATTGCACCTGCTGGGGGCAAACTGCTTTCCCTTTCTCCCCACCAGGCAAGGGCAGGATTCCTTTAGAATTTAGAGTGCAAAGGTGACAAAGACTTGGCAAGGACTATCCCTAATGCAAGGTTGATGCCACCAGCCTAGTCCCCAGAGGCAGACTGTTGGAACCCGGGACCTTGTCCCCGACCTTGCAGTGGTGCCAACTAAAGACCCAGAGGTCCAGGTCTCCAGCAGCAAGGAAAATGTGCTTAATCTTGGCTTTTTAATCTCGGACAATGAACATGAGCTCAGAATTGTGCCTCATTAAAATAGTTACTGAATAACCAGTAATCACCTACAGTCACTTATGGAGAGCAGCAGGGGAGAGCAAAGATTTTAGGCACAGGCCGGTGCTGCCTTGCTCTCTTGTCAGCTGTTTCTCAGCTTCAATCAGACCCGGAGGGCGAGAAAAAAATGATCATGAGCTTTTGATTTAGACCAAGCCAGAGTTCTGTCCCAGGCTCCTTCCCATCCTTGCAGAGGGGATTAAGTGAGAACAGGCCTATGAGGCTCCTAGCTCATGGCAGGGGCTGTATTAGTCAGGAGTCTTTGGCTGCAAGTGACTCAAATCCCAAACTCACATAAGGAAAAGGAAAATTCATTGGCTCCCATAGCTTCAGGTATGGCTGGATCCTGGTGCTCAAACGCTATGGTCAGGACCAGGTGTCTCTTTTTCTCCCTCTCTGAGCGCCTCTCTGTTAACTTTGTTCCTGGGTGGGCTCCTCTCGTGCTGGGTCCTGGCCGCTCCAGACCTTCGACTTACCAGCTTTAAGACCGTCTGTTCTTTCCTAGCAGCTCATTGGACGGACTTGCACCAATCACAGAGCAGGTCTGCCGTGTGGATCACGTGGGGTCAGGCGGTCAGTGAGGGATTAGCAGACGCTTTCCGGCCCGAGTCCTCCTGGCCCGCCAGTGAGCCCCGCTGCGGCGCAGTCGTGCAGGTCCCAGCCCCATCCTGTGTCCTGCCTCAGGGCTTTTCCCAAAGCTAACGCAAGGTGTCCTGGGGGAGATTAGCACCCCCAGAAGCCGCCCTGTGCCAAAGGGAGATGAAAGTCTGCCTGCAGGGGCGCCTGGGTGGCACAACGGTTAAGCGTCTGCCTTCGGCTCAGGGCGTGTTCTTGGAGTCCTGGGATCGAGCCCCACATCAGGCTCCTCCGCTATGAGCCTGCTTCTTCCTCTCCCACTCCCCCTGCTTGTGTTCCCTCTCTCGCTGGCTGTCTCTATCTCTGTCGAATAAATAAAATCTTAAAAAAAAAAAAAGTCTGCCTGCAGAAGGACAGACTGAGGCAAAGAGTCCTCCCCACCTGAAGCACGTGCACCGAGAGGAATTCCGGTGGAAGGCGAGGGCAGGAGGCCAGGTCGCTGTCCCTGCAGGGCTCTACTCNTGCCTGCAGAAGGACAGACTGAGGCAAAGAGTCGTCCCCACCTGAAGCGCGTGCACCGAGAGGAATTCCGGTGGAAGGCGAGGGCAGGAGGCCAGGTCGCTGTCCCTGCAGGGCTCTACTCTTAAGTCCCCGTCCTGGTCCCCTGTCGGTCTCAGGGTGAGCAGGTCATGTCTCCTCTCTCTCTGCCTCCACGTTTTTCACGAAGGGCTCCTTGAGACAGCATGTTTTCCCTTTTGCATCGGTTTCCTGTCACTGCTGTAACAAATTACCATAAAGGCTTAAGACAACACAAATGGACTCTTACAGCTCTGGAGGCTGGCAGTCTGAAATCAAGGTGTTGGCACAGCCGTGCTCCCTCCAGGGCAGAATCCTTTCTGCCTCTTCCAGCTTTCGGTGGTGGCTCCATGGCTCCGTGGGTCTTGGCCTGTGGGCCTGTCCCTGCAGGCTTTGCCCCCGTGGTCACATGGCCTTCTCCTTGGGGCTGCTGTTCCAAATCTCCCTCTGCCTTTCTCTTGTAAGGACATTTGCAATGGCATTTAGGGTCCGCCCAGAGAATCCAGGATAATCTCATCCCAAGACCCTTAATCACATCTGCAAAGACCCTTTTGCTGAATAAGATGGCATCTCGGGTTCTGGGGATTAGGGTGGGGGGGTATTTTGCAACACCGCGCCCTTTTGAGTTGACGCCAAATTTCTAAATCAATCTCTGTCTCCCATTTTCTTTTTTTTTTTTTTTAAAGATTTTATTTATTTATTCGACAGAGATAGAGACAGCCAGCGAGAGAGGGAACACAAGCAGCAGGAGTGGGAGAGGAAGAAGCAGGCTCCTAGCAGAGGAGCCTGATGTGGGGCTCGATCCCATAACGCCGGGATCACGCCCTGGGCCGAAGGCAGACGTTTAACCGCTGTGCCACCCAGGCGCCCCTCTCTCCCATTTTCTTTGGGAATCTTGTTTTTAATCTTTCTGAAACTTTCTAATGTAATTTTAAATGTAAGTGAATAGAAACCCACCTCCCCCGGAAGAGTACAAAGGTCTTCCTGATATATAAATGATACAAAGCTGGGGTGATCCAGGCTCATCAGGCATTTATTGAGCACCTACTGTATGCCAGGCTCACTCACCCCTCACAGTGACGCATTCACCAAATTTACAGATGCAGAGATTGTAAGGAGGTCTCACAGCTAGTACACAGCTGGGTGAGACCTGGGGTCCGTGTCCTCAGAGTTCAAGTTCAGGCTCTTCCTCTGGGTCTCCTGGGCTCCTCTGGGGCCGCTCACGATGCTGGACTCACGTGAAGCATTTGTTGATGTCCTCCAGTCTGAACTGGACTTTCTACGCATCACTGGACACTTCCCACCCCCTTCAGACCCCTTTCCCTTGTGCTTCCCAGCGTCAGGCTGGTCTGATCAAGTCCACAGCCTGCAGACAGCTCCCTGTGTGGACACAGACTTCCCCCGTCCTGAGGTCCCCTGCCGGCACGCGGCCCCCGTGCCCAGCTCCGCAGAAGGCAGGCTCACGGCTTGTCTTCCTACCCCCCTCACTGCCTGCATGGACCCCGAGTGTGAAGGATCCTCTCGGAGCGCCCAGCCCTCCCACAACTCTGTCCCCGTGTCACACTCTAAATGACAGCACTCATCCTTCCCTCTGAAATTGGACCTGTCACCTTCTGGGGCTGCCCTGCCCACCGGTCACCCTGTCTGCTAAGAACACAGAAGCATTAAATACTCCCATCCTCTTCAAAGATCGTTAGCCAAGAGCAAGTGACAGATTGATTTTCTTTACTTCTTCTGGTCTAGCTAAACACGGGGACTTGAGGCAGCCATCGGGGTGGGGGGTGCTTTTCCGAGGCTCTGCCTTGCCTCTTTGACTTTGCCTTCCGGCTGCCTCATGATTCTTGCGATGCAACATGGGACATGTACACGCTGTCCCAGGGCCAAACACAACGCCAGCCTTGTGTTCCTGGAGAGGGCAGAGGTGGGGATGGGGGGCTGCTCTCCTCTTCCCTGGGCCCTATGCGTCTCTCCAGCCGTTCGTAAAGAGACTTTAGGATGTTTCTCTGATTCTTACACTGTCTTTTTCCCAGAAGTCACCAACGAAAGAGTTGTTCTCCACGATGTTTTATGCCGTGGAACAGACCTAACCAACTGAGTGTCCCCAGATCCTTTGCGATTCTCCCCCAGGTGTGTGTGCTGGGGACAATGGGCCTAAACGCGCTGTTTTGAGATGTGGCGGACCTGGTCCCCAGCCTGGGCGATGCCGGCTTTCCGAGAAGTCTGAGGTCTGGCCCTGCTCCGGCCCTTGTCCAGGAGAGCGGGGCTGACACAAACGTGCTCTGTGCCCTTAAAAATGGCAGGCCAGCGGCAAATAAAACCCGATACCCTGCTCGCGTAGGCAGCCTTTGCCCGGGGCTCCGGAGCCCGTGCGCCAAAGAGACTCTTTGTCCGATCTGTCACATGCTCCTTCTGTGCAGATTCCACGGTGGCTCCGAGGAGACCTGTAGGGAGGGCCGCAGGCTGATCCAAACCGCCTCTATAAATAGCCAGCCTCAGGAATTCGCTAGGAGTAGGGACTGTTTTCACAGGTTTGCGACTTCGTTTTTCCAGTAATCCGGCTGAGTACTTCTGGGCTGGGGCCACAGCAAGGGTACGGACCACTTGGAGGGGGTGGGGAGCTCTCTGCCTGCCGTTTGGGAGGGGCCGACAGGGGCCAGGGCTGCCAGGCTGCATGGCTGAGGATCCCTGCACCATCTCCGGCCCTGCGGCCGGCACGTGACCCGTTATCTGGGACAAGCCGTCGTGCCCAAGTCCAAAAGCATCTTCCCCTGGGCCAGTCCCCGGCCCACACATCTGGTAAGCATCAAAACGAGACAGAGAACACTGTGTAACAGGAACCAGCTCCGGGCCGTTCCAGGCGTCCCTTGTGGAGAAAGCCCTTTCTCTCAAGTCTGAATTCCTCTGCTTTCAAGTGAGCGGCGTGCGCTTCTCCCGAGCAGCCCATCGGCAGCCAGCTGTGCGAGCCGCGCAAGATCGAGGACCACCTGGGTTTTGCTTCCTCATCAGTGAAATGAGGGATGTCGCCCAAGGGGTCTCCAGCCTCAGTGGATCCAGCTCAACAGCCTTGACTGAGCACCGGGGCTCCAGGCACTCAGCGAGCTGGGAGAAGGGTGTGCTGTGGGTCGTCGGTGCCAGGAAGGGGGGGGGCGGAAGTCAGGGGCGGAAAGGGGCCACCGAGGTCATGGTAGGGCTGTGCCTGCTTGGAGCAGCCCCTGGCATGGAGGCAGCGGGAAATCTGACCTCTTGTGGGCAGAGCCAGCTGGCCGGGGAGAGGAAGGCTCCAAGGGAAGTGACACAGTGCTCCTGGGGACGAGGAGAAGGAGGTGTGGTCCGGCTGGAGCGGAGGCCAGGACAGCACAGTTTTACATCAGAGAGGCTTGGGAAGGTCAGACAAAGACTGACAGGACCCGGACCCAACGAGAAGGCCAGCATGCCCCCCAAGCATCCCTTCCTCTAAACCCCGGGCCCCGAATCTCTATCTTCCCCGCATGAGGCCTGGTATCCCAGCTCCCATCCCTGGCGTCATTCATTCATTTGGGAAGTATCTATCCAGCGCCTCCCATGGTGCTCGGCTGGTGCTGTCATCCCAACCCCTGTTCAGACCTGCTCCCCCATGTGGACCCACCTCCCTCCCCCAGCACCACTCACCTGTGCCCTCTCAATGCTGCCACTTCCAGCTGTTCCGGGGAGACACCTTGGTTGTGCCTCGCCCCCCCCCCTTAGCACCCAGACTGCAGACCCGGAGACGCACAGTCCCAGCAGATGGGACCCTCAGGTGGTCAGCGCGAGCGAGTCTGCCAACAGGAAGTCCCTTCTCTTCTCCTTCCGCTGGGGCGGGGGAGCGATGGATTTGGGGTGACTGGGTTCTTCAGCAGAGCAGCAAGCGGTATTTACAGGGAAGAAATAAATTCAGACATAGACAGCAAGAGGCAGGGAGTAGCTAAATTTTTACTCAAAAGGAAGATAAGGCGGTGAGCAGGCCTCCGTCCCCTGTTGGTGATTTGTCCCTCGTTCTCCAGGTGACACTGTAGGGTCTCCGCCAGGCTCTCGGGAGACGCTCCCTCTCACCCAGCTTTGCAGTGGCAGGAGATGTGTGATTGCTACGAATTTAATGGCTGCATCGTGCAAAACAGGCCAGCTCTGCAGACCACATCCGTCTGTTGTGCGCAGCCGCACGCTCTCAAAGGCAGGCCTGCAGACCCAGTCCCCGTGAGCTGCAGGAGCGTCTCGAGGGGCTGAGGCTGTTCCCGTGAATGCAGCCAGCAGACCACTCCAAGCCCTGGCTGTGCCATTTGCCACGGCGCGCCCTCAGCCCGGTGCTGAGACGATGGCACGGGCGTCCTGACGGGGCTGCGACACACTGGATGAGACTGAAGACGGGCACGGCTCAGCCCCGGCCGGGCACGTAACACATCCCACGGGAGACCCTCGCCATTCTTGCTGGGATGGCTCTCACAGGAGCGTGGCTTTCGAGCTCCCACACCCAAGAGGAGGAGGCCTGGTGGTGGAGGGACAGAGGACACCACCCCAGAGGACCCCACGGAGGTCCCTAAGGTCACAGGTGGCCCCCCGACGGTGCTGGAGAGCAGGTGTGCCCCTGTGCTGCTGGCCAGCCTGGGTGTGGGGTGTGCCCGAGTTTCGGACCAACGTCATGGCCTCGGAAGACATCCATGAGGAAGGGCCTCCTTGACACCCAGGCAGCCCTCACTTCGGGTCGCCTCTCCCCCCTTTGACTAATGGCTGACCTGACATCTTTCAGCGAGTGACCTTGTTGCAGCTGGTAATTCAAATATCTTTCAGCGTCAGAAATAATAAGCACCGTGGTGAGACGAGCAGTGGGGCTTAAGTTGAGAGCAGATTAATGGGGTTTTAATATTCCTAATTTAATCACTCTTTTCTGTCGCACTGTGGGCAACATGATGTAGCAGCTAATTATTTTTTTAACCATGATGGGGATCTTTCCTAATCAATTTTATATTTAACATGAATGAAGGGAGGGCAGTGATTAATGAGAGAATAAATCTCACCAAACAGGCACAAGCAAGCAATCAGTTAAAAACACGGCAGCATGATTTTTTTTTCTTCTCGTGGAGCAAATCCTGCAGGGATGGGATGGTCTCTCTCATTCTGAAGAGAAGAAATACATTAAAGTTTTTAAAAATGTGTCCGTTAGAAAGAAAACGCACGCCAGCGTTCTCATCTGAAATATTGTATGCTGAGAAGTTAGAGCCGCCGTTCACAGCTGCGCCTTCTGCCGGGAGCCGGACTTGGTGGCGGGAGAAGCATCCCAGGCCGTGTCGTCCCCTTATCCGCAGCCTGGGCTCAGATGATCGCCCTTGGGAGGCGGTGTCAGAAGGTCGAAGGTCGGGAGCTGCCGCCATCGCTCCCTTCACCTCCTCGCATCGGGGGCGGGTCGTCAGCCCACAGCGCCGCCAGGGGAAGGGGGAGGACCGGACAGCAAGATAGAGAGACCTCATTTACGTAATTGTTATTACCGCATATTGTTATAATTGTTCTATTCGATTATTAATGTTGTTAATCAGTTCCTGTGCCTGATTTGTAAATTCCACGCTACCCCCGGTGTGAGCGCGCAGGAAAGAGCACCGCACACACAGGATTCTGTGCCATCTGACATTTCACGCTTCCCCTGCCCCTGGGCGGTCTTGGAACGCGCACCCCCACCCCGCAGATCTGGGGATTCAAATGTCGCTACTGCTCTTTACCATGTGACCTTGGGCATCAGTTTTCTTGTCTTTTTTTTTTTTTTTAAGCAGGCGCCATGTCCTGCACAGAGCCCAGCATGGGGCTCGAGCTCACAACCCTGAGATCAAGACCTGAGCCGAGATCACGAGTCAGTCGCTCAACTGACTGAGCCATCCAGGCGCCCCCTCATTGTTTAAAAGGGGGCAAGGATGTGCCTTCCTTGGGACCCGCCGAGGGCTCAGTGGGTGAAGGCTCACAGCACGCACCTGACACGTATGTGCCCCCGTCGGACTGTGGTTCGCAGGACCCAGGAAGGTGTGTCGCAGGCTGTGGGCCCCACGAGCAGGTCCTGAGAGGGGGATCTGCGCCCTAGAGTTTGTCAGGAGGTGTTCGTGGAGAGCAGAGTGGGCGCGTGGGAAGTGAGACTGAGGAACAAGGCCATAGCGGACGGTATCAGGCTGAGGCCACCGCGGTTTGGAGACGACAGTCACACCCCCGCGCGGTCCCAGTCAGGGGCTCCGGAGCTGACTGTGCATCACGAGGGAGGGAGACACGGATTCCCAGGCACAGTCAGTCCTCTTGCCCACTAGCCCCCAGGAGCCTGAGGACAGCCTTCCCAGCCGGAGACCCAGGTGTCATTGTTGAATGGGCACAAAGAGGTGAAGGCGCTCAAGGTGACCGGGCGGGGGCAGAGGGCGACCGCCCAGGAGGCTGTGGGGACGTGAACAGACCCCTTCCCCGGGGAAGGAGATCCTTGGGTCACATGCCAGCTCGTACCCTGGGAGCTGTGGGTCCCTGAAGGCCTGGGGTGCTTGGCGTGCTGTGCCCCACCCCCAGGAGGAAGCAAGGGGCAGACCCCAGACCCCTCCCGCCACCGGAGCCCACCCCTCTGCATTTCTCCTCCCAAGCAGAGTCTTTGCTAGTGTTTTCACGCATTCACTCAACCTTTCTCAAATGCCTGTGCCCACGGCAAGCACACCGAGGTCCAGTGGTGAACAAGGAAGAATAAAGCCCTGCTCTCATGGAGCCGACAGTCTGGAGGAGACAGGCAGCAGCAATGTGACGGAAATGCAGCGCTTCTCAGAAGGCGAGAGTTTGGGGGGTGCCCGGCCGGCTCAGTCGGTGGAGCGTACAACTCTTGATCTGCGTGTTGTGGGTTCGAGCCCCAATGTTGGCTGTAGAGGCGACTTAAAAATAACGTCCTGAAAAAAAAGAAAAGAAAAGGAAGGTGAGAATTTGCACACAGAGAAACAAAGCAGAGGGGGAGCAGCGCGNGGGCACCTGGGTGGCACAGCGGTTGAGCGTCTGCCTTCACCTCAGGGCGTGATCCCGGCGTTATGGGATCGAGCCCCACATCAGGCTCCTCTGCTATGAGCCTGCTTCTTCCTCTCCCACTCCCCCTGCTTGTGTTCCCTCTCTCGCTGGCTGTCTCTATCACTGTCAAATAAATAAACAAATTCTTTAAAAAAAAAAAAAATAACGTCCTGAAAAAAAAGAAAAGAAAAGGAAGGTGAGAATTTGCACACAGAGAAACAAAGCAGAGGGGGAGCAGCGCGGGCCTGGCTTGGGGGAGGAGGGCAGCGCTGAAACGGGCTAGGGGAGCTAAACAAGGTTTGAGCAAAGACCCGCAGCATGTCTTGGAGAACAGCAATCAAGGCAGGGGGAAGGGCAAGCGCAAAGGTCCGGAGGAATCTGCCCGGCCCTCAGGAGACGAAGGGAGCCGGCGTGGCCACAGCGAGGGGAGAGGAGGTGAGGGCTTGGGGAATGGGCAGGTCTGGGTGAGGTCCTGGACCCCGTTGAGGACTATGGCTTCCCTCCGAGCATCCACTGGAGGGTTCGAGCCGGGACGTGTCATGTTCAAACTCTGGCTGCCCTGTGTGAGAACAGCCTCCAGGCGCATGGGTGGGAGAGGACGGTGGCCACAGGGTGGGTTCCAGGTGGAGCTGGCGGGGTTTGCCGACAGAGTAGGTGTGGGGTGTGAGGGACAGAGTGGGGTCATGAGACGTCCAGGTCTTTCAGCTGGAGCAGGTGGAGGCCCAGACTCGCTGTGAATCCAGATGGCGGAGCAGGTGGGAACCTGGGCGTGGGATGGTGGGCAGGCCGGGGTTGGGACCTATTAGGTCTAAAACAGCCATCAAGCATCTGGGCACAAACGTCGAGGACATAGCTGGCTTTGGGAGTGTGGAATGTGGGGAGAGAGACCAAGTGGACAGTTTGGCAGCTGTTTCTGGGGGGCTCAGTTCTGTGGGAGGAGGAAGACAGGCCTTGCAGTCGGACCTGTCTCGGGCCCCAGACCGTGTCCTTCCCAGCAGAGAGGGTGGAGTTGGGCCGGAAGCGCTCTGAGCTTGTTTTCTCACCAGGAGGGAAAGAGGTGGGAGCCTGGAGAATGAATCATGGGGTTCTCTGAGTGCGCGGCCACAACCCTCGGCAGGTGACAGGGATGAACGCTGGCATAGTGCTTAATAGTCTTTCGAAGCTATAATTCTTTCATGTACGTTTAGCTTTCTAAACTCAATATTATTTCACCTTCTCTCCCCCAACCTTCCAGATGGGAACCGAGGGACGCCACTTACTGGGGACATAGGCCAGTGGCCTACCCTGGCGTGGGCCACCCCCATGCTCCCTCCTCTCCCAGGACGTGGGACCCCAGAGAAGGCAGTGCTCTAAATCCTCGTGTCCTTCTGCGTTCGGAGCGGATGGCTTGTTTCCCATTTGACCTTAGAAGTTTTATGTAAACATCATCTTGTGTTTAATTTCCTTTGTTTGGGCAGGTCAATTAAAGGTCTCAAAGTAATTCTATTAAATCCCTGGTCTCCCAAGTGAATAGTTGAGGCCAAGTTATAAAACTTTGCAAGGGGGAAGCGAACATTTGCTTTGAAACCCCTTCCTTCGCCTCGAGGAAAACCAGGGGAAGGAAGCATTCTGCAGAGAAATAGTGCTGCGATCCAGCCGGGGTCTTTGTGCCATTTTCTCGCTCATGTCCTCTTTGCCCAAAGACAGTCCACATGAAAGCGGGGGCCCTGGTCCCTGCCTGTCCCCCATGCTGGGAATTTGCTCCTCCCTTCTCAAACCAAGGCTCAGTGCAGCAGGCTGGCATGTGGCTCCCCTCCCTCCACCAAGACAGGAGGGGGTGGGGAGGCTCTGGTGCCTTTGTGGGCTGCGGGGGGCTGGGGGGGCAGCGCAATAGCTCCACGGGTCTTTCCTGCACGCTGGAGGAACACTGAACTCAGAGGGGATATGTCCCTGAGCATTTTTCTCCCTTGGTTTTTAAGCCATTTCTGCTTCAAGGAAATTGAATCCATGTGTGTTTGGATTAATTGCTTAACTCCTAAAAATGTTGTTTTGTAAGAGCGGTTTGAAGTCCAAGAACCTTTTAAGTTGCTTTCCACCCTTTGCACATGGCCCCAGTCTGGGGACCGGAGCGAGCGTCTTGGGCCAGTGCTGTGCTCACAGCTGAATCAGGCTAATGAAAAATTAACAGCCCCACGGGGTGTTCACTTCACCTGCAAATAAGGTGGGCTTATGAGCCCCCCACCGAAGCCCAGGGAGCTTCCCTGTCCTGCTGGTTTGGGCTTCGGAGAACAGGGACACCTTCTGTGGTCTCGTGTTTAATCTGAGGTTTCCTTTCCCTGGCTCTGATTTCCAGAACTTGGCCGCCTCTCTGGCGGGGAACAAACGCCGTGGAAGAGATTTCAGGAAACTTGAAAGGAGAAACTTCTCAAACTAGGAGGTGCGGCTAAGAGCAGTGTCCTGCCTTCTGTTCTCCAAACTGTTCCAATGCTCGGGCATCGAGACTGATGGGATGTCCCTCTATCATGGCTGGAAGAAGAGGAACCCGCCTTCTTGAACGGCCAAATCCACCAGGAACTGGGGTGGGGGCGTTTGTGCCCAGCCTGGGTGCCTTCCTCTCTCTGCCGTCCCAGGCCCCGGATTCCCCAGCTGCTAAACGGAAGTAACCTCGGGCCTCAAGGTGCTCTGAGCGCTGGTGCAAGAGCAGCCCCACCCGCAGTCGATAGGGTATGCTAGGATTCCCTTTATATGAAATGTCCAGAATAATGGCCCCAGAGACAGAAGGCTGATTGGTGGTTGCCTGGGGCAGGGGGAGCGAGAAATGGGGAGCACTGCGATGAGTGCATGAAGACAGTTCGGAAGAAGAGGCGGGTGGGGCTATGGAGGGGTTTTCAGAAGGGGAGGGATGGCTGCAGTTGACTTTTAGAAAGCTTGCCCAGGGGGCGGTGTAGGTGACAAGCAGGGGACAGGGGAGCCGTAGGGAGCATTGGAATGCTGGTTCAAGAGTCCTGATGAGAAACGAGGAGGTTTGGAGCCAGGAGTGGGTTTCAGGGAAAGGATGATTATGGAATAAAATCTTCCCTCTGTACCAGGAATACAACTTTTTCCCAAATGGCGTGTGAATCGAAACATCCCAGTGAATGCCTGATAGACTTTACCTTTTGCTCTCCACCAAGCATTTATGGTCCGAAGCACGGGCCTCACGCCCGGCCCGTACCGGGTCACCTGCCCCTCTCGGCTCCAGCCCAGCCCGGTACACCTGTGTCTCCAGGGCCCGCGAGGAGCCAAAGGCAGACGCTTCACCCACTGAGCCACCCAGGTGCCCCCCTGTGTACCAGGAGTTTTGAAATGGCATTTGGTCCAAAGCAAGAAAGTTCTGGCCTCATCTTTATAAAACTATTTTCAAAGAGGGAGGGGCAGTGGTTAATGGTGCATAAGCAACTCTAATGATAACATCAAGTCTGATAAGAATGTGATTAGGAAGGAACCGTAGACAATCTGGTAAGGTATTTCTGACATCGACTAAGCCACGGTTTGCCCAGTGTTTGTATTTGGCTCTCCTGGGGGGGGGGTCCTTGCATCGGGGACGGACACTCAAGAGGACTCTTCTATCGAAACTTGTCACGTGTCAGCTGGTCAAGCCCCAGGTCCAGGGGGGCTGACATCCACCCTCACACTCACACCTGCTCCTGGGTCAGCGGACCCAGCCCTGGCCAATCAGTGAGCTCTGTTCTCCTGATTTCTTCCAAGGCAGGCAGCTGGTGGGAGGGGAGCCCAGAGGTCCTGTCTCTGTTGCTGCTTGAAGACGGTCTGCCTGGAAGTGAAGCTGGCCCACAGGAGAGCAGAGGTGAGACACAGAGAGCAATTCCTGAAGACATGGCTTATACGTTGAGGTCCAACCATGTGGAACAATCCAGACTTTTCAGTTATGTGAGCCGAAACATCTCCTTCCTTTTTTAAAAAATTAAATTTATTTGTTTGAGAGAGAGAGAACGTGAGCACGGGCAGGGGCAGAGGGAGAGGGAGAAGCAGGCTCCCCACGGAGCAGGCAGCCCGACCCGGGGCTCAGGTCGCAGGACCCCAGGATCATGACCTGAGCCAAAGGCAGATGCTTCACCGACTGAGCCCCCAGGGGCCCCTAAAACATCCCCCTTCTTTTACTTCAGCCAATTAAACTAGTCTTCGCTCCTTATTCATCAAGAGTCCCTCCGGTGCCCACGTCATGTGGCTGCTGTTTTTGCTAAAAAGCACACAGGGCTCGATGGCTGCTCCCTTGCAGTCCATCCGCCTGATGGCCCCTCAGCCTGGTGTCAGAAGCCCCCCCCCCCAGGCCTCCTTCTGCAACCTGATTCTGTCTAGGGAGCGAGCAGCACCATCCTGTCCGGTAGGACCTCTTTGTCCACTGAGCTTTAAAAATGCTTGCTTCAGACTCGGGTTCGCTGGCCTGTGGGCCCCCACCTCCCTCTGCAGCTTCCCGGGGACTAAGCCCTGTGTGCAGACATCTCACTGTCCCCCACATTGTCCCCTTACCGTCCACGTGGCCCAGGCACACGGGTCATCCCCTCCAAACGTTGTTCAGGGGAGCTTTCGCCTGTGAGCTGTTGAGGGGATGTTTAGGTGGGGATGGGGGAGGGTCCCCCCACGGCACACCCAACGGCCAGCCCAGGTTCAACCTTACAGAGCCAGGTCCTGATTCTCCTTTGGCTTCCCCGCCCACTGGGATCCCCGCCCACCCCTGACAGCCCCCAGCCGGTGGCTTGGGTACCCGCAACCCTCTACTTGTGCCCTGAGCGCTTCTCCCCAACTCAAGCCCCCTCCACGTTTGTCAGGCTGATGCCCCCCACCCCTGCTGTCTCCACACCTCCCCCCTCTTCACCAGGGCCCCTTCCCCCACTCTGCCAACTGCAGACCCCCACTCAGGGACCTGGAGGAGCCTGTTAAGGTCCCTCTTTTTCCTCTGCGTCCGTCAGCAAGGTGAGGGACCAGGTGAGATGTATTTTCCTATCCACGGGATTTATACCCCCCCCCTGGGAAACAGGGCCAGCCACACTCATTCTGTGTTTCCAATAACCATCTGTTTTCTCTCTGCAGCCTGTGATGAGGCCCCCCTCGGCCAACTCTCCTCCAGGCCCAGCTGACACTGTCTCTTCATCATTCCTCCTGTTTCTAGACCCTTCACCCTCCGGGCCTCCCCCGTGAGCACTCGTGTTTGCTCGTGTCCTTCAACTGCATGCTGGCTTCCGGCTGCCCCGTGGCCCATGGCCCATAGCCGGTGGTTTCTACGAGTTGCTATTAGTGTATCCACGCCGGGCTGGCGTCTCTTCCCACCGGCGTCCCCATTGGCTCCCGCGTCCACCTCTGTACACTGGCAGCGACTTCCCACAGGGGCATCCTTCTGTCGGGTCGGACCTCCCCGGCTTCTAATGATGCGGTAACGACTGTGAATGATCTCTGGCAAGGCTTGACCCACTGCCACTTGCACACTGTGGCATCTCGTTTAATCACTTGAATCTCGACTCTAGCATCATTCATTTTATGCATCCCCCCCCCAGGTTTATGCCACTTGCAAATTTGAAAAGCACACCCCTTCTTCTATCCACTTCCGCTGTGGGAGGGCTGACCGGTGGCAGGACAGAGCAGAGCCCCGTGGCCCTCCCCCAGGACTCTCCTTCCGGGCTGACGCACTGCACGCAGTGTCCAACGAGCTATGAATTTCCCTATGGTTCTACCGTGTCGTCTTTGTTTGACCACCTAATCCACAAATGTTTATGCAAATCCGTGTCTTTGCCTGAGACGTTCTTTGGATCCATCAATCTAATAGCTCACTGAAAATGGGGAAGAGATTCGTGTGGTGTGTGTTGGTCTCAGCGAGTTTCCAGTTTTGCGTTACCTCCCTTAGGCATTCATGAACCGACTCTATAATAGTCTTATCCTTTTCTAAAGATTTACAACACATTTGCTGGCCTATTACTTCTAGAATTTTCTTTTATTCCTTTCTTTTGGAAAAGCAGGTCAGGAGTGGTTCATGGCCAGTGTTTCAACACCTCCCTTGCCCTCCATAATTTTTTGAAATTACCAGTAGTAGCTCTGAGATGATGGCTGCTGGCTGCTTAAACACCCAGGGAGGCGATTGATCAGGGTCTGGGGAAAGAACTCATGTATAGCAGCTCAGGCAGCGATTTTCCTCTCTTTGCTTACATCCGGTTGCAATCCGTCTTTGCATTTAATTTAACAAACAGCCTCTGAGCTCCTCCAGCATGCCCTGTGCTTTGCTTTAACCTTTCCAATTTGAAGACCGTTCTCTTTCCTGGAACAGGTGGAAACAGGATGAGCATTGCACTTGTCTGCCTTCTCTCTTCCCTTGAGGGTAGACCGTGGGTGTCCTGCTTCATCTTGATCTGAAGGTCGCTTTTAAGTGTGTGTGTGTGTGTGTGTGTGTGTGTGTGATTGTATCTTGAGATTTCGAGTTTGTTCCTGGCTCTGTGTTGCTAGTCGTCAGGTTCATGCCCTTTTGTCTTTCCTCCAGCTCTTTGGGTTCATTAAACACACACACACACACACACACACACCCCACTTAATTGAGGCATGATGGACATACAAAAAGCTGTACATATTTAATGTATGCAACTTGATGAGCTTGGAGACCAGTACACGCCCCTGAAACCATCACCATAATCTATGCCGCAAACATATCTATTCTCTCCGAAAGTTTCTTGCCAGCTTCTTGACTGTTATTATCATAACACTTAACGTGGGATCTACCCTCCTAGCGAATGTTAAGTATAAAATGCAGTATTGTTAACTATAGGCTCTGGGAGAGCCTCTGATGTCCAGCAGATCTTTGGACTTATTCGTCTTGCGTAACTGAAACTTCAGACCCTTGACTAATACCTCCCCAGCGCCCTCCTTCCAGCCCTTGGCGACTACCATTCTACTTTCTGCTTCTATGAGTCTGACTGTTTTAGATTCCTCACGTAAGTGGGGTCGTGCGTATTCTCTCCTGTGTCTGGCTTACTTCGCTCGGGCACACTCGTTTTAGTCTATTTCTGGGTTCTCTGTTCTGTTGTGTTGATCGATGTGTCCAGTCCTCTGTGGCCAACAGCACACAATCTTGATTACTGGAGGTGGATTAAAAATCCCAGAATGGGGCGCCTGGGTGGCTCAGTCGTTAAGTGTCTGCCTTCGGCTCAGGGCGTTATCTTGGAGTCCTGGGATCGAGCCCCATATCAGGCTCCTCTGCTGGGAGCCTGCTTCTTCCTCTCCCACTCCCCCTGCTTGTGTTCCCTCTCTCGCTGGCTGTCTCTCTCTCTGTCAAATAAATAAATAAATAAATAAAATCTTTTTTTAAAAAAGTCCCAGAATAGGTAGATTAATTCCTCTTGTTTTACTCTTTCCTAAAATTATTTTGGCTAGTCCTTTAATTTTCCATCAAAATTTTTACAACAATCTTGTCTACAGCTATGAAAAATCTTGCAGGGATCTAATAGGAACTGCTTTAAACCTGTGTCCATTTGGAAAGAATGGACCTCTCTACTATGTCCAATCTATTGACATGATATGTCTCTCCATTTATTTAGGTTTTCTTTTATTTCTTTGATCAGTGTTGTGTAGTTTTCAACATATAAATCCTATGCTAAATTTTGTTAGATTTACACCCAAGTATTCCTCTTGTTTTGTTTTGGAGTGGTTATAAATGGTATTGTTTTTAAATTTTGATGTCCATCTGTTTATTGTTTATACATAAAAATATGATACCTTTTTTGTATGTTTATCTTATATCTTGTCACTTTGCTGAACTCACTTATAAGTTCCAGGATCTTTAAAAAAAGTTATTCCTTGGGGACACCTGGGTGGCTCAGTCAGTTAAGCGTCTGCCTTCGGCTCAGGTCGTAATCCCAGGAGCCTGCTTCTCTCTCTCCCTCTGCTGCTCTCTTGCTCTCTCTCTCTCTCTCAAATAACTAAAATCTTTTAAAAAAATTATTCCTTGGAATTTTCTAAGTAGACAACCGTGTCATTTGCAAATAGATAGTTTTAATTCTTTCAGATCTTTTCTCCCTTTATTTGCTTGTCTTGCCTTATTGCATTGGCTGCCCAGGATTATGGTGAAAAACAGTGATAAGAGTAGACATCCTCCCCTTGTTCCCAGTCTTAGCAGAAAAGCATTCAGTCTTTTACTAATAAGCATAACGCAATCTGCAAAGACCCTTTTCCCAGAGTCACATTCCTAGGTTCCTGGTGGACGTGTCTTTTGTGGACTTCCATTCCCCTCAGTGCAGGTGGTGACTGGCTTTGGGCGTCCTTGCCCACACCTTGCCTTGCCAGTGTCCGGTCAGGGGCTGACCACCGTGGCCTGGGAACTGAGCAAACATACGAAGTGGGCCTGTCCCGAAGAGAGACCACTTCACACCAGGATGAGAGGTGGATGCTGGGACCTAGCTGTGTAAGGTGGGAGTGTTTGGCAGGCAGGAGGGATGGCAGCCTTGCTACCACAGTTCCACCCATGGGATGGGGATGGAAAAGCTGGGGCCTCCCTCCTTGGGTAGAAAGAATGCTAAGCTGGGGCTTGGGCAGACCCAGGGGAGAACAGACATTCAGGGGCTTGTGAGCAGGGCTGTGAGCTGGGTATGGGTAAGGAGCAGGCTGGTTTTGGGTAGCTGGGCCGTTCTTCCAAATCGAGATATTTCTAATGAAGACTTAAGACCTGAGCTGGACACCAAGAAGGACTGTATCTCCCTGCCATCTGTAATTGCTTGTGACCTTATAAATCCCCTCATCTCTGTGGGTCATGTTTATCTCATTCCTGTGAGCTGGCTGGTGGCTGGGCTGTCATCCACCATCCCCAAATAGTTATCGAGTCTCTATTTTGCAATAAACACGATAAAATACAGTCCCTGTCTACAAAAACTCCCTACCTGGGGGAGATAGATAAAGCTTCATCCAAAGGCAGCTAGCTAAGTGTTGTAACAAAGGCTGCGTGTGGATGGCTGCTGGGGGCCAGGGAGGGCCGTGCACCCTTCTCACAGACATGGAAACTGAGACTCCCAGGGGCAAGGCCACTACTCCGGCCACATAGCTGTTAATGGTGAGGCCAGGGTTCCACACACAATCCATGTGTGGTCAAAGCTTTACTCTTTCTGGAACCACATGCTGTCCATGAGTCCAAGTGTGAGGGTGGGTAACACTGTTGGGGGTGATGCCTGTGCAAGGAAAGGGGGGAGCAGAACGGGCCAGGGAGGTCCCCCCACTGGATGCTATCACACAAAACCTGAAGGGTGCTCAGAAGTGAGCTCTAAACGGATACCTGGCGTAGGGGATGGGAAAGTGTTCTGGGCAGAGTGAGCAAGCGGCATATACAAAGGCCCAGAGGCTGGATAACATGAAGCTGCTTCCCTGTGGTTAGAACATTCCAGAAATAAAGCAGGGTGGGGATTGCATGGCAGACAGGGCCAGATCAGGAAGAGGACTCCTGAGCCACGTTCTGGAATCTGGCCTTTATTCTGAGCCTTGGAAGGGCCCTAATCAGGGGTGCAAAGTAATCAGCTTCCTCTGGAGGGGCTGGGGTGTTCTGGAACATGGCACGTGAGCATGCTGCCGGCTCCCTCTGGAGGATGCCCAGGCCCACTGCCCACCTCCACCTGTTCCTTCCAGCGCCCTCTGTTTCTGCCCAGCTCCAGGTCCCCATCTGCAGGTCCTAGTAACCCATGCTCCCGAAAGCACTGGCAGGAGTTGGGGCCAAGAGAGCAGAGCCAGGGTGTGGAAGTGCAGAGGGCGCTCTTGTCTGGAAATGCCTGGCACGCCCGCCTTGTCACCCAGAGCTGGGGCCACATCTGACAGGCCAGGCAGCAGCACCCAGGTAAGGAGGTGTGGGTGTGTGGCTAGGCTGCCGGAGTCAGAAACAAGTAGCCTGTCTGTCCTCCTCTGTGAGTAGGGAGGAGTGGCGGGAAATGCCATAATATGTGGCAGCCTGTCTCCGACCTCTCTGTACCCCTGTTGCCTCCTAAGGGGTTGGGGCTCTTCCAGCGTCTAGCACAGGAACCCCTTCTCCTCTCGGGGGACTCGGGTCACGTTAGAATGTGAACTTCCTCCTGCTGGTTGAGCCCAACCTTGAGAGGTCATGTAATTCCTATCATGCCTGGGGGTGGGACCAGACCCCTGCTGAGCCGGACTGGCAAGGCAGCCCCTCCTCTGGGGCCCCCAGGAGAAGTTCCCAGGTATCCTCATCAGCCACCCACCCCCACAGTGCGGAGAATGCAGCCCCCAGCCCTGGCCCCTCTGCCTTCCCACTCAGCCAGCAGGTTGCCATGGTGATGAGCCAATGAGAGCATCTCTGTCTTTAATGCCAGAGTCTTTCCAGGCTCTGCCCTGCCTGGCCCCGAACGCAGCCCTGGGTGGCGATCCAATAGAAAGGAAGGGAACCGGCACCAGCAAGGGGAGGGGCGGAGCAGGGGTGATGGCCGACCTGTGCCGGGAAGATGTATGAAGAGAGGACTACAGTGCCGTCAGACTTTTATTGCAGGTGGAGGGTGGTGGGGAGAGGCTGGGGCTCCGCCTTTGAGCTTATAAATGCCACTGAGCAGGGGCTCCCCGCTGAGCTAAGGGAAGGCCAGTAGGACTGGCTTCACCTCTGCTCGCACCTGGACCTACAGCCCCGAGTGCTCCTTCCTACCCTGACCCGCGGTCTGTGCAGAACTGAGCTCCAGCCTGACTCCCAGGCTCAGCTCTCTGCAGACGCAGGTTTGTCACCTGCTGGAGCTGGTGCAGGGGACTTGGGCTTTTCCCTCTGGCTTTCCAGCTTTGTCCCGGCTTGAGCTAGTCCGCCTGAAAGACCACCCTTGAGAGGCGGGGGTGTGGTGAGTCACAGATGGTTGAGGTGCCAAGAGGGGGCGGCAAAACTGGGCTGCCCACCCTGCCCTGTTAGCCGCAGGGCAGGTCTCTGAGCCACGCGCTGGATGCCCGGGGAGGTGCATCTGACAGAGCGAGGGCTTAACGGGATCTTTGTCCTAACCTCCAGCGATGATTTCCAGAACCTTCTCCCTCTCTCTCCGGTTCTCTGGTACGCCGCACTCCCTAGGTCACCAATGGGATGTTTCGTCTTGTGTGTCCACTTGGCCAGGCAGTAGGACCCAGTTAGTTAATCGGACATTAATCTAGGTGCTGCTGTGAAGGTATTTGGTAGATGTGGTTAACATGAACAACCGATTGACTGAGGAAAAGGGACCTCCCCCCAAAGCAGCGGTGGGCCTCACCTAACCAGTCGAAGGCCTCCGAAGACCAAACTGCGCTTTTCTGGAAAGAAGAAATTCCCCAGACTGAGGCAGCCACTCCTGCCCGAGTCCCACCAGGCCTGCCCTGCAGCTGTCAGACTCGCCAGCCCCACAACTGCTTGAGCCAACTTCCTAAAACAACTCTGTCTCTGAAGAATCCTGGCTGATACACCGATCTCTCCTCTCTCCTCTCCGTCTGCTCTCCGGGCAGTGGTCAGTTCTCTCCTTCCTCCTTCCTCTCTGTCTCCTTCTCTCTTCCCTTCTCTCTGTGTGTCTGTCTGTCCATCCTAGCTTCCTTAGGACTTTTCTGTGACCTCCCCAGCTGCTCGGATTCTTCAGCGACAAACGAAAGCCCGGGACCTGAGCCCAGCAACAAGAATCCACTTCCCTCCCTCCCGTGTCTGGGCTCTAGGACCCTCTCCTCCTCTTTCAATTCTGTCCCTGGGGGGCCAGGAGCCATGTGGGGGGGGGCTGAGCTGTCCTGGGTGGTGGGGCGGCTGAGACAGTGCTCTCTCTGTGGGATGGAGCCGGGGAAGGGGGGCACGCTGGGCCATCAGACATTGGTCCTCCGTCCCACAAGGTTTTATTTGGAAACTGGAGTCTACAGCTGAATGGAGGCTGGACACTGCCGGTTCAGGCTGCCCCCCCGCCCCGGCTAGGCTGATGACGGAGGCCAAGGGAGGCACGTGACTTAAGGGGGCCCTAGCAGCGGGTAACGCAGCCCCGGGTTGGCACTGGGGTCTTCCGACCCTCAAGTCCAAGTTCTGTTACGGGGCTGCCTGTGCCCAGACGAGCTGGATGGATGGAGGTGGAGGGTTCGAGCAGTGGAGGGCCACAACTATGGGGTGGGGGGTCCAAGGAGATGGGGCCCCATCCTCCTGAGGGAGACCGAAAAAGCTTCAAGGAAGAGATCACACCAGAGATGACCGCGAAGGACAGCCGGGCTGTGGCCTTTAGAAGGTAAAGGGGGGAGGGCATCGTGGGAGGGGACAGTAGGCACAGAGCCTGGAGGGGGAGCAGCAAGGGGACAGCAGGGGGCATCCCGCTCCCTCTGTCCTGAAGCTCAGCATCTATGTGGAGGTGGCCAAGAGAAAAGGGTGGCTTGGGCCACATGTGGATGACCCCACGCTTCCGGCAGCTGGGTCTGTGCCCCGTGTGGTAGGCAGTAGGGAAGTTAAGGGTTTTGAGCACACAAGTGAACTCCTCGGGGTAGGACCAGAATTGGGGGACAGCCTGGGAGGGCAGCTGGGACCAGAACATTGGGAGGACGAGCAGGGCAGAGGGGAGATGTGGCCTTGAACTAGCGGTGGGGGTCTAGCTGCTCAGCCAGGGGGGCCTGGGGAAGAAATACTATTGGGGGTCCCTCCCAGAACGGAGCAAGCTGCATCGGGAACAATAGATACGGATCAGCTGGTACTTGAAATGGACAAAGGGGTTTTCTATTTAGTAGAAGCTGCTTGTAAAGCAAGGAATCATCACCAACCTAAGTGTTGTAAGTTTGGATTTCGTATTTAGACTTATTAAATATCCGAGCCAGTCTGTTATCTGTATTTGTCCTCGCTGTCACTGGACCATTCATTCCCCAGGCCTGAGCCCGAGGTATAGAAAGCAGAGCCCCTCACTGCACCCCTGCCACCCCTGCCCTGCTGAGTCGGAGTGCCCAGGTGTCGCGGATGGCTGTGGCAGGCCCTGCCTGCGGCGTCCTTCCGTGACACTGTCCCAGAGAGGGGACAGGCGAGCTTCTCTAGTGCTGGGGAACTTTCCTGGGGCTGTTGAAACAAATCCCCACAACCTGGGGGGCTGAAAACAGCAGAAATGGGTTCTCTCACAGCTCTGGAGGCTGCTAGTCTGAGATGGGGGTATCCAGAGCTGCAATCCCTCCCGGGGCTCCAGGGGAGTGGCTGTTCCCGCCTCTTCGAGTTCTGGTGGCCACAGGCCTCCCAGGGGCTCGTGGCTGCCTCCCTCCATCTCTATCTGCCCCCACCCAGTCCTCACATGGCTTCATTTCTTCACTACTCTCCCCTCTTCTGTTTCGTATTAGGACACTGGTCATCGGATTAGGACTCACCCACATAATCCAACATGATTTCAGCTGAGAGGTCCATAGCTTGACTACATCTGCAGAGACCTTTTTCCCAAATAAGGCCACACTCACAGGTTCCGGGGATTGGCATGAGGACACCGCTGCACCCCCTCCCCCCAGGTTTGGGAGGGCTAGGCTGCGGGGCAGGACCCAGCCTCCCAGGGAGTGCGGTGGGTGCCTCTCCCTCCCCGCCCCCACCCCACGCCCTCCTTGCCCGGTCAGACCACCTCCCCAAGACACCCCCACCTGGACCTGCCCTGCACACATCCTAACCCCGCGTTCTGCCTTCCAACAAAATCAGCATATTTTTAAAGATTTTATTTATTTATTTTTGCAAGGGAGAGAGAGCATGCAAGAGTGTGTGGGGGGAGGGGCCAAGGGAGAAGCAGACTCCCCCCCCCCCGCTGAGCAGGGAGCCTGATGTGGAGGCTCCATCAGAACCCCGAGATCATGATCTGAGCCGGAGGCAGACCCTTTACTGACCGAGCCACCCAAATGACCCAAATTAGTATATTTTGCCTCCATCCTTCCTCTCCTCTAGCCAGATGAGTCCTGCTCTCATATCCGAGTAAGCAGGTGTGCAGTCTTCTTTTTTTAAAAGATTTTATTTACTTATTTGAGAGAGAGAGAGAATGAGAGAGCATGAGAAGGGGGAGGGTCAGAGGGAGAAGCAGTCTCCCTGCTGAGCAGGGAGCCGATGCGGGACTCGATCCCAGGACCCCAGGATCATGACCTGAGCGGAAGGCAGTCGCTTAACCAACTGAGCCCCCCAGGCGCCCCAACAGGTGTGTATTGTAAGCAGGGATTGGATCCAGGACATAATCAGATGCAGGTTTGACTCCCGCCTCTCAGGCGAATCCACCTTGTGTCCAAGGTCAAGTGCCGTAACTGCCCAGGGTCTTCCTAACACATCCATAAAATGGCAGTAAGAAGACCTTTGCCCTTTTGGCTAAAAAACAGTTGCTGGGATGTATCTCATCTTGCCCCATCCCAGCAATCTCTTTCCACTAACAATAGACTTAATTATTTAAATTTAATTTGTTAGAGCGTTGATATTTAATTTGAAAATCCTAATGAATTATTAATATTTAATAAATAATAAAATTTAATCTCTATTAACTTGGGTTTATATATACAAACTCTTTGATTTCTTAATTCAATGCCTATTTGAGCAAAATGGGACAGATATGCACAGCTGTCAGAGCCATGAGAGCCTGAGTATGTTCTGTTGACACGCAGCCCCCGGTCTCCGCCAGTAAACACAGCCCACTGGGCGTCCCTGCGGCCCCAGGCCCCTCCCCCGTCGGTGGCAGAAGGAGAATCAGGAGCTAGTTGGTGCTCACGCCCTCGCCTCCCCCAGACCCGGGAGGAGCTGCGGCTCAAAGGAGGCGAGTCACGGTTGATCACCCATGTGGCATCACCAACAAGATTGCACCGGCAGCCCCACCGCCGATGGGCCCCTGCAGGTGTGGCTGCCGCAGACGCGCGACCTCCCTCCCCGCAAGGCCAGCAGGAAGGAGGCTGTCTCCACAATGAGGGAGATCAGACCGCACAAGTAGACGTGCCGAGCTGTCTGTCTGTCCGTCAGCTGGCATCGATGTACGGCCTGTGTCTAGTTACACTGGGGCTTAGTTACCAAGGAGGTTCGGGACCACCGCGCTGCTCCGGTGACTCTGGTACAGAGGTGTCTGGAAAGTACCCCGGGTCGCTCGCGGAAGCATTCAGGCTACACCATCCTCATCCTAGGGCCCCGGGCTCTTCCGTGTGTCCCCAAAGGTAAATCGTTTGCCTTTCACAGGGGCCACGCACTAAATGACAACCCCCAGGACAGATTCTAATCATGTCACACACTTAGAAGCGAACTGTTTGGGGTGGAGGTGAGCCCTGGGGGGGGGGTTCTCTAATCATTGCTTGGTTCAGGGGCTTAAGGCAAATGGGAAAGTGTCTCGCTGGGTCTCCCTGGGTTTCCTTGGCCCTTCAGGATGCATTTGGCTTTCCCTGGTCATTCTGGAGCCTGGAATCCTGGGCAGGGAAGGGTTCCGGCCCGAGCACACAAGCCCCCTGGCCAGGGAACTTCCTGAGATGCTGGGTCAGCGGTGGCCGAGCAGCGGACAGCATCCCCGGGCCCTCCCATTGTCGGAAGGGCACAGCCAGGCGTGGGTTCCACTGTCACCTCATTGCATGGCCTGCATATGGGCCCCTGCTCCGGACAGAAGCCCCTGGCGGGCATCTGCCTTGCTGACCCACCTGCACATGCCCTACCCCTAGTTCCACGCACATAGTAGGTGCTCAGTCTGTGGAAGGGAGGAGAGACTCGGAGTCGAGAGAGCGGGGAGGCTCCAAGTTCTCAAGGAAGTGAGCGTTCACTCATAATGGGACAGAGAAGATAGGGGGAGTTCCCTATCAAAGCTTCCCCAGGTGGGGGGTCACTGCCCACGGCCCCCACCCAGCATCCCCTTCCACCCGTGACACAAGACGGGTTCTCCTTCCCCCCTGCTGGGTCAGGGTGGGCCAAGGGAGCTGGAGGAGGAGCCAGGGCTGGTGTCCCGCCGCAGGGCCCTGGTGGGGGGAGCTGATCGAAGCCGCCTTGCCAGGCGCCAGCTCTCCCACCTGCACGCCTCCCGTGGCCCCGCGCCGCTGTGGCTCTCTGAAGGATTGCAGGGCGTTTTAAGTGGAGGAGAAGGAGCATTTCTGATCTCATTTTCCAGTATTTCAGCTGTGCCATAATCTATTTACCACACAATTTGTGTCACTTTGATAAGCGGCTGCTTCAAGACTACAATTATTAAAATCAAGAGCGGGGACAGCTTTCAAGTCTCTCAAGAATTGTAATAAATGTTTGAAATTAGTCATTATGGTGTTTGCCATGGTTCACATCATATACTCCATCTTGGTGACAAACAGTCACGTCTCGCACATGCTCTTTTTGGCGACGGTGGCGAGGGCCTGGCTTTGACGCTCCCTGTGCGGGAGGGGGCAGGACAGGCGTGGGGTGGGAGCCCCTGCACGGCAGCCCCTTCCTGGGGCCCCAGGCTCAGCCCGGGAAAACACTCTTCCAGGCTGGGCTCTCAACAGGAGGGAGACGGCCCAGGAACACCTGTTCCTTCCCGCCCTCTCTTTTTCCTCCCCCGACAAACCATCGGCTCTGTTTCTCCGTGGGCTCTTCACGGTCTCCCCTCCACCCTCCACTCCTGCCCAAGTGATGCGCCTGGGCTTCCTGTGTCCTCCGGGCTTTCACAGCCGTGGGAAGGAAGCTGGCCTCAAATACAGCATCTTCTCGGGGGTTCTAGCTCAGCACAGTGTTGGGCCCCAGGGAGGGGAGAGGAGAGTCCTCGCAGACAGCAGAGGGATAGGACGGGAACCAGGCCTGGGAGGCCCTCCAGGGGCGGGGTTCCTGCCTCTGTGGTCCCTGAGGGGCACATCTCAAAGCGACGCCAGGAGATAATGGTCAGAGCAGGCAAGTGTCAGAGGCACCAAGAGCCAGGAACCGGCCGAGGGGAGCCGAGGCTTGATGCTGGGAGGGAAGACGTGGGAAGGGCCAGGGCGGGTGCATTTCCTGATCGATGAGGAGACTTCCCCTCTGAGGGGTCCCCGGAGCTGCCGGGGTGCCCTCTGGCTGCCACCTGTTGTGGGAGTGCGACCCCACAGGTGAAGAACTGATCAGAAGGGACCAGCAGGTCCGCTGGGGAAAGGGAGTCACGGCGACGTGGGGTCAGGGTGCGCAAGGAGCGGTGGTGCCACTCTGGGCGACAGGCTTCTGTTCTATGGGGGATGCGCCCGAATTTTGTTTGTGAGGAGAAGCTGGTGAAGGAAGTTCTTTGTGTCCGTGACAGGCATGCAAAGTGAGCGTTCTTATCCTCTGAGAAAGGGTTTTAGCAGCGCAGGGACCCAAAGCTCATGTGTTTAAATGTCATTGTTGGTGAGGGGTGGGGGTGAGACGGACAGACAGACCCCTGTAAGTACAGCCTCCCAGAGAGGCTGGAGGTGTCCCCTCACAGGCCTTCCTGTCTCCCGGCTGGAGTTCCAGCCCGTGGAACGGCTTTCTCTTTACTGTAGTTGTATATATAAAAAAAGAAAACAGAAAATTTCTTTTGGTCTGGTTTTATATATTTATTTGGGAAAGAGGGTGGGGAGGAAGCGGCAGAGGGAGAGAGAGAATCCTAAGCAGGCTCCACGCCCGGCACAGAGCCCAACGCGGGGCTCGATCTCACGACCCTGAGATCCTGACCTGAGCAGAAACCGAGAGTCGGACATTTAACCAATGGATCCACCCGGCTGCCCCTTTGGTCTGGTTTTAAAGGAAACATACCGTCACTGCAGAGCATATGGAAAATTCAGAGGAGAATGAACACAAATACGTTTTTGCAAAAGAGTCGAATCTCACTATCCTGGATGTGTGTGCGGGCGCATCTCAGGGTATATTTATGTGCGGCTTTTCTGCCTCCTGCTCGGTTTCGGCTGTTAGTTTCTGGCTCCAAGGCGGGAACTCTGACTGGGGCAGGATCCTTACCCCCTAAAACGCCCCCCCTGCCCTGTGGCAACACCGCTAGGGAGACACGCTTGAAAGTGTGCTGGCATCTTGAGGGCTGCCCTCAGCCAGCGAGAGGCCCGGCAGTGGGCCCACCTTTCCACAAGACCCACCTCAGGAAACAGCGTCTCAGGACCCACGGTCAAGCCTAAAATCACCAGAGGCAAAAGAATAGCTAATAATAATAATAATAATAATACTTCCAAAGGACGGGCCTCGGTGTCATTGGAACTGCAAGGGTGCTGGTTAAACAGGTGGGGGTCTGGGCCCTGTGGGGACCCATGGAGCCAAATTCTCTGCCGTGAAGCCACATGGAATGACCCAGAAGCACCCCAGGTAATCCCAGGTAAGACCGCCAAGTGCGTCCAGTCCTCAGGGACATCTAGTGACACAGGTGTCACCAGCCACAAGTCTAATGAGGAACGGCAAGCTGGGAGAGGGGATGGCTTGGCCAAAGTCACCCAGCAACAAATGGCAGAGCTGGTCTGAGTCCGTGGCCTCTGGCGTCTCCTGCCGGGGACAGAGAGAGACTCCAGGGAAGGGACTGCACTGCAGACAATTGCCTTGATGCCAGAGTCATTGTCATGCCACTTATGTATTTATTTATTTGTTTATTTTAAAGATTTTATTTATTTATTTGAGAGAGAAAGAGACAGAGACAGACCACAAGCACAGGCAGAGGCAGAGGGAGAAGCAGACTCCCCACTGAGTGGGGTGCCCAATGCGGGGCTCGATCCCAGGACCCTGGGATCACGACCTGAGCCGAAGGCAGACCTTCACCAACTGAGCCACCCAGGTGTCCTCGTTTATTTTTTTAATAAACCTTTTATTCTAGAATAGTTTTAGATTTATTAAAAAAAAAAAGTGCCGATAACACAGAATCCCCTTATACCCACCGCCCGTTTCCCCGCCGTCAGCATCTACCATCAGCATGGCACCGCTGTTGGAATCAGCGAGCCCGGTGTTGGTCCATTGTTAACTACAGTCCCTCCTTTAGGGGCGCCTGGCTGGCTCCGTGGGTAGAGCACGCGACCCTTGACTTTTTAGGTGTGAGTTTGAGCCCCGTGTTAGGTGTAGAGATCACTTAATAAAATCTTAAAAAAATAATTAAAAGCCCTGGCTTTATTCAGCTTTCCGTGGTTTTCCCCTAACGCCCTTCCCCGGCTCAGGGTCCCGTGCGGGACACCACGTCACGCTCAGGTGCCATGTCCCGTCTGGCTCCTCGCGGAGGGGCTCGTTTCTCATCGTCCCTTGGCCTTGACGCCCTCCTCAGTTTTGTGGACAACTGGTCAGGTGTGTTGTACAAGGTTCCTCCATTTGGATTTGCTCCATAGTTTCCCAGGATTAGACCGAGTCTGTGGGTTTCGGGGAGGAAGAGCGTCGAGGTAAAGTGTCGTGTCGCATCCTATCCAGGAGCTGTGACTCGGAGCTGCTGCTGAGACGCTTGACCAGCTGGCTGGGGCGGCCTTTCTCTCCAAGGTGCAGGTACCGCTTCCACGTTTCCATGCTGCGCGCTTGGAGAGGAAAGCGCGAGGCATGGCCCGACTGAGGTGATGGAGAGCAGAGCGCCTGCCTAAGTCATGTTCGCAGTCCTCCCGCAAGGGGATTTGTCTGTTCTCTACCTCTTCTTTAATTTATCTATTCAGTCATCGTGTCCGTATAGACTCCCGGATATTTACTTTATACTTGAGGCTATAATCCAATACCTGCGGGTCCACAGTCAGCCCAAACATCTTCCCGCACCGGGGACCAGAGACCCTTCTCTGGAAATGCTGTGACTCCGTTCTTTAGCTGGTCGCTGACCCTGCAGCCATTCGTGTCTCCCTCTCCCTCCACCGAACGGTCCAGCCCATCGCCAGGACCGGGTCTACCCCGGCCGCTCACGCATCCCTTCTCTCCACCTTCCCCCCTCCCCTGGAGCCACCACCGCCTGGACAGCAGCCCCAGCATCCTGACCTCCAGGTGCACCTCTGATCGTGTCACTACCCCCTGCTTAAGCCCTGGATGGCTCCCACAACTCTGAGGACAAAGCCCACCCACCCGCCAACACTGCTCCCTTCCGCCCCGCCCTTAGCACAGGCTGGGGACGCCTCCCGCCCTTGTTCCTGGGAAGCTCCCACCTCCTTTGAGCCTTTGCTGCCAGACACCACTTCTTCAGGGAAGGCTTCCTGGACTTCTGTCGTTGGGGGGTCTCCCCTGTGTTCCTCTGGGCGCCCAGTCCCCGGGCCCTCCTTCTTGGCCCATGTCGCAGCTGCGCGTTTCCATGGATCTTGGGGTGATCGGACCACTCCCTCAACGAGACCACACATCCTGAGGGCGAGCTGGGGCTTGTTGCGTAAAGCCCTGGGCCTTAGCTCTGGTGACAGCGAGCGCGGCGGCCTCGGCTCCGCTCAGGTGATCAGATGGACTGTTAGGGGTGCAGCTGACGCCTCTTCCTGTCATCGCCTGGTTGCAGCTGGTAGGACACCCTGGCAGCTCACCTGAGGCGTCGTGCCCTGCAGAAGGGTGGGGTCTCTGCCCCAGGGGCAACAGAAGCCAGCAGCAGCCCCTGCATTTCATGCCTGGGACTTGCCTCAGGCTGCTGTATGGAGCTCCGAGGGCTCCCAGGGCTCCGAGGGCTCCGATGGCTCTGCACAGCAGCCCACTCACTTCTAGGTCCCTCCCACCTGCCGCCGGGGTCTTCTCCCCCGGGGGCCTCCCACATAAGCCTGACTCAGGCTCTGTTTCTGGGTCACCCGAGCTAAGACGCCAAGTTGGCCCATTCAGATGCTCAGGCTTCTGTGTGGAGAGCCCACCTTACAGCCTTTGTTTAGGGGGTGGGGGCACCCCAGATTTTCCCACTGGGTGTCCCCCTGTAAGAATCACTATAACCACACCTCCTGCTTTTCCTTGCCTCATTCCCCTCCAGGCTTCCCTCTGCCCTGCCTCCCTCTTCTTTCCCTGCTCCTGGCTTTCAGAACGGTCCAGTCCTCCCTGCTGCTGGCATTGAGACATGCAGATCTTGGCTCCCGTTTTGCATGAATGTTTGACCTTGGGTAGAGCTGCTCGCCAGGATGGATGTGTTGTGGCTGCATTTAATCATCGGGAGCAGCCCAAGCCTTGAGAAACCATCGAGACCCAATTCCCCGTCCCCTGCTTCGAGATGGCAATGAACTTCTGAGAAATAGCTAATCAGTACATTGAACAAACAACTCTGGCAGCTAAGCCTTACAATTGCAGAGTGGGGAGCAATAGCTGGGAAGCAGGTGGGGAGCTGACATTGACCCCTGATTTCCTGCTGGGGGGGTGCAGGGCACAGTAAAGTTCTCCCCTCAGGGGGGCTGTGGTTTGAGAGGCTGGGATGTGATTTCTGGGAGGCCACAAGAGACAGGAGATGGTCCAGCCATCGGTCTGGCTCTTTCTACCCGCACTGAGCCAAGAACATGGATAGTTTTCCCAGCTGGGCAGACCCAGCACCTTGGAGACTGCCCCATGAAATTATTTTGAAAACCACAGGTACCTCTTGGCCGTAGGGGACAGTGACGATAGCCACTGACATCCTCGGCCAAGACCCCTCGGGTCTCCCCTTGGCCCGTCTGTACGTCGGAAGGGGGATGATTCTGGACGGGTCAGCTGGCCAAGTGGCCCACCAGGGAGTCACTGATGCAGGAGAATGTCCTGCTTCTCCAAGACTCCCTTTCTCCCAAAGGGGGAGCCTATCTCTTTTAAATACATATTTTAGTTAGAAAAATTAAAAATTATATAAGAACTATTTGACTACTGCAGACAAAATAAAATTCAGACTAGAGAAAAGAAAAATAAATAAAACGTAAACCATTCTAAAATCACCTCCCAAGAAAGACCGAGAAGACTGTGGTGCATGTTTTAGCGTCATTTTCTCGGCGCCTTCCTGCTTCCAGCTTTATAATCATGGGAGGGAGTGTGCGTGTGCGTGTGCACGTGCGTGTGTATGCACGTGCCTGCAAGAGCGTGTGTGTGTGTGTGTGTGTGTGTGTGTGTGTGTGCATATAAGAGAGAGACCAGGCTGCAGCAGCAGCAAGATGCTGAGACGCTGGGTCGTGGCAAGCTGCCTGCCTTGGGGCTGGAATTTTCCATGGCTGTAAATAAATGTCCTCTGAGAGGCGGCAGGCGCAGAGGGGACACGAGTGAGGGGCCAGCGTCAGCTCGGTGTTTACTGCACAGACGGAATATTTACAGCTCCATCTTGGTGTGAAATGTGGCTCTTCCAGACCCCACGAAGGTCACCGGAATGTCAGGAGAATTTATGGGTGTTTTATAGCACATTTTTGCCGGCAAGCACGGCGACGGGATTCTGTACGTCTGTACCCAGCGCAGAAAGACATCCACAGAGGGAAAGAGGGAGCAGCTGGCTGAGAATCACCCCCCCAATCACGCTCATTTATGCCAGTGTGATTCTATTTGTCCGTGTGCGAGTAGAACATATGTTACTCCAAGGCCGGGGAGGGGAGGTTAAAATGTGCAGAAGAGAAGAACAATTAGAAGAATCATGAATCACAATTCTGTTTCTGCTTCTACTATGGGGGCTAATTATTTCTTGCTTTTACATGAGGGATTCTGCGTTAATTCAGCCCAGTAAGCTCCCGAGTAGATAGTAGTTCTGGATTCCAGAATCCTAGCGCTGGGGCCAGACCCTCCAAGATAATAAAATCCACGGCTGTCATTTTTAGTTGAGGAAGGCAAAGTCTAAGGAATTTTGTTAATGTGCCCGCATGTTATTAGAGCTATTAAGGGGGATTATTTTGTACGTCAGCTCTTGTACGTGTCCCAGGGAAGCAAGAGGTGGTTCCTAGAGCCCTTCGCGGTGGGTCGGAGCTGGGGAGCTGCAGGCTTTCTGTTGTTTCTGGCTCCCGGCCGTGGGCTTCCTCAGCACAGGCGCTGGTGCGTGTCCTCTTAAATTCAGGCACATGATTATTGGTTCCTGGGCCCCGCGCACCCCTGTGGAGGGCATCTGAGTCGTGGGTCAGCCACGTGGCTCTGAGGCCGCAAGGACAACAGCAGAGCCCCCAGCCAGGGGCTTCCATTGAGTCGGGCGCTGGAACCACGTGGCTAGGACACGGCCATGCTCCCTGCCGGTGCCACAGCGTGGCACTACAGCGGTTCCTCTCGGCTGTGTGACTCTGGCCTCGTCCCTTCCCTCTCCAGCCCTGGCTCCACCATCTGTAAAGCCATGTCATTGAATTAAGTGATCTTCCATGATTCTGCATTTTTTGGACTCTCAGGAGGAAGCTAGCACCCAGGCTGAAGCATCCTTCACGGTTAAGTCTATGCTGATCCTCATGAGTGAGTCTGCAGACGATAGAATTGTCAAAAGCACGTGAAAACAAACAACTAGGGTGAAGGGACAGCTTCTCTTTATAGTCGAATGCCAATGAGCAAAGGAGGGCTGGTGGATCGATGGAGCCGGAAACATGGTCTGTGGACCTAGAACTAGTGAGTGAAAGTATGAGGACGGTCGGGATACCCTAGAGTCGCCAGGCACCTGCACGCCCCTACTTAGCAAACACCAAGAGGAAAGTGTGACGTCACTCAGGAAGACCGGCTGACTCTGGACACATCTGCAGGGAGTACCACCTGCCATGACATGCTGAGAAGGGCACACATCACTTCTGTGGTTTTTCACCAAAAATGCTCACCCCGGGGCACCTGGGTGGCTCAATCCAATAAGCGTCTGCCTTTGGGTCGGGTCACGATCTCAGGGTCCTGGGATCGATTGAGCCCCGCATCACATCGGGTTCTCTGCTCAGCACGGAGTCTGCGTCTCCCTCTCTCTGCTCATGCTCTCTCTCTCTGTCTCTCTCAAACAAATAAATAAATTCTTAAAAAATGCACACCCCGAATCTGATCATGAAACATCAGAACAGCCCAAATCAAGGGACAGTCTGCAAAATAACTGGCCTGTATTCTTCAGAAACATTATGGTAGAAACACAAACACTTGGGTGGTTTCAGATTGAAGAAAGTTAAGGGGGCATGGCAGCCAAGTGCCACTCGTGAGCCCGGGGTAGGTCCTGACCAGGTGGCACATGGCAAAAGGCATTATTTGGATAATGGATGGAATTGGAAGAGTGTATTAGCCCGGTCGGCTGCCATAACGAAATACCACTGGCTGGATGTCGGACATCAGGGTGCTGGCACGGCTGGGATCTGGTGAGAGCCCTCTCCTGGCATACAGACAGCCACCTTCTTGCTGCGTGCTCACACGCTGGAGATGGCGGTGGGGGCGGGGTGGGGGGGAGAGGGAGCCTGTGCTCTGGTATCCTTGCTCATAGGGACCCTAATCCCATCATGGGGGCCCTGCCCTCGTGACCTCATCTAAACTCAATTACCTCCAAAGACCTCACTTCCAAATACCATCACGGTGGGGGTTAGGACTTCAACATATGAATCTGGGGGAGGGGCTGTGGGGGACACAAGCATTCAGTCCATAACAAGTATCAACCATGCATTAGATAATGATATTTTATCAATGGTAAATGTCCTGATCATTCTAGTATTATGTGCATTTATGGTTACTTAAGACAATATTCTTATTCTCCGGAGAATGCCCACTGAAGCATCTAGGGGTATTTAGAGACTAAGGGGCATGATGTCTGCAACTTACTTTCAGAAGGTACAGGGGGAAAATGCGCTCAGAGACAGAACCTGTGATAAAACACAAAATGCATATAAGTGGTGAATCTGCTTTAAAAAAACAAAAAACCCTCCTGTAAGCTCAGCTCAGTGAATTGTGAAAATTAAGTTGGTCTTGAATCAAAACCTACGTGACGGGTTCATTGAGTTCTCTAGTCTTTTGAAGTTGGTCTGTTTTTTCATGATCTTTCAATGCAACCATTAAACATATATTCCCAGATGAGCGCTGTGACTAACTAGGCCACCCAGAGCCCTTTGCTCATTTGTCCTTTCTCCCGTAAGTACTCGGAGCCAAAGGAACTCAATTCTTAGGTGCATTTACCTGGCCAGCCAAAGAGTCATGAGCTTCCCCTCCCAGCACCATTCCCTCTCTTCCTCTTCCTTCCTCCCTTCCTCCCTCCCTTCCTCCCTTCCTCCCTCCCTCCCTTCCTTCCTTCCTTCCTTCTTCTTCCTCTTCTCTTCCTTTATTTCTCATTCTTTCCTTCCTTCCTTCCTCCCTCCCTCCCTCCCTCCCTCCTTCTTTTCTCTTCTCTTCTCTCTCTTCTCTTCTCTTCTCCTCTTCTCTTCTCCTCTTCTCTTCTCTTCTCTTCTCTTCTCTTCTCTTCTCTTCTCTTCTCTTTCTTCTCTTCTCTTCTCTTCTCTTCTCTTCTCTTCTCTTCTCTTTTCTCTTCTCTCTCTTTTCTCCTCTCCTCTCCTCTCCTCTCCTCTCCTCTCCTCTCCTCTTCTCTTCTTCTCTTCTCTCTTTTCTTCCTCCCAGCTTCCAAGTCAACACTTATGTTTATGTGAGAGAATGGCTTCTTCTTCCCTTCCTGGGCCCCAATTTTTCCAGATAGAAGTGGAAGAAACAGTTTTGAAAGTGTTCCATAGGAAAAATAGCAGAATTGAAATTAAATATTGTAATGATATAAAACAGTAAGCAGCCCTGCTTGACAGCTCTGACAGCTATTTGTTCTAGAAAACAGCATGTATGATGTCAGCCCTATAAGGGAGTATGTTTGAATTAAGATAATTACGGCTGATAGGACAACAAAGACTCCTTGTCATCAATCACCCTTCAAAATACCATGGATGGAACCTTCCCAGTGGTGGGAAAAGTCTGCCAACGGGAAGGGGCAAGTGAGTGAGTGCTTGCTGTAGATTCCTCCAGAAGCTGGAGCGCTTTGCCTCTGGGGTCACAGTGCCTGCTGGGCTGTCCCTCCTGGGAGACAGCTCCCCCTCTGGTCAAGCATTTTGACTGAACGGGCGTCTTGATGACATCATATTGACAACCAAAGCTAATGGCTTTACCTGCTGTCCCTTTGGAATTCTGAATTTGAGGTTGCAGCTAACCCGGACTCCGTCTCAGTGCCGTTTGGAGGATAGTTATACTACCTGGGACGGCCTGGTCACCAAGGGACCTTTTCTGCCTGAAGGTAGATCACCCCTGGTTTTCACCCATTCTTCAGGTTTGAGTTCTTCCCACAGTAAAATGCCCCCCGAGAGGGTCACCACCTGGAACCCACTTAGGCTTGAGGGAAGTCGCAGGGGCTGCAGAGTACTGAAAGCTACCAGAGCCAGAAGGGCCCGGAGAGCGGGAAGAGGCTCTGTGTAGGGTCAGGAGATGCCGCAGAAGACAGAGGTTTCCATGGCTCCAAAGCTAGACCCTGGCTGTGGGAGCCTCTCCCCTCTGCTCCTGCAGCTCCGAGCCAGCGGGCCGGACAGAGCTCCGGGATGCTCCAGCACCCGTCCTACTTCCCCCCGCCTGCACCTCCACGGTCCACACTTGCTCCTCCCAGCCTGAGATGTGGCCTCAGTCCAGGATGGACAGTTTCTCGGCATGGCCCCAGATTTGCTGGGTGGGGAGTAACTTCCTGGCATAAGCCCTTATCTCCCTCTGCTCTGGTTGGCATCAGGTCCCCCAGAAAGGTCCACCTGGAACCTGAGAATGGGACCTCGCTTGGAAGAAGGATCATGCAGATGTGACTGAGTTAGGGATTTGAGATGAGATCATCCGGGATTCAGGGGGGCCCGAAATCCAATGGCTGGTGTCTTCCGAGCAAGGAGAGGAAGATACGAGACGCAGGCACAGAGGGGAGACACGGACAAGCCATGTGACAGCAGGGCAGAGGTGAGGGGATGCGTCCCCAGCCACGGAACACCAAGGATGGCCCAGAGAAGCCGGGAGAGGGGCATGGGGTGGTTTCTCCCTAGGAGTCTCCAGAAGGAACCAACCCAGCGACATCTTGATGGTGCATTTCTGGCCTCCGGAACTGGGAGAGAATCATTTTCTGTTGTTTGTGGTTACTTGTTATGGCAGTTCCAGGACATGTCCTTCCTTGCACGAACACTTACTCGCGACAGGAGCTCTGCAATGTGCTGGAAGTGACATCAAGACCAGACTTGTGTCGTGGCTTTGCTCAACGTGGCAGGGGCAGGGCTCGGGGGGCTAGAACTCAAGACCCCCCCCAGACTTCTGGTATAGCTTCTGCAGCCGCGTGCTGGGTCTCCATGAACGGGGGTGCACCGTGAGGTGGGTCCGCAGGTGCGGAGAGCGTGGGAGACCATCCTTGTGATTCCAAGGCCCTAGCGCTGCTCTTTCACCAGCCATCAGCTACGCTGCCAGCGCTCCTGGACGCCCAGCTCTACGCTTGTAAAATGAAATACTGCTCTTTCACAGAGCCAAGGAATTTTGCCCAGGAAGACCAATAAAATATAGACTAAAAATGAAAACTTCCAGAGATGTTGAAAGGACAATCCGGCAAAGACTAAGACGGTGATACGGTGTGAGAGACCCTGCTGGAGCCCCCTCCCCGGGCAGACACGGGCACCTCGAACGTATCATGGGAATGACTCAGGAATGAGGGGGGTAGCAAGCGGAGAGGCAAAACCCACCCTCTGCGGGCCTGATGCCACATCTCCTGTCTCCTCTTGTGCAGACAGGCTCCTGGATGTCAGCAGCTTGCTGCCGTCTGTATCAGGCACGGGTCGCTGGGCATCAGCCCACGGGAGGCTCTTCTCTCCCAGGGCCGCCATGGGGACGTCCCACAGACTGAGTGGCTTCAACGAGTGAAATTGACTGTCTCACCGTCGCTGAGACATCAGGGCTCCTGCTGGGGCTGCCTCGTGTTGCCGGCGCTTCCCCACACCATGGTGGCCTTGGGGAGTCAGCCCGTTCCTGGGGCTGCTCGGGGCTGCAAAGGCGGGTGTCCCGTTGAACAAGGCAGAAGCTGGGCGGCCTTTTCTGCCTCAGTCTCAAAGCCATGCAGTGTCACTTCTGCGGCATGCTGTGAGTTCAGGTGAGTCACAAGCATGCTTCACATTTCACCAACATGGGGAGAAGGTTTCGTTTTATTTTATCTTCTGAAGATTTTCTTTATTTTAGAGAGAGAGACAGAGAGAGACTGGGGGGAGGGGCAGAGGGAAAGAACCCCAAGCAGGCTTCCTGCTGAGCTCAGAGCCGGACACGGGGCTCAACTCCTCTACCCATGAGATCATGACTTGAGCCGAAACCAAGAGTCGGATGCCCAACCGACTGAGCCACCCAGGTGCCCCGGGAGAGGGTTTTAGATTCCACGCTCTGCTCTGGGAAATCCAGGTTGACGTCCTTCTCCCTCACAGCCTCCCCAAACCCCGAACTGTAGAGAGTGGAGACATGATCTGATAATCCAGAAGCAAGTCAACATCTGGTGACTCCCTGGACCTGAGTGCTTCCCCCCAAGAAGGTCCTTCATTCATTCATGGATTTGTTTATTTAAGACCTGTTTCTTGAGCCCCTGACCACACACGAAGTGCTGTTCTGAGCATGGAAACTCAGGAGGGAGGACAGGTGGGACCTCTGCTCTACCATGTTGGAATTCCAGCAGGAAAAGGCAGACAAGAAACAAATAAACAAGACGATTTTAAATAGCACAAGAAAAACAAAACTGGATAAAATGACAGAGGGCGGGGGATCCTCAGCCCGGGGGTCAGGGCAGATTCGACTTTACAGGGTGAGGTCTGTGGGGTGGGAGGCACATCCATCCGGGAGGACCCCCCAGACCTGGTGAGGAGTTTGGGTTTTATTTAAAGAGGATGATAGGTCCCTGAGGACATTCTGTCAGGAGCGCAACCCCCACTGGTTGGGACTGGGGGTGCGGGCTGGGCACGTCCAGCCATGGACCCAGCTGAGAGGGTTCCTGCGTGTTTACACGTGGGTGTTTGTTGAGTGAATGGTTTAATTATCGAGGCGCTATGCACTGGCTTCCATTAATAATGCAGTGAATCTCAGCGGCAGATTAAATTCTATAAAGGAGTAAATTGCCTAGGAAAGTGAGCACAGTCAGTACATTATAGGTCTTTATTAGATAGAAGCCCATGGCAGTGGGCAGACGGGCTCTTACAAATGCACACATTCTAGAGACACGGGAACTGCATCAACCAATTTCTCAAAATCACGTGAAAGAGCCGGGCTCACGTTGAAGGTGGCGAGGTCCAGGGAGGATCGCTGGCCCGGGAAGGGAAGACCATGGCCCATGCATTAGCACCAGGGCGGACGGTGGCTTGCTGCCCGCCCAGAGCTCTGGCCAACAAATGCGCCTTTAAAATCTTTATTTTACAGCAGCGTCAGAAGAGCCCCATAAAACAATGTTAGAGGGAAGGGCTGGCTGTTTCTTGATCTGCGTGGCTCCTGATGCCAGCAACACAGTGAGAAAGAGAGGCCTGAGTGAGATTTCCCGGGCTCTCCTTGCGCCCCTGGGGGAAGGAGGCACAAGGGAGCGGCTGCCTGCTGTCCTGCCTCTTGGCCTGGGGAACAGAAGCCCGGTTCAAGCAGCCCTGGCAGTCCCGTATTAGTCTTGGATTCCAACTTGGAGAGAAGGGTAATGAGGCGCCAGGGGTAGGATGTGGGCCTCAGCCTCCCGGCATGGAGACAGGGAGTGGGCAGGAGGGGCCGAACCCCAAAGGGTGCTGGAATGTGAGTCCCCAAAGGCAGCAGTGTCTTTTCCTCGCTGGTGTCCCCACTCCAGGAAGCATACCCAGCACGGAGCGGGACTCCATAAATGTCTACTGAATGAATGTATAAATAAATGGACAAACTTCCAGCAACAGAGGACGTAGACACAGAGGAAGAACTAAGTAAGACACTCATGAAACCATTCTAGGGTCTCGTCTGTCCTTCTGGTCCTTTGTGTCCAGGGTCGGGGTGACACACCCTTGTCCTGAAATCCTAGATGGCCCAGCCAGCAGGGAGGCTGCTAGCCACTGTTTATGAAAAAAAAAATCCAATCAATCCTTGGCAGCTGTGTTTTGCATACCTGTTGTCTTCCATTGAAGGTCTTGCCTTCGCATGAGTCTTGTTGCCCTGGGTGTTAAGCTCCTTGGAGGCAGAGGATTACACATCCCCGTCCCCCTGCCCCATGACAGTGGTCTTCAGACAGTGCACATGCTCCAGAGGCCTGGACACAGAGCATCCAACTGGGTGCAGGAAGAGAACGTTAGAAATTCTAGTTATATTTATTTTTCAGTGTCATACTTGTAAATTTTTCATTTTTGTGTATATATTTTCTAATGTGTATCCTGCCAGTTACTCTAGTCCAGTGGTTCCCAACTGGGGATGATTTTGCTCCCAGGAGATACTGGGCAGTGTCCAGAGACATTGTCAGTGGTCACGATTGGGTGGAGAGGGGATTGCTCCCAGCACCTAGTCGCGGGGGCCAAGGAGGCCACTCAACCTACAAGCACACAGGCGACCCCACATCAGAGACTGAGCCAGCCCCACATGTCAGCGGTGCTGACACTGAGACACCGGTCCAGCCAGCTGTTTCAGTCTCTCTGTCCCTTAATGTCCACAACTGAAAGAAAGAGAGTGAGCTCGGTGTCTTCCTCCCAGGGTCTTACGAAGGGAGTCAACACGTGTAAAGCATTTGAAACCCACACGAACTCTTACCGTTGCACGTGTACTGTGGGTGGTCCTCAACAGTCTTATTCTGATAGGAATAANCGTTAGAAATTCTAGTTATATTTATTTTTCAGTGTCATACTTGTAAATTTTTCATTTTTGTGTATATATTTTCTAATGTGTATCCTGCCAGTTACTCTAGTCCAGTGGTTCCCAACTGGGGATGATTTTGCTCCCAGGAGATACTGGGCAGTGTCCAGAGACATTGTCAGTGGTCACGATTGGGTGGAGAGGGGATTGCTCCCAGCACCTAGTCGCGGGGGCCAAGGAGGCCGCTCAACCTACAAGCACACAGGCGACCCCACATCAGAGACTGAGCCAGCCCCACATGTCAGCGGTGCTGACACTGAGACACCGGTCCAGCCAGCTGTTTCAGTCTCTCTGTCCCTTAATGTCCACAACTGAAAGAAAGAGAGTGAGCTCGGTGTCTTCCTCCCAGGGTCTTACGAAGGGAGTCAACACGTGTAAAGCATTTGAAACCCACACGAACTCTTACCGTTGCACGTGTACTGTGGGTGGTCCTCAACAGTCTTATTCTGATAGGAATAAACCATAAAAACTCTGAAGTGGGGCGCCTGAGTGGCACAGTTGGTTAAACATCCGACTCTTGCTTTTGACTTTGGGTTGTGATCTCGGGGTCATGAGATCGAGCCCCATGTCAGACTCCACACTCAGAATGGAGTCTGCTTAAGACGTTCTCTGCCCCCACCCATGCCCTGCCTTCTCTCTCCCAAATAAATAGATAAATCTTAAAAAAAAAAAAAAAACCTCTGGAAGCACTGGACTCAATAGAGATAGATAGACAGATAGATAGAAAGATAGTTGATAGATAGGTAGACAGACAGACAGGTAGACACTGAACTTAGTAATAACACCAGATAATACTTTCTGATCCATACATTTGCTGAATATTTTTTATCCAGTAGCCAGTGTACTTAATATATCAGATACTGTACTTTTACCTCCAAAGTTTGATTTGGGTTTTTTGCACATCTTCCATTCTTCCTCTCATCACATTCATGGTTTGCTTTGTGGCTATTTTAACACCCTCTTCTGCTAATTCTAATCTCTGTGTCATTTCAGGGTCTTTTTCCATTGACTGATTTTTCTCCTGACCTGGGAAACGTATCCTCCCCATTTATTTGCATGTGTCTTCATTGGACACTAGACATTTTAACTTTACACTGCTTGGTGCTAGGCTTAAATATTCATTTAAGTACTATTGAACCATGTTGTGGAACACAGGTAAGTCACTTAGAATCAATTTTATTTTATATTTTAAAGATTTAATTAATTGATTGATTTAGAGAGGACAAGTGAGGGGAGGAGCAGAAGGAGGGAGAGAGAGAGAATCTCAAGCAGACCCCCTCCCCCATGCTGAGTGTGAAGCCCTATGCGGGGCTCAGTCTCACAGCCCTGAGTTCATGACCTAAGCCAAAGTCAAGAGTCAGACACTTAACCAACCAAGCCATCCAGACACCCCTAATTTTACTTTTTTGAGAATAATTTTTAAAGCTTCGTTAGGGTAGATTGAGAACCACAGTTATTCTGGGGCTAAACTGGTCCCAAATTACCTTGAGGCAATGAATGCTGAAAGGTAGATTCATCAGAAATGATTTTATCTTATTTTTTGTTATTTATCTTATTATTTGTTATTATTATTTTACTTTATATTTGAAGGGCATTTTCGTTGGGTATAGAATTCTAGTTTAATTCCTCTAGCACGTTAAAGATGTTATTCTTTGGTTTGTTGGCAACAAGTATTTTTAATAAGTCAGTGGTGATAGTTACTATTTCTTTCCCTACTGCAGTACATCTCTCTCTCTCTCTCTCTCTCTCTTTTTTTTTTCTCCTGACTACTTTTAGGGTTTTCTCTTTATCTTTGGTTTTCAGCAATTCGATTCTGATATTTTTAGGGAAGGTTTTCTTTGTGTTTATGCTGTTTATGATTTGTTGGAATTCTTGGATGTTGACACTGATATTTTTTCTTCAAATTTGAAATTTACTGTTACTATTCTTTCAAATATTTTTTCCATTAATTTTATCCACTTTTTTTCCATCTTTAGTTATTTAGAGACTTTCTATTGACCTGTCTTCAAGTTTCATGATCTTTTTTTCTTTAAGATTTTATTTATTTAAGAGAGAGAGACAGAGATAGCAAGATAGAGCATGAGTGGGGAGAGGGAGGAGCAGGCTCCCCACTGAGCAGGCAGCCCAATGCGGGGCTTGATCCCAGGGCTCTGGGATCATGACCTGAGCCGAAGGCAGACGCTTACCCGACTGAGCCACCCAGGGGCCCCAGTGATCTTTTCTTTTGCAGTGTCTCTTCTGCCATTAAGTTCATAATTTTTTAATTTCCGAGTTCTAGAAACTTTGTTAGATTTTAGGACTATATAGTTTCTATTTCTCTGTTGAAATTTCCCATCTTCGTGTGTGTGCCTCTCTCTATAGAGAGACAGAGAGATAAATAGATATCTTCCATGAAAAATTTTTCGGACACATTTATAAGGACTGTGTTTAAAATCTTGTTTGCTAACTTCAGACTCTTCGTTAACTCTGGGTGTTTCTACCGACTGAGTTTTCCCCTGGCTATTTCGTCACACTTCGCTGATTCAATAGCTAGTAATGTTTGAGTGTCTGTCGTTAGTGATACCCCATTATTGATCATAGGGGTGGTCTTTCTTTAAAGGGCATTAGCTTTTGTTCCGACAGGTGGCGTGTTTTCTCCTGGACCCCAGCTCCATCCTGCCCTGGCTGGGTGACCTGTTAGGATGGATCCGAAGTAGCCGTTACTGTAGGGGAGAGCAGCCCTGTTCCCAGGACGTGGTCTCTCTGGAGTCTCAACTACATTCCTGACCACTAGCCCCGCGTCTGCACTCTGGCTGGTTGGAACTTCAGTGTCCCCTGGCCCCGTACTTTCGGAATCCCCGCTTAGCTCACCGACCTCCAACAGCTCTTGTGTCGGGCCTCATGTAGGCTTGCCCCGTGCATAACCTGATTGGCCTTTGGCCCCATACTTGAGTGAACTCCATGCCAATTTGGGGACCGATGTCTCTGCATAGTTCCCCCTGCTCTGGTACCCTGCCCTGCAAACTGCAGATTCTTCAGCAACCGCCAGCCTCTGGTCTCTGCTTTTTCCACTCAATAAAACCACAGCTCTCCGTTTGGGCTCCATATGCTTTGATTCAGCAGAAATTTTTCTTTCCATCTAATCGGACAGGGTAGCTTCACAGGCACAGGACTAAAGAAGTCACTGATAAGGCGAGCGGAATCACCTTGACTCACTTGATGAAACCGAGCTCCCTCTTAGGGCTGGGACAGTCCCATCTCCCTAAGCCCATGCGCGTCCACTACCTGTCTGGAACCAGGTTCTGCCAGCCTGGCTGCACTGCCCCTGTGGCCCTCCAGCCCCTGTCCCCAGTTCCAGTCTCGGGGAAGTCCAGCCCTGCTCAGGTGTTGGTCCTCCAAGGTTTGTATCTTTGTTGTAACCTTCTGTCCTGGGTTGAATGGTGTCTCCCCCACCCCCAAATGTGTGTCCACCCAGAGTCTACAAATGAGATCTTATTTGGAGACAGGGTGTTTGCAGAGGTGATCGGGGTCAGATGAGTCATGCTGGAGTAGGGTGGCCCTAACCCAACGACTGGTCCTTATAAGATGAGGGAGGCTCAGAAGGAAGGGGATGTGAAACCCAAAAGGTGGCCGTGTGAGACAGGCAGAGATTGGAGGCACACATCTCTAAGCCGAGGACGCCGGCAGCCACCAGAAGCGAAGAGAGGCAAGGAACAATTCTCCCTTGGAACCGCTGGAAGGAGCCAGCCCTGCACCCACCTTGATCTCAGTCTTCTGGCCTCCGGCACTGGGAGAGATGAATTTCTGTTCCTTTAAGCCACACAGCTTGTACCTAACAGATATTCCAATAAGAGACTGTTTTTTTAAACTGGTCTGAGTGGGCTTCTGCCCCTTTGAACCACAGGAATGGTCTTAGCCATAGCACACAGCACACCCCTTTCTCCTTCACATGTGTTTGAAAGTTCTGTCTCCTCGGACATGGGATTCCATGCACACCCTCTCCTCCACCAGTGACCTACTCTTGCCCTTCATATGCCCTTCACCCTCAGTCGCATGACCTCCCCTCTGGACTGCAGAACCTGGAGGACATCAGCCCGGTCTTCCCAGGCCCCAGCGGCAGCCTCCAAGGAGGAGAGGCTAGTGGGCAGTCTGGCACCTCCCACCGAGCCTGGTGCATGCTGGACTCGTGCCCCCAGGGGATGGCTTGGGGCGGGAGGGTGAGGAATGAATCTGTCTGTGGCTCTGGACTGAAGCCGGTCAACCAGTTGAATCTGGAGAGGCCAAGAGTCCCGGTGCCCCAGGGCCCTTCCCCCACACCACAGCCTCTGCCTTTGGAGCTGAGCCCCTTCATCTGCCAAATGCAAACCTGAAGTGAAGGACCCATGGGACCCAGGATTATGGACACTTACAACTAATGCCAAATAAACAAGACAAAATTATATGTAATTACTCCTCCAGTCATTTACTCGTACCAGTAATTGACCTGTGTGTCCTTTAATCTTTAATGCTCTTTTAAATTTCAGCCTTAGGGAGTCATCATGGTTATTGACGTTCGTCATGGTAAGGACTCTGGAGGCAGGAGGCTTTGGTTAAGATGTCTTCAAGAGCAATAACCAATTTAAGAAGACGTGACTCTCACACTTCAGCATGAGGGGATGTGGGGCAAGGGGCTGTGGCTGCCGGCATGTCCCTGGCCAGGAGGACAGCGGCAAAGGTGGTGAGGATGTTGAAGGCCTACCAGGTGCTACAAATGATCTCGCAAATCCTCCTGACAAACCTTTAGGAAAGGGTCTATCCTTTTACCGGAGGGTGGCTAGGTCACGTCCCCCGCGCTCAGCCACACGGCGGCTCGGTGCTGACGCCGAGCCGGACCTCTCTCCTCTGGGAGCCTCGGACTTGGTGCTGCTGCCCCCACAGGGGCCCCCCAGCCTCTGCCTCAAGGACACCACACCTGCATGCACCCCTGGGGGGGTCACCTCTCTAACCTTCGGTTTTCTTGTCCACAAAATGGGGGTGATGGTTTCTACTGCATTGCCTCCCGTGGGGCTGAAATGGGGTGATGTAAACGTGGCCGCCGGGGTAAGGGGCTCCAGCAGAGTGCGTGCGTTCTCCTTCTCGTCTCCTGAAGACAAAAATGCAGAGAGACACCTTGCTAGCTTTTATCTCACCCCCTCCAGGGTTACCAAAGCCAGTGCTCCGAAGGTGCTAAAAGAAACCCCCAAAACCAAAAACCAAAATCACAAACCCACCCAGGGGCGGTTCTGTGCGGGGGTTACAAATCTAAATCTCCCTTCGAATAGATCTGAAGTTCTGGCGATATCAGATAAATTGTCTTTGGCTCGGCAGCTCAGCCTCTCCGTGGCCAGGCGCCACCTTTCAAATTAAATTTTATTATCTTATCTTATTATGGTAAGAACGTTTAACACGAGATCTGTCCTCTTGACAAATGTTTAAGGGAACAGTGCAGTATTGTTACGAGACGGTGCTAAACAGCAGATCCGTGGGACTTTTCATCGTGCGTGAACTCCCGCTGAACTTCCCCGCCCCCAGCCTCCGACAATCACCTTTCCACCCTCTGCTTCTCCGAGTGCGACTGCTTGAGATGCCTGGAACGGCCGGATCGTGCACTACCCGCCTTCTGTCGCTGGCTTAGTTCACGGAGCATCGGGTCCTCAAGATTCGTCCACCTCGTCGTGTTGGGCCCGATTTCCTCCCTTTTTAAGGCTGACTGATACTCCGTTGCAGGCACGTGGCGCATTCCCGTCGTGCAAACGTCTGCCCGCTTCTCCAGAGGAAACACACAAACGGCCCACGGACACAGGGAAAGGGACTCCCCGTGGCGAAGCACCAGGGCAATGCCCATCGAAGCCGCAGGGAGATGCCATCCGCAGCCGCTAGGACGGCTACTCTCAAAAACAAAACAAAAAACAAAAGATAGCAGGTGTTGGCCGGGACGCGGAGAGCCCGGAGCCCCCTCGCTCGGTCTCGGTCGGTGGGAGCGCGGGACGGTGCAGCTGTCGTGCGGGGCAGCGCCTCGGGAAGTAGAAGGACCACGTGACCCAGCGCCTCCTGGGAAGCTCCCTGCAATCCTTCCCCCTCCCGTCTTGGTTCCAGGGGCCGCAGGCGGTTTCTGAATGTTGCTGTTTTGGAGCCCATGCTGGAGCCGGCCTGCAGTCGGAGCTCGGCTGCTGAGGAAAATGAACGTCCTGGTGTCTGGCCTCTGGACTCCTCCTCCTCCCCCAGGATGTGCTTTGAAGGGGGTCAGAGAGTGGAGGTTCCGCCTAAGATTTCGAGGCTGGGGTTGGGCGAATCCCGAGTCTGCAGACCTTCCCTGGGGCCCACATGTGCCTCTCTGCACCTCAGTGTCCAGTGTGGGCTCCCCCGCCCTGCCCCGGCCGGGCCCTCCCCAGCCAGCAGGTTCCTGGTCCCAGATTTCCTTCCCACCTGGAGAGTGGCCTCAGACGCCAGCTCCTGCCTTTCCGACGGGCTGCCGGTCTGACCCAGTGTGAGCCTGGCTGATTCCTCCTCGGATTCCTCCTTGCGATTCTCTCTGAATTCCTGCCTTCCTTCCCCAGAGCCCTGAGACCAGAGTGGCACTCTCTCGCCTGCTCTTGGCATCGGCTTCCTCCCTGGTCTCTAACCTGCCCCGGGATCAGCAGGCCAGGCGTGTCCCTCACTTGCTGGCCCCTACCCACCACGCCTCTTTCTCCCCCTCCCTGTCACCAGTGCGCACCTGGCCAAAGCCAGGTGTCACTCATGGGAAGCCAGGTGTCACTCATGGGGACCGTGCCACACCCAGGCCGGGCTCCTACTCCTTCCTGGGGTTTCCTTGTTAACATCTGCTCCCCTGCTTCGAGCTGGGCCACCCTTCGGCTTTCAGCTCAATTCCTGCCGCGGATCCACGGATCTGGCTTCCAGAAATGGGCCCCATGCCCCCACCTTCCCACAGCCGCTGTGCGCACCAGCCCCGTCCTCCTCCTTGCGTCCATCCGGAGCTTGGAGTCAGTACCTAGCTGGCCACTGCATCGTTTTCCTGCCCCCTCCCCGGACGGCAAGCTCCCAGAAGGCAGCATCCGCATCCGACCTTCATCTTGCAGCCCCCTCCCCAGGTCGAGTCGGCACACTCATTCCCCACCTGCCTGATGAATTGGCTGAATAAATTAATTTGGGGCTCATTTTCCAGCTTCCTGCCTGAGTGGGGGAGCTGCCTCCCTGGCCTGTGGGGTTGCCTGGCACATTAAGCCTGGCCCCAGATCCCATTAAACTAAGGCAGAGGGAGTGTGCACGGCGGGGACTCGCCCCGGAGACCCCGCACACGGGGTCAGGCTATTTAAGGAGGTCAGTGCAGCTGGAAGGCTCGGCAGCTAATCGTCCTCGGCATTAATCACAGCGCGCTGTGGGGGGCTGGCCTGTTAGAATGTGTTAATTTGGTAATTACTGAGGAGGGGGAGGCGGCTCTGTAACCCTATGTCATTATTTTTTAAACTGGAATCTGAGCTAGAAATGGAAAATGAGAACTTCTAGCAGCTTGAATCGAGTCGATACGGATGGCCTGGGTCTGCCTTCCTCTCCCACCAGCTGCCCTGTCCCCTTGCTTGTGCCCAGCATCAATGTCTCCCCACCCTGCAACCCCGGTGGGGGGTGGGGGTTGGCCCCAACACCGAGGGGGGCTGTCAGCATCAAGGCCTGTTTTCTGGAGAGACAGGACTGGAGCCCACACTTCATGACGACCTCCACAGCGGCCAAAAGATTCCAGACGCCCACCCGCGCCCACCACCGAGGCCTGGCCTGCATCTCGGGCAGCCTCCCTAACCGGCCGGGCCCCCCACTCCCCTGGGGAGGGGAAGTCTTCCTTTCACCCGGTCCTCCTAACTCCTGTGCTCGATTCTGTCTCTCCTCTCTTGGCTGCCCCCCTCCCCCAGTGAGGGCTCAGACCCCGAGTCCTGCGGGGAGCTAATCAAGGCATCTGGGCGCTTTGTGGGGCCTTCCAGGCTCAGCAATGCTGCAGGCGAGGCATACACAGCAACCAGGCTGGAGAGCCCCGTCCTCTGCCTCAGGAGCTCACGCGCTGTCCTGTCCTCCTGCCCCTCAGGCATCTCTGGAGCCTGATTTTCTCTCGATTCCCATCGTGCAGAGTCTGGGTGGGGACTTGAATTTCCACCGAGACAATTCCAGCAGCCTGATGAGACTTCTCCCTTCCGCCAGGCTCTGCCCGCTCCAAGCCTCTCCCTCCAACATCCAAGGACACAGATGTTGGGACCAGACAGACGTGGCTTAAAACTTTGGAGGAAAAGCCAAAGGCCTCCCGATGGCCCTCCGGGGCCATCAATGCCCAGGCCCCCATCCTGGCTCCGGCCTCTCCTCACTCTGCTCCAGCCAACCGGCCGCCTGCTTAGCACAGGTCTGGGGCTCCGGACTCTGCCACATGATTAAGTTCCCCAGAGGGTCTACTGTGCAGCCAGGCTTGAGAACCAGCATCTCTAGGGTGAAGCCCCACTATGTTCCTGGACCTCAGCTAAGTCCCCTAACAGTTCTGAGCCTCAGTTTCCCCATCTGTGAACCACAAATGCTCGCTGAGCCCGTTTTTATCGAGGACCTCCCATGTGCCATGGATTTCAGACCCCTCTTCCTGTTCTGTTCCCCGTCACGACCCCATGAGACACACGTGACATTACAGACGCCAGCTGCCTTGGGGTCCCGGTCCGTCTTCACGAATCAGGGGGCCGCGGCCAAATTACTCAAGCCCCTGCCCCATCCCCCAGGCTTCAGCTTCGTCTCTGGCTCTGTGGGCACCGTGCCCACGGCATGGATGTTCCGAGCACCATTAAACAGCACCTGCCCAGCGCCGAGAGCGCAGGAAGCCCTCCATGCACCACGGCGCGTGCATCCCCTCTGTCTTCTAAACAAGCACCTGCCGCGGGAGAGACGGGTCTACTATCAGTCTTGTAGCGTCGCTGAGGATATTACATGAGATAACGTACGTAGAGCTTCACATAAAATACATTCCTTGATAAATGTTCATTCCCTTCCCTCCCTGCTCGCCCCCGACTCCGGCCAGATTCCACAGGGGTCATGCTCCTCGTGGACAGTGAGCACGTCTTCCGTATCCAGCGCCCAGCAGAGCGCCCAGCACACAGGAGGGATCCGATACGTATCAGGATGATGAAACTCACATTTCTGATCAGTCCACCTGCTTCCCATAACGGAGCCCCTCCCTCCTCCTCCATTCACCCGCCTCCCATCCATCTATTCACTCGCCCAGCGGGGTGAACACCCATCACATGCTGGACACTCTTCGGGCAAAGGTCCCGGACCTCGAGAGCTGACACCCTGCGCCCAGAGAGACAAAAACCTGCCTGCGTCGTATAACCCAGGTAGTATGGAAGGCGATGAATAAAAACAGAAAAGAGGAAGGGTGCAAAAACGATTTCCTTCCCCAAGGGCAGGGGAATGTTTCCCACACAGTATCTAGAAAAGTCCTCTTGGAAAAGCTGACACTTGATCATTTTAAAAGTAGTATATATCTTTGTTAGCATTTCAGAAAGTACAGAAGAAGGTCATGTTGCTCCTGAACCATCCCTCAGAAATCACGCCGCCCCAACACCTTGGCTTTTGTCTTCATGTTTGAATGGACAGATCTGTAATGTGCTTTTAAAATTTAACATACACCAGTCATTTTGTAGCTGTCCTTGGTTTTCCATTTCCTGTGTGTCAATATATAATACGTATTTTTTAAAAATTGGTACCATAAATATAAAGGAGGTGTTTCCACCTTTACAAAGGAAGTGTGCCTGATGGTACAGATTCCAGACAATCGAGATAAGGAAGAAAATAAAAAGAATTTATAATCCGACCACTTAACACGTTGGTCCATATCCTTCCTGTGTTTTCCTTCCCTATAAGAGCAGCACATTCCTGGAGTATGTTCGGGTTGTATCTGGCATTTTCCTGATAATGTCTGAAAGCCAGGAGGAGGTGGTGGGACTCAGGGGACAGAAGGTAACACCGTCCAGGACCCAGCATCTGGACACTTGTGCTGTGTTTTCTGCCACTGACTTTGCCAAGTCCTGTAACCTGTGACTCCAGGCTCCCCATGTGCAAAAGGAAGTCCAAAACCCTTCCTGGACGTTAAGCCTGGAATAAACACTGGAGAGCAGACGGTGGCCGTGCAAGGCCCAGGGAAGTAGGACGCCTGCCTGTGACTTTCCCCGTGTGAACATGATGTCACCAGGTGAACACCCCCAGCACCTGGGGAGGGGCTAGTGTGAAGCTCCTCCCAGAACACGTCTGTTGACTTTTCACCTCACCTCTTCTTCATCCATCGTCTTCACATCCCCCAAAGTTGGCACAGCTCTGCCCAGAGAAGTCAGGAGACCTGGCTAAGCCCCGTAGCTCCAGAGTGGTGGGGCATTCGCACCTGCATCCACAGGGCCCAAGGCCACGACCTTAACCACCGGCTATGGAAGATGAATTCCCCCGACGTCTCCAAGTGTGGAGGGCAAGGTGCCCGGGGTGCCTTGGGGAACAGAAATTCTGTTTTCGGTGAAAATGCTCAAATTAAATTGTAAGGGTGAGTTTGCTGAATGAACCCCAACGTTGATTTCTCGCTGAGTTGGCATCAGCCCTGGAACCAGGATTCGGTGCCAAAGAGACGTCCGCCGGAGTGATGCACCGGGCTCCGCCCCCTGAACAGCAAGTGCATGAGATTCCAGTGTGCGACCCGGGCTGAGAAGCCCTGATCTAGATGGGGAGGCATGCATTTCCCACCAGCCCGTGTATCTATTTTTTTAAAACTCCTTTAGAAATCCGTACTAACTTTTTTACCAATAAAGTAACACTTTCAGAATATAAAAATTAAAATAGTGAAAAGAAGTGTGTGCCCGAGTCCCTGTCCCTCTTGCCCCAGGCCCCCAGTCCTCCTCCCCAGAAGCAGCTATGGAGAATGATGGCCTGCGTACCCTTCCAGACTCTGCGTGTGCCTGGGATCAGCTGTGTCTGTGTATCTCTGGACTGTGTGTGCCAAGCCGCGTCCTTCCTTTTCAAATGACGCGTGCCTGCAGTCTCTTAAAATCTGTTCATTTGGAGTGACCCCAACCTTTTCATGGCTGCGTAGTGTTCCGGCGCTTGCCTGAGCCCCGGCGCATTAACCAGCTCCACACCGACGGGCGTTTCGGCCTTTCTGGCATCTTGCTCTCACAGAGGCTGCTGCGGTGACCGGCCCCAGGCTGCTGTCTTCACACACAGGCGTCCAAAAATGCCTGTCCATAGAGTAATTCCTCAAAGCAGAGCAGAATTCATGACCGCCCCGAAGGTCCCAGCAAATGGAACAGAAAATAAGAAAGAGAAATCGGGTGCACGGATCAGAAAGGACAAGACGGATCTGTCATTATTTGCAGACAACGGAATCCTCTGCCTACAATATCCAGCAGGATCGGCCGACAAATGATTAGAACCAACGGACAATTCAGCAACGTGGCCAGATGGACGCTCGGTTGTCTTCCCAGACCCCAGCAGTGACCAATTAAAAAAGGTAATAAAAAAAAAAGGAGTGGAACTTGGGGGCCAGATGTCCTCTAAAGCAGTGCTTCTCAGACTGTAGGCCCCACCAGCATCACCTGGGGGGCCCCGAACCACAGGCTGCTGGACCCCACTCCCCGCCTCCCCACCAGCCGGCCCAGGGTGGCGCCCGGGAATCTGCATTTTGACGGGCTCAGGTGCTGCTGCTGCTGGCCCTTGGACCCCGCTCCGAGCCATGAGGGTCTGAAGGCTTGTTCCCACTCCCACAGCACCAAGTGGTGCTGAGAACGAGCCTCGCACCCCCGCTTCGTTGCCAAGGCCGGCTACTGCGGAAGTCTCGGCTGTTCTGCCGGTTGGACGGGTGGCAAGTTTTATTTTATTGTTTCAATTTCTGTTTCTTTAATTATGAATGAGCCTGAGCATCTTCCCACACTTGGGCCTCGATTTCCATGCCACCAGATTTAAAGGGACATCTGCGGGGCCATGGAAACGTTCACGTCCCTGGAGAGCAGCGCCGTCTCCCCTGGAGTCCTGTCCGTGCCTCGGCTCTGCCTCCCCCTCTCTGGTTGGAAGGGACATAGGAGGCCCCACGGGCCGTCCCCTGCCTCCAGCCTGGAGCCCCCGGGCAGCCAGGATCCACAGCCCTCACAAGGGCATCTTCCAAGCCTGAGCTGGCTTTTCGGTGCAAGGAACCGAGATTTTGAAGCAAGAAAACCTAATCTCTCCAACCACAACATCTTCACTGAAAATGCGAAGTGACGCTGGAGGGGCAGAGAAACTGAATTGCAGCAGGGCTAGCGTCGGAACCGAGGGCTTTATTACACACTTAAAGCAACGCCCTGACACTCAGGAAATAGTAAGACGAATGGGAGGAAGCCAAGAGCGCCCCGTGCGAGGTGGGGCCGTTCGGGCCGTTTCAATGGTGCGATTTTAGCAACACGTCCTGGCATGTTTGTTAATAAAGACACAGAGCCACGGTGACACGTGGCGTTTCTGTTCCAGCCCGTTGTCTACCTCCAGAGAAATGTTATTGGAGTCATATTGCATTTTCAGGTTCGATGAAGCCATGGTAATGTAAGCATTTTATGCAAATGTGTTGTGGTGGAAAGAACAGCGTGTCATGTGCCATAAATCTGAGGGTAACCGGAGCCCTGGTTACTCCTCAGTTCTATCACATCGTGATGGGAGGCAATTATTTTGGACCAACAAGCTGCCTTTCATGGAATTCCGTCTCTGCCTGAAGCTGGACCCTGTTCACCAGCACAGATGTGTGGGGTGTGGTGACAGGTGAGCGCAGGTGACCATGAGCAAGGCGTGGAAGGCGACGAAGGCTCACCCTTTCACCACGCATGCACCCCTCTGTCCTTCTGGATCTGGGAGTCAAGGTGATGTCACGGAAGAGAAGGTGGGCTCTGGGGCTGCAGCAACTGAGACAGACTCTTTGCTCTGCCACGTACCCCCCGGAGGGTCTTGGGCAGGCGTCCTAACCTCTCTCGGCTTCATTTCCCCTGTCAGCGAAATAGAGATGACCGTCGTTGTTGGGAGGATAGAGCAGACAATGCTCGCAAAACGCTCAGCACAGAGCGCACGCGGTCGGTAAATCTGCTGTTTTAACGTTAGTCCATTTAACAGCAAAGCCATCAGGGCCTCGTCCTCTGAAAGCCCAGGTGGGAGAATCAACTGAGTGTGTGTGCATGCGTGTGTGCGCATGTGTGTGTGCTGGGGTCTGGGAGGGGCTCTGGGGGCCCGAGGGCCGGGTCCGTCACTGTTGGCCGCTCTGGGCCCCTCTATGTACATCGTCTGCCAAGAGCCTGCCAAGAATTTCCCCCAGAACGGCCCCTCCCCCACACCATCCTACCCTCAAGATCTATGGCTTTTTCCTGGAGTTGAAGGCGGGAAACACCCGAAAGCTCGTCTCCCATCAGCACTGTCACGTGCCCCCAGCTCCGCGACGTCCCCTCGGCTCTCCCGTCTCAGCGCCCCTCGGTCCTGGGACCCGGGGCCTGCACTCCTGGCGCCTGGCACCCCACCTGGAGAGATGTATTGGTCACCTGTATGGGACAGGCACAGGGTTGGTGGCGGGGATGGTGCCAGCGAGACCAGTCCCTTCCAAAAGGGGAGAGGTGCCCTGGCGACAGTGACATCTCAGGACTGTGCAGCACACGGGGGGGCACTCCCCGTGGGGCAGCTGGGAAGGCGTCCTGGGCAGAGGCCTGTGACTCTCTCCATGTGGCGCAGAGCTGCCCAGCGTCCCGTGGAGCCTGTCCCAGCCTGACCTCCCTCCATGTCCTCCTCTTGGCCCCACAATCAAATCCAAGCACCCTTCAGTGCATCACAGGACAGAAGGAGACTGGCCCACCCAAATAACCCTTTTACAGCCCCCCTCCTCTGCTGTCCCGGGCCTTCGAGACTTAGAAACAGAAAGAAAACACAGGGAAGGTGAGGAGGGTATGAGAGAGGCTGCAAGGGGGAGCAGTTAACCGAAAACGTCGTTTTTCACACTTCTTATTTTTTTTTCAAGATATTTTTTATTTATTTATTCAACAGAGATAGAGACAGCCAGCGAGAGAGAGAACACAAGGAGGGGGAGTGGGAGAGGAAGAAGCAGGCTCCCAGCAGAGGAGCCCGATGTGGGGCTCGATCCCATAACCCCGGGATCACGCCCTGGGCTGAAGGCAGACGCCCAACCGCTGTGCCACCCAGGCGCCCCTTTCAAACTTCTTAAACTTTGACTGACAGCAAGAAGTAGACATTGCAAAGCAACCCAGGTCCATAAAGATGTCTGTGGACCTGAAACGGTCGTTTTCTGCAATCGAGCTTACTCCGTGGGAGATGCACGTGTTCTATTCCTGTTTGAAGGCTCTGCCTGCAGCCCCTCCGGGGATGCCCCCAGCCAGTGACGGTTCTGGTGCGGAATCGGGAGCAGTCACATGGACAGAATCCAGGTGGGGCAGAGCCGGGGGTCAGGTGGGTGCCTGACAGGTGGTGTCTCGAACTCCCGCAGACCCGGCCCAGCAGGGAGGGGGTCTGTCCCCACGGTCAGTGAGTCTGCCCGCCTGTAGGCTCCTGGCCCTGCTCTTAGCTTAGAGGCAGGAGGGGCGCCCTCTTTCCAGTGGCTCAGGGGACCTGCGGTGGGGGCGGGAGGGCCCCTCACTGGCTCAGCCTCTGCTTTGTTTCCCTCATGGACCTCTGACAATCTGGAATCATTCTTTTAAACTGAGATGTAACTGGAGCGCCCGGGTGGCTCAGGCGGTGAAGCGTCTGCCTTCAGTTCAGGTCATGATTCGGGGTCCTGGGATCGAACCCCGAGTCCTGCTGAGCGGGGTGTCTGCTTCTCCTCTCCCTCTGCCTGCCACTCCCCCTGCTTGTGCTGTCTCTCTCTCTCTCAAATAAAAAAATAAAATCTTTAAAACAAAATAAATTGGGGTATAACTCAGATAACAAAGTAACCATTCTAAAGCGAACAATTCAGCGGCACTTAGTACATTCCACGTGTTGGGAGCCTCCACCGATCTTGGGTTCCAAAAGGCTGCCGTTGCCTCAAAGAAACACCACCGGCACGGCAGTCTCTCCAATCCCCCTCTTCCCCAACCCCCGGAAGCCACGACTCTGCTCTCTGTGGATCTGCCTCTCCTGGACCTGCCGCATGATTGGAATCGGGTGATATTGGCCCGTTCGTGGCTGGCTTCTTCCCCTGGGCTCCATACCTCGAGGTTCACCCACATGGCAGCAGGCACTGGTGTCCCGCAGAGGAACATTCCGTCGTGTGGACACGCCACAGCTGGTCGCCGGTCATCATTTGCGTTGCTCTCCCTTTCCGCCGTTGTGAATGGTGGTCATCATCTTGAAATGGCACTGATGGTTTTCTTGTCTATTTCTCTGCCGGACTGAAGGCTTCTCGAGGGCAGGCGAGGGCGAGGGTTTGGTGTTAATGCCGTTGCACCCCTCCAGCTCACCAGGGTGTACCAGGGAGCTCACGTGAGCACGAGGGAGGAGGGGAGGCGTTCCCAGATGAGAGCAGAGGCCGTCCAGCCCGGCCCGCACCCATCCTGCTGGTCAGTTCATCCAGCCTCCCGCAGCCCCTGGCTGAGGACAGAGCAGTCCTCCCTGCCTTCCCTCTTGCTCCCTACGTGGGCACCCGGCACCCAACAAACGGAGACAGGAACAGGGCAGGTGTCCACCCGCTTGCCCTCCTCAGCCCTGAGGGAGGTAGGTCCACTCCACCCACGCAGAAATCATTGTGCTGGACTCCTGAGGAAAGTCGCCACGTGCGTGTGCAATTCCCTGAAACTGCACGAAAGGGACAGAAATGCACTCGGAGTTCTCGGGAGGGAGAGAGCCATCGCCGTGGCCATTGTGGTTTTCATCTGGAGAGGCGTGGGGCAAAAATGGTGTGGCTCAGACCCTGGCCCACGGGAGGACGCCAGAGAGCTTTTCTTTAAAGTTCTTGCTGATGTGGTGTGTGTTTTTTTTTTTTTAAAGATTTATGTGTTTACTTTAGAGGGGGGGAGGGGCAGGAGGAGAGGGAGAGAATCTCCAGCAGACTCCCCGCTGAGCTCAATCCCATGACCCGAGGTCAGGACCTGAGCCAACCGACCGCACGCCCCAGGCGCCCCGCTGATCAGTGCCCCCCTGCCCTAGGTGAACTGTCTATTCTGGGAGACACATGGGAGATTTTAAATGCCCGTCTGTGGGCACCTGGGGGTGTTCTCCGTGGAGTAGGGACAGGGCGATGAGCAGTGCACATACCTTGGGCCCGCACATGGCCCAGGAACCAAGATAGACACATTCCCCTGAGGACCCTCCTGGGCCAGGGCCCGCCCATGTCACAGGCCAGGAAACGGGGTGCAGAGTGGGTGAGCAATATCTGAACCCATGCAGCTCCCTAGGAGCAGAGCAGCCTTTAAACCCTGCAGACGTGCAGGGCTGTATTTACCACCTGCGCTCCCTTTCCAAGACCCGAGACAGCTGCATCCATCACCGCAGCTCCTTCGGCCATGGCCCGGGGCTGGGGAGTGACTGCCAGGAAGAGCCTGGGGCACGGGACAGTCCCACCCCTGCTCCTGCCTTGTCAGGCACAGGGACGGGAAGCCCAAGGCGACCCCCGCCCCCTCCCCAGGCTGCTGCCTCTTTCATTGCACTAACTTGCCGGGCCTCGCACCGCCCGCCTCCCTGCTGCGGGAGCTGGTGTAAATCACCCCACAAGTGCAATGAACTGTTTGCCCTGGCTCATCGTCAGTCACAGTTTTAAAGCTGAATTTTAAATCTCTATGTTTAAGAAATCCATCCTCCCACCCACCACGGGAGAAAACGGAACGAATGGGTTTAGCCCATTTCCGCGTCTATAGACCCAAGTTACAGCCAGGCAGGCGTGTGCCAAGTGGACCAAGTTGGCAGCGGCTCCTCTGCTCGTCTCCCCATCCCAACAGTGGTGGTGGTTGGGGCGGGGGGTTACCGTGTGGCTGCCCCACCTGTGCATGCATCTCAGAGGCAGGACCAAGTGCTGGGAGCGCTGGCTGCAGTGGTGGACACTCCCTGGTTACAGCACAAATCTCGTCCGCGTGCTCGGACGCGGGGACAGAAGTCATCCTCAAGGGTGGGAAAGCACGAGGGGCAGTGGGCGTGAGAAAGCACAGGAAACCCCTCTGCTCCCAGCCGAGGACTGAAGGGTGGCCACAGGAGGGACACGGGTAGGTGAGGGGCTTCCCCCCGCTGGGAGGGAGTCTGAGACCCCAAGAGAGCCCTGGTTCACACAGCCTTCCTGGGACCCGACCGCAGCTTGCTAAGAGTGAGGAGGGGGCGGGTGGCCTCTGGACCCCCTTGGTGCTTCCTCTTTCTTCCCATTCCTGAATACCCAGCCAGAGCAGGCAGAAGACGCCCCAGAGTGACCCCAGGAACACGCAGCTGAGTCAGGCATAGAAGTAAAGAATTCAGACTGCGAGGGGCCACCGAAGCCCCCTCCCTCCCCTTCATTGTCTTGGAGGAAACGGAGACCCGGAGGGCCATGGTCCATCCAAGGGAACATGGCCGGGTGGCTCAGGGCTCAATCCTGGTGTCTTGGCACCTGGTTTGTGTTTGCCTCTCACTGTTCCAGCAGACATCACACATACGTATCACTGGTTCTGTGTATCACATGTGCACATCTGTACCTATACTGAGGACTCTTGTCCCCCGTCGGGTCTGACCAGGTGTGCAGCATGGGCGGGGGGGAGCAGAGACATGGCTACGGCAGGCGGAGTCTCAGTCTGAGGAAGGAAGGCACGGACCAGAGTGACAAGAGGAGTCGTGGAAGAGCCTGTGCCGGTCAGGAGGGTGACCCAGCAGTTGTGTGTGGGGTCTGGTGGGCGGCCACGCACGGCCATGGTGAGGCTGAGGGAGGAGTCAAGAGTGCCTCCAGGGTTTGGCTCCAGGGGTACCAGTGGCTGCCGGGGAGCCCGCGAGGGGGCACGGGTTTGCTGGGGAAGGTGAGGCTGACTTGGAGGCTGCTGGGCTACAAGTGAAGGTGGTGTGTAGAGCTCTCTGCCAGGCCCCTAGGTTCCTGCAAGGCCGGATCCCTGCAGCCGTTTCCAGCTGGGTGTCCCTAGCACCTGTCTCAGCAGCCAGCATGGGTCCAACACTTAGCAGGTGTTGGTTGAATGATCCAGGTGGAAGTGTCCAGCAGGAGCTGAGAAGGGGGACTGGGTCTGCGGGGGATCGACAGTGTGCATGGATCATTCTGGAACTGCAAAAGAGCACCTCTTCTAAACTGCCACGTGCCCCCCCCGCCGGGCCCTGGTCCACACTGAGAATGGTGGGCCAGGCCTGGGCTCAGCGCTGTGAGGCAAGGCATTTGGGAAGCCGCAGAGGGGCCCGTGGAGGGAAGTCAGAGTGGCGGAGAGGGGTGGCCATGGATGCCGGATTAAGGGAAGTCAAGGAGGCCCTGGGTTTGGGGTGTGGAGTGCTGTGGGTGCACTGGGACCTGCATGCATTTAGGGTGAGTAAGGCTAGAAGCAGAATTGCTGGGATTAGGACAAGAGATGGCAGGGGTGGGGCGGGGACCCGAGCGCACAGCTCTCTGGGGAAGATGGGCAGCAAGGTGGCCAAGGCAAGGATGAGGGTTTGGGAAACAGACCTGGGGAGACCTTGAGGGCACATAAGGAAAGGAGATGCGGGGGCTCAGCCCCAGGAGCGCCACCAACACCTGCTGTGAGCGAATGGCCTTGGGCCAGTGCCAAAAGGGCGTTTAGCACAGAGGAAGCGTCCCGCTAGTCTCGCCTCTCAGGGAAAAAGCAAAAGGATCGAGCTGCTCCCTTCCTCGGATGCAGGCGATACCATTGCTCATTTGCTGGCCTTTCTCTGAAAACACATGAAATTGGGGGGAATGAGGAGAAGACCTTGAAACACCGAGTGAAGCTGGAGGAGGAAGGGCCTAGAAACTGAGAGGAGAGAGAGAACACAGGAACCTGGAGCCACAGCCTCAGGCTGCAGATGGGATGCTGGTGCCCTGGGGAGGGCCTGGCAGAGAGGGCGCCCGCAGCCTCCCCTCTCTCCCCAATTCCCACCCGCCCCCGAGGCCACAGTCTGAGCATAGGGCATGCGGGGGCGCCCCAGCCTGCCATCCTGAGACCTGTCCCTGCTCTGAGCTCCCCGCGGCCGGCCAGGCCCCCTCCAACTGCATGGTAGTCTGGGGCTCTCCTCCCGCAGCCATCCTTCCTTCTGCCTCCCTCTTCCCGGGGTCCCCTCCTGCCCCTTGTGTTTACCCTCCGCAGGCAGTTCCCCCAACACAACTCTGGCACATGAAGTTCCAGGCTGGCTCGCCTCCCGGGGGATTTAAAATGACTCCTTCCTCAGGACTCAAAGCAACAGCTTCTGGTGCTCATCCCCACACACACTCCCTTCCACCCTCAGCAAGACGTTTGTCCTCGCCAGGCCCACGGCCTACCTGAGCGCAGTCCAGCACCTGCTCGGTTCTCAGGGGCCCTGCACTGTGCTGGGACGCTGGGCTGCTGGGTGGGGCTCCTGCAGCCCCCTGGTCTGGAGGGAGCCCTGGGAGGAGACGAAATGCCTGCTAGTCAGGGGCGTGCACACTGAAGTGTGTGACACGAGTGACCCCTGAGTCCCACTCCGGCTGCATTGGGTCAAAGGTCCAAATGCAGGGAGGAAAAAGCCATGTTCTGCCACCTCGGAACACGTTTCAGGTCCTAAGTGCAGAGGCGGGAGGGCCGGAGAGCCCACCAGGTGGTCACCCCAGGAGAGGTGTTCACCCCGAGAGAGGGGGTCCCCCTACCACTGGCCACTCTCCTGAGAAGGAGGAGGGGAGAGGAGGCTGAACGTCTCTGCAAGCTTCTGTCCTTTCTCTGCCTGGGAATCTGGGCCAGCGGAGGCCCCCCCATTTCTGGACCTGAGCCCTTCATGCCCAAGGTCCCAGCATTCACACCTGGGTTGCTGCCCCTCCTGGTCTCTCCTCCCTGAAGGGAAGGGAAGAGGTTAAGTTAGTGTCCTGGGGCCACCAAAACAAAGTAGCACCAATGGGACATTGGGAAACAGCTCAGGTGTATTCTCTGAGTTTCTGAGGGTAGGAGCCTGGCTGGTTCCCTCTGGAGGCCCTGAGGGAGAATGTTCTATGTCTCCCAGCTTCTGTCGGTCTCCTCAGTCCCCAGCACTCCTTGGCTTGTGGCCCCATCACCTGATGTCTGCCTCCACCTTCCTGTGGCCTCCCCGTCTGTCTCTTATAAGGCACTCTCAGGGGTTTAGGGCCCAGTTACCTTAATGCCATCTGCAAAGACCTTTATTCTACGTAAGGTCACATTCTCGGGTTCTGGGTGGATGTGAATTGGGGGGGAGACACTATCCAACCCCCACAGCAGGAGAGGGGAATGAAAACAGTCCCCGAGGGTGGATGGGGACACGAGTGTGTCCTGAGCAGGAATGGACCCAGCCAGGTCCAGAGGGCGGAGGGGAGGAGAGCCCCCCACCCCACCTCCCTGCTAGGGCTCCCCTTCTGGAGTCTTCTAGTTTCCCCATTTACCCTCTCGCCCCTGCTTGGAGGGGACCGTGATGATGCCTTCTGATTTAATCAGAGTATTAAGAATAAATGGTTCTGGAGCAGAGACAAGCGCTCTTTGCTCTTCGGGAAGGTGATGAGGACCAGCAGGCAGCAGAGAACAAAGGACGAGGTGCCGGTGCCGCCACCGCCACCGTGGGAGCTCCCACCGCCAGGGTTGGCTGAGCAAGGGGAGGGGGGATAGGGAGGCAGGGGGAGGGCTGGCCCGGAGGAGGCCCAGCCTTCCCTTCCCTTCCCTTCCCTTCCCTTCCCTTCCCTTCCCTTCCCTTCCCTGGGAAGCGGCCCGGCCCCGGATTTAATATGCAAAGGTGGAGAGGCGGGCACGAGGCGCATCCGCGCGGCATGCCATATTTCAAACAAAGAATATACAACAAAGGGCCGGCAGACGTGGGGATTTGTCAGAATTCAGCGATGGGAAAGATTTATCTAAGCCGAGTAGAGGGGCCTGTGACCTTGGGCTTGAGAGCTTTAAAGCGAACAGGCGGCGGTGGAAGACGGGACAAAGAGCTGCTCGTGATTATCATTATTTAATATCATGGCCTTAAACTGTCGGGAGGGGAATTAGGTGACACAAGAGAATTGTTTTTTATTCCAGGAGATGTAAGGGAGATGTAATGGAGGGGAAAACGCAGGCGAGGAGGAGGGAGAGGCTGGGGAGATCTCGGAGAGGCCGGGAAGGAGAGAGCGCCCGCCAGAGAGCCGCTCCCCCCGACCCGGACAGGTCCAGCCTGGGCAGGTGTGTCCAGGGGCTGGAGGAAGCCGGCCTGTCCATGCGGTGGGAATCCAGACGTGGGGGGGGGCTGCCAGCGCCCCCAAGCTGGGTGTCCTGGGCTGCTGGGAAGCCCGGGCACCCCCGCAAGGAAGCGTGGCTCACAGGACGGGTGTGTGTGCTGCCTGGGGGGGTTCCGAGGACCAGGAGGAGGCTGGTGGGAGGCAGAGAGCTGTGGGGTCCTTTTGTCAGACCCCCAAGAAGAGGGCGGTGTCCCTCACACCAGCTCTGATCTAAGGAAGTGTGGGTCCTCTGAGCCGTGGCGCACGGGGGTGACTGGGTGCAGGAGGAGGCCGCTGGCTGGGCCGCCTGGCTGCCGACCGGAGCCACGAGTGGTTTGAGCCCCTGATGGGTCCCAGTTCGGGCAGACCTGTGCTAGCCGTCCAGCTTCCGGGGCCCAAGCAGGACACCTGCATTCTCTCAGGGCACATCGGCTTCTTGTCCTTTGCAATTGCACTCTTTTCTTAAAATGCCCCCTGTCCTGAGTTGTGTAAGTTCCAGATCCAACTAAGATAGAATCAGCTAGGTGGTCCTCACAGCCCCTCCATGGCAGAACGACTGTGCTTCTTCCTGGAATGTACCAGAAGCCTGTGACAGCTGTCTGGAACCCTGTAGCACTTTAGAGCCAGGAGGTGTGGGAGTGGGAGGGCGGCAGGAGCAGCTCCGTTCTGGAGCATTCCAGGTGCCAGGTGGGCCACACAGCGACCCCCGTTGCCTGCCCCGGGGTGGCCGGCCGTCCACAGCGTGTTTCCACTAGAAAGATTTTCCTCATTTCACACTAGCTGCTCGGGCCACCGGCCAATCACACTCCCGAGACCAGGGAAGCAGAGAGAAAACAACAGTTTCTGGGTCATGCTGGAGGGGAACGAGGCCACGCAGGAAAGAAGGTTCTGGTGTTTTAAGGGGGCATCCCAGTGTTGCGGGTCAGGGGGTCCTCGGGGGAGACACAGTGCAGAAGAGGGATCGTCCGTTGTCCTCCAGGAACTTGGAGGCAGAGCTTCCCAAACCTGGCTGTGCACTGGGGCAGCTCGTGGCCCCATTCCGAACCTACCGAAAATCCTAGAATGGGGGACCGGCGTCCATGTCTTAGCAGGTGCTCAGGATGCCCCTAGCACAACACCGGGCCAAGGACCAATCCTGGAGGAGGCAGGGTGCTCGGCTCCACGGGACGTTGGGCTCCAGCATCCAGACCCTGGATGCCTCCACAGGCCACTGCGGTCTGGCTCATCTCTGGGGGGCAGGAGAGGCTGGGGGGCCTTGGATGGGAAGAGGCAGCAGTTTCTCCTTGACCTCCACTCAACTGTGGACATGCCCAGCCCAGGAAGTCTGTCTGTAAATGGGCCTGAGCTGGGGGGGGGCACTAGAGGCTGGGGGGGCCTTGTCCCCACCCTTGTCACTGCCTTATCACCCACCTCCTCGGCCCCCTCTGTCTGCCTGGAAGGAAACCTGCCTGGGGTCCAGGCAGGGGCCTTAACCAGAGGGAAGACACACCTGTGCTTTTTCCTACAAATGGGAAGCCGTCAATACTCCGTGAGTCCACCTGGGAGTATGACCAGGTGCTGGAGACCTGGTCAAAGGCTAAGATGTTTCTAGGTGACAACAGGGCAGGTGCAGCCTCAAATAGGCCCCTGCGTCTCCCCCTCTCTGTCTCTCTCTCTCTCTGTCTCTGTCTCTCCGCCTTTCCCTGTCTCTCTCCTCCTCTACTCTCCCCACCCCTAGTGCCCCCAGGATATGTGTCCAAAGCTAGGGCTGAGGATGTGACCTCATCTTTTCTGGTGGTCTCGCGGCCGTCGTGGTGATTCCCAAAAGGGAATTTCTCCCTAGCCCGGTCATGAAACATCAACATCCATCAGGCAGACCGAGCACACCTGTCTTCTCCCTCCCGTTGGGAAATCCTTCTTCTTACCCAACCTACATCCCTCGTGCTATAGCTTAAACTTATTTCATGGTCTGCTTTCAATTTTCAGTCATTTCTCTGCTTACAGACTCCGATGGATGGAAAGCAGTCCTTCAGCAAACACTTAATTCTGTGTCTGGGCTCCTTGCTCCTTCCCTGCCGCCGAGGAGCCCCCGGGGGTCTGGCGCTCAGGGATCCTGGGTGAAACCCTCCGCTCGGCCGTCACCCAGCCTGAGCAGGACCCAGGCTTGGGGTCCTCTTCCCCCTCGCTCCACGGCATCATTAAGAGATGATGCAGGTCTTGGAGCACGAACCCTTTGGCTCTGGAAAAATTATGTATGACACTTAACATACGGATCAGGTAATTAATGGATGCCCCGATTTCCTCCACCAGGACATAAAGCGGGTGAGGACGGCACTCTAATTCCAGATAATTAAAGAGCGATCGAGTCGGCTGGCGCTGCTCGGGGAGCGTGGGCTGCTGTCATTAACACGGCCTCCTCCTCTCCATTCTCCACACCTCACTGCAAACCGCGGGGCCGCAGCTCCCCTGGGGCTGATGGCTGGAGCGCCCAGGCAGCCCGCCTGCCGTGTAATTGAAGTGGCCACATCTGCTGCGCCATAGCTTAGAGTGGGGTGGGCATGCTGTCACCAAGGGGAGGCGCTGGCTGCCATGGTCCCCCCCAGCGTGCAGCCTGCCTCTCTGCACCGCCCCCAGGTGTGCGTTTGTGTGTGTGTCTGTGTGTGCGTGCACACACATATGTATGCATGTGGGTGGATGTGTGCACATGTGTGTCTGTGTGTGTGTGTTTGGGATGGAACCCCAGGGTGGCCTCTCCACGGTAGCATGCCCAGCCTTACAGACTTGGTTCCCAGGGAAGCTTCCAGAGCTCAGAGGCTGCTCCTGGCACCTGGGGAAAAGCGAGTCACACCGGCAGAGCAGCCCCAGTGACACACATCACAGCATCCCCACTCCAGCCCCAAGAAACTGACGCTGGTGCTCCCCCCCCCACCCCCAGTCTCAGGAGACTTCCCCACAATGTCTGAGAGGCCTTGCCTTCCCCGGAGCTGAAGGTTCCCTGGGTTTCGGAAGTGGCAACAATCAGTGGTCCGTGACATAAACAAACAACCCTTTTCCGAAAGGATCGAAAGGATCGTCACTCCTGCTGCTGTTCAGGGGCCCCTGCGCTGCTCTTCCTCCTGGTGAAAGTGCAGGCGGCAGACAGGCACCCCGAGAAGGCGAAGGCGAGAAGGCGGGCTGGTGCCTGGCGGCCTCCCTGGGGGAGTGGAGCTGCAGCTAATTGTGGCCAAGAGGACAGACAGCTCCTGGCTCAGCCGCGCATCTGTCACGTTGCTGGTGAATGCCAGCCCTTCCACCGTCAGCCGGGCATGATTCTTCCTGTCTCTGCTCACTGCTGGAGAGTGGCCTCCAGAAATGCGTGCCTGCTCGGTTCCATGAATACACACCGAGCACGTGCAGGCACTGGGCTGGTCTCGGGCTGGAGGTGGGTTCGAAGAGTCTGCTGCCCTGGCCAAGCTGTGGGAGCAGTGGGGCAGGCAGGCGGGCGGGCGGGCGGCAAGAGCAGGAGCCCTTGGCAGGAGTCCCGGGGAAGTGCAGGGGAAGGGAGGGAGCTCCGGGAGGGCACGCACAGTGGGCCAGCTGGTGTGTGTGCCCCGGGAGCTCTGCAGGTCACCCCCCCACCCCCCTCCTCGGGTGGCCAACGTCCTTCTCCCAGACGGCCCTTGGCAAAAGGTTTGGGGGGAAGGCCTTGAGAAGGTTCGGGGTGTGGCCGTGTGGCTGACTGGCAATCTGCCTGCTTTTCCCTGCGGGTCTGGGCCAGAGTGAAGTCTTCGCTGAAACCCCTTTTCTCTAAGGTTGCGTACAGGACATTTTCACATAGTGAGATTTTAAGTTCTCCCGCAAATTCCAGACTCATATCCACCTGCCTACTCAACGTGGATGGGACCTCAAATTCAAGGTAAACTTAGCCTCTTCCTCTTAAACCACTCCCGCCTGTCCTTCCATTCCCAGACCGAAGGCTTGGAGTCACCCGTACCCCTCCTTTTCGATTCATCCTTAATCCAGTGCCGAGTGTCCTGACAAGGGAAAGGCAAAGGGGATTTGAGACACAGGGAAGAGGACCATGAGACCACAGATGCAGAGCCTGGAGAGAGCCACGAGCCAAGAATATTCGGAGGCTTCAGAGGGAGCATGACTTTGCTGAAACCCTGATGTCAGACTCGGACCCCTACCCTGGGTCAGCGGCTCAGGCAGCTGCAGAGAAGGACGGGGCCTCGTCCTTCTTGTCTGTCCTCCCAGCTTTTCCCCCACCTGGCCTGCCCCCAACTACTTGAGATGGACTGAGAGGCGCTTGACTCCCAGCCTCCCCCACCTCCTGAGCCTCGTCTTTGCCGCGCTCAGTGGCTACACTGCACAGAAGCAAAGAGAAAATTGGCTTTAGACTCCAAAGCCGTGACCAGAGGCGAAGGTGTTGGGATCGATGCCGCAGGAGTTCGGAGGAGCTGTTTCCTGGATCGATCCTGTTTCCAAACAGACCTGCCGTCTGAAACGCAAGTGCCGTGAGGTCATTCACGGAATCAGCACCACGTCCCTTCGAGAAAGATGCTGCGACAACAGGCCGAGGAAGCTGTCTCCGCAGACCTGCGTACACAGTAGGCCCACAAGAACCGTCAGGTGGATTGACCTGGAAATCGCCTGTGCAAACGCAGCCGTGCGTATCTCCCTCCGTCAGCTGCACGGCTGGCCTTTGAAATCCACCTGTTCCCACTTGTCTGTTCCCAAAGCCCCCGAAGGCTCACCCGGGCGCTGCTCTGGGGCAGGGCGGGGATGTCTGTACAAAGCATGGGTTCTCAAGAGAAAGCGTATCAGTGTGCAGTGAAAAACGCGGGATGCGCAATTGCATTCACAGAGTGATTTCAGCTATGTGAAGAATATGTTTAGTAGAAAACACCTAGGAGGGGGCCCTTCGTGCAGAGAGAGGGGTTTATAGACATAAACACATAGCTGCAAATGGATGCTTTTCTGTCTGGAAAAAACACACAAAACCTGTAAACACTGGTGAATTGGAGGGAAAGGGGAGGGAGTGGGGCTGACCAGAAGGCAGCTTTCTTTCTTTCTTTTTTTTTTTTTAAAGATTTTATTTATTTATTTGAGAGAGAGAATGCATGAGCAGAGGGGAGAGGCAGAGGGAGAGGGAGAAGCAGACTCCCCAGAGAACAGGGAGCCCAATGCAGGGCTCGATCCCAGGACCCTGAGATCATGACCTGAACCAAAGGCAGACGCTTCACCGACTGAGCCACCCAGGTGCCCAGCCGCTTTGTCTTTATAGTTGATTTCCCTTACAGCCAAACACAATAGAAATAATTTCAAAGATAAAATAAGAAACTCAGGCAGCAGGCAAAACCATGAATTGACAAGTCTTGGTGGGGAGAGAGCTCCCAATCTTCCCATCCCCCATCATCCAGACACCTGTCCAAGCCACACCTGCTCTGTCCTTGGTTGCAAGGTCCCTTTTTGGACCTGAGCTCCTGGTTCCTAAACACCTCTCCTCCGTGGGGATCCAGGCTAATGTACTCTCCCAGGAATGGTTTCATGGCACTGGAAAACCCAAGTTCAAGGTAAAATCTTCACAGGTAATTGTTGGAGAAGTTGTGGGGCAGACGCTAGACAGAGAACAGGACACATGGTGAAGAGCACGGAGTCTGCAAGCACCTGATTAGAGCCCCAGCCCCACTGTTTCCAAGCTGTGTGACTTTGGACAAGTTACTTAACTTCTCTGTGCCTTGCGTCCTCAACTGTAAATCGGGTAAAATCAGAGTTCCTGAGGCACTGATCCATATATTTGTCTTCAGTGAGATGGTCTCCGTAAAGCCTTGGGACAATGGGTGGCCCATCCTGACTGCCCCCTCAAGAAAGGGAGCTACATTTCTTGTGAGTAGCTGGTGCGTGGCGAGAAGGCCCCTCCTGGCGGCTGCCCCCGGCACCACGGCACCCACATTTTGTGGACATCACACATAGCCGCTGACACGGGGCCAGGGCCCTGTTTTTAGCTCTGACGTTAACTCTCAGTGGGCTTTACAGAAGGGGATGTGTCTGCAGGATGACAGAACAGCGGGGAGGGTCAAAGCCCTTTCCATTTTAGCCTCAGAACCACCTGCTTTGCCGTGCCAGGCTGATGGCACTTACTTCCACGACGGCCTAGATGTCCTCTCCCCGGCAAGACCATGTCATGATGTGAGCCACAGGGAAGCCCACCCACGTGCTTCGAGGGGTTCCGTGGACCCCCACATAAAGGGAGGGTGCCAGGAAGCAGGTGTGCCCACCAGGGAATGCCTGGGTTTTGCAAAGATGGCAAGGGTATAGATTCTCTATGTGGGCACATGGAGCAGGGCCCCGTGGCTACCCTAACAAAGTGCCACAGGCCAAGAAGCTTCGACACAGAAATCAGCTGCCCCCGTCCTGGAGGCCAGAATCCCCGTATTTGCAGGGGTGGTTCCTTCCGGGGCCTCTCTCCTCAGCTTGTGCTGGCGTCTTCTCCCCAGGTCCCCACGGGGCCATGCCTCTGTGCGGGCCTGTGTCATAATCTCTTCTTCTAACAAGGACACCAGCCAGGGTGGAGCAGGGCCCACCCTGATGACCTCAGTTCAACTCAATCACCTTTTCAGAGGCTCATCTCCAGATACAGTCACACCCCGAGGCACTGGGCACTATGGCTTCAACATACGAATTCTGGGTGGGACACGATTCAGCCCATAACAGAACACACATAGTAACAATATATGTTTTAAACCAGGAATTACCTTTGATCCAGCTGTCAGGTTTCACGTTTGGTCATCATCATCGTCTTGCGAGTTCTGCTGGACGTCCGGACTTTCTTGAGCCCCTGCTGTGTTCCAAGTCCTGTCCTGCGAAGGAGGACAAATGACTGAGTCCCAGCCACGGCCCCTGCCTTCCAGGACCTCAGAGACAGCAAGGAATACAGGCACAACCACGAATAGCAGCAGTGGGGCCCGTAGCACTTCGCGTGAAGTGAGGAATTTATCAGGGACAGCACGGGGTTGGTGAAGGATGTCGGGCACAGAGTGACATGGTCATCCCAGGGTCTGATATAAAACTGCACAACTAGGGCGCCTGGGGGGCTTGTCGGTTAAGCATCTGCCTTTGGCTCAGATCATGATCTGATCATGATCCCAGGGTCCTGGGATCATGATCTGATCATGATCCCAGGGTCCTGGGATCGAGCCCCCACAATTTGCTATTTTCCAAAGCATGGAGTCTGAGTGAAAGGGGTGGTCTACCCACCAGGGAAGATGGAGACACAGCCCAGTCTGGGGTCCCAACGGGACAGTGCGGCTCCATCACTGTGTGCTCTGAAGGAGGCCCTCTCCTTCTCTGAACTTCGGTCTCCTTGAGCGGTGAGTGGGCCTGGGTCAATGCCATCCCTTCCAGCTCTGGGGAGCAGCACTGAGACAAGGAAGGGAGGGGCAGGTCCGTAGCAGAGGGAGGGGTGCTGCCGGGCTCACTCCACCTTTCCCCCTCTCCCTGCTGATCCACACTGCAGTCCTGAGCTGGAGAGATTACCATCCTGTCTCACAGATGGCACCACAGAGCGTGAAGTGGGGGACCTTCTCGAGCTGCAGGGCCAGCAAGGGGCTGGGCTGGGATTCGAACTCGGGTCTCGGTGATTATTAAACCACACTCTGCGCACACTGCGGTAACAAGCCGTATCTCTGCTACTTGCCGGCTGGTGCAAGCTCTCCCCCATCGGTGCCCCATCTCTGGGTCCAGGTGGCACTTGGACACTAAACCCCAGAGCGGCTCCCCCCTCTCGCCCTTCCTTGGAGAGCAGTCAGGTCTGGGTTGCTATGGACTCTTGGTGGAGTGGTTAACACCCCCAGAAACCACGCAACTCCGATGGCAACAGCCGAAAGCACACAAGGTGATAACAGGTAAGGGCCTGACGAAAACCTCCGTCTCGGATTGTTAGCTCACTTCCCTCAAGAAGGCGCTTGAACGCGAGGCCAAGGGGAGTTTGCCTCTCTTGTGAGCTGCTTCCAAAGAGTCCTAAAGAAACACGAGCTCCCCACCCAGGCTGGACAGTCACCAGCTGTTCAAAGCAGATATATATATTTCTGGAAAAAGCACTGTCCCGGTGTTGAAAACAGGAGAGAATTCCAGAAGGATCTCGGGGTTAGTTTTTAACCAGCAGCCAAGTGTTTAGGTAACTCACTAGCAGTTCATCCTTCGTGGGAGGAGCTCCTGGTTTGCACGCACTGTCGGGCAAGGATGGGGGGGGGCCTCTACCGGGTGGGCTCTTCCCCAGCAGCCCTTCCCCACGGGTCCAGAAACAACACGCCAACCACCAAGTGTGTCCATTCCCATATCATTCTGGGACCATAGACTCCATCCCTAACTGGGTCCGTGGACCTCGGGGACCTAAATTAAGTGGACTTGGCCAGGACTCCCCTGAGGAATGACCCCCACGCCGTCCCTCTCACAGGGGGCTGTGGTCATTCACAGTCATTGCTATGGATAGCATCATAATGATTACCATGAAGTTTATTTAATGGGCTCTCGTGTCGAGCACGGTGGAGAGTCTCACACATTATGTTTTTTACCCCTTGAGACTCAATGTACCGTTACAGTCTACACTTCGTAGAAACAGAAATTGAAACTCACAGGAGTAGGGGCACCTGGGTGGCTCAGTTGGTGAAGCGTCTGCCTTCGGCTCAAGTCATGATCTCAAGGTCCTGGGGTTGAGCCCCTCATTGGGCTCCCTGCTCAGCAGAGAGCCTGCTTCTCCTTCTCCCTCTTCCCCTCCCCACTGCTTGTGCACCCTCTCTCTCTCAAATAAATAAATAAATCATAAAATCTTTGAAAGAAAGAAAGAAAGAAAGAAAGAAAGAAAGAAAGAAAGAAAGAAAGAAAGTCATAGGAGTAAAGCTCACGTGCCCAAGACCACACAGAAAGTCAGTGGTGGGGGCAGGATCTGAACCCCAGCTCTTAACTCTGCTGACTGTTCCCGCTCTGAGTATCATTTCAACCCACGGCTGCATGGGGTAAATGACATGGATGATGTGGGGAAGAGCAGCAGAGGGAGACGGGGTGTCCACGGGGAGCCCAGAAGAAGCCACTGCAGAGGCAGCGGCCCCTCCACCCAAAATCAGGCGCGGGGCACCTGGCCTCATTCAGGGGCTCTGCCCGGGTCCACTGCCTAACCCAGCTGGTCCTCTCTCCAGCTCAGCCTAAATCTTCCAGTTCCAGGTCTCATCTCCGGCTTCTCCCCGGCCCTCAGCTGGAGAGTCAGCCCCACAGCTCCAGCTCAGACCCATCGCTCCCCTCCCAGATAAGAACTTAGGCCAGGCTCCGCCGGTGACCATGGCAGACATCGCCAATCAATCACCGCACTCTGGCTTGCAGAGCCTCCCACGCTTTCTCAGTAAAGGACCCCAGGAAGCCTCTGGCAATCCTTCAGAATTGCATGAGGAGTGAAATCTATGCCCCTCCTGCTTCGAGACTTCCTCTCTGGCTTCACTGTTCTGGGCCATTCTGGGGGAGTGCTAAGCCCGGCTCAGCCTATAGTTTGGGGCACCCCCCCCCCGAGAGAGCCCTGAGCAAAGTGGCCATATGCAGTCTGCACCCATCCCACCCCCGCACCTGCTGTGGGGCTCGCAGGCTACTTTCAGACAGCCCCCCTTGATGTCATGTCTGCCTCCAGACTGAGTACATGTCCTAGTCAAGGCATTACCAAACTGGGAAACATAGAAGTCTGAATTGTTTCCAGAATTAGAAAACGCCCACTGAAAATCATAGTCTTTGCAGGTCTGTCCTGAATCCCTATTTTACACTAGAACTTGCCCCCTCCCGCTTCTGACCCCTCTTAACTTGTGCAATATGTCTCCGTTTCCCACACCCCATCCATAATATGCATATTTATCGTGTTTGCTTTTCACTCCATCTCCCCACTGCTGGAACATAAACTCCGGGAGTCTTTGTTTTGTTCCCCAACATATCTCAGGCACTTGAACAGTGCACTTAGTGGGTGCACAAAATCCTAGGGGGTGAGTAAGTGGAGGAAAACCCTCCCACTAAGTCAGAGCTCTCAAGCCTCTTCCCCGGGGGCTGGCTGCCGAGCAGGAGCTGTGATTGGCAGGTACATATGTCTTTGATTAATGAAAATGGGGAAACACATTCACACTTACTTAATGGATTCGGTTTTGTTGGCAACATATTTCAAAATATGGAGTCCTCGCGGGGGAGGCAGCAGGAGTTAAGGACAATGATGATTGGGAACCCTGGCCCAGGAGCAGGAGAAGGGCCAGCCCCAGGTCTGAGGCCCATCCTGCAGCTCCATTCACTGACCGTGGGGCCTCCAGCAGATTCTGTGCCCTCCTCACCTCCTCGTCCTCCGTGGAAAGATTTGAGGAGATAATCTATGCAAAAAGGTAAATCTTACAACAAACTGTAAATTCAATATGTGTTAGTCATTAGGGGAAAAGCAAGGGTCAGGAAAGACTCTGGTCATTCTGCATTTGAAGACAAACCCTCCCTTAATGAATGTTAGCCTGGGGCAAGGCACACCCTTGTCCCCCGCAGGGCGCTGCTGCAGGCACGCATGGGTAACACACCCAGTGCTCACAATGGCACGTGGGGTCCCCCATAGATGGCGCTCTATACGTGGGTGTTGAGTTCGACGAAGCCCCCAAGCCTCAGCGTCCTCGGTTACAAAAATAGCAGTATCACCTGTTACACATGCATGGAGGTCCCTCTTCTCTTAGACTAGAGCATAGAATGACTACCGTGAAGAAGGAGGCGAGGAAGAGAGATGCAGGAACTCTGGCGTAACCAGATCTGAGTTCAAATGCTGTCCCCCACTTACCAGCTCTGCGCCTTTGGGCAAATGACCGCCGCTCAGCCTGTCCCCTTCCCTGGCAAGCAAGAGTGTAATGCCTGCCACTGGCCATGATGAGGACCAGGCTCATGGTGGGTGTTCTGGAATCCCAGTCTCCCCTTCTGAGAAACAGAATATGGCAAGTGCTATTGGTCCTCGGAGAAGGCATGACCGGTCGCCTCAGGTCCCGTTTGGCAGCATTTCCTGGGGCTCTGCGTGCTGTTCAGATTTTGCAAGTGTCAGAGCTGGCCACCCTCCGTCTCCCCACGAGAGCACGTTGGTGGCCAGCCTGGGGGATTTAATTTGGAAACAGCACTGTTCCGACGTGTCAAACGCCACTGCCTTTGCTGCTTTTGGCACATGCGGTCCAAGCTGCGGGTCCCCTGCCAAGTCGGCAGTACCGTGGGCAGAAGGCATCGTTGTGCTCCTGTCCCCTGAGAACTAGGGCGGCGAGTGAGGTGAGCCCTCCTCCTTTGGAAAGTACACAGCACGCCCGCCCCGAGAGAATCGTGCTCCGTCTTTATCAACAAGGAGCCCTCTACAGCTGCGGGCGTGTGGCTGGCTCAGCTCTCCCGCTCCGATGTCTGCCCTGGAGTGATTAGTCTTGGGGCCACTGCCAGGATCCATGAGTCAGTTGGCTCACAGGGCGGCTGAACGGCCTTCAGCGTTGGGGAGCCCCGGTCCCACTTGGAGGAGGTACCCAGACACCCAAGAAGAGGGAATCCCAACCCCTGCTCCAGAACAGTCAGGCTGGCAAATCTGAGGCTCAGGGAGTTTGAATCGCTTGTCCCAGGTCACACAGTCAGGAGACTGTGGTCGGGATTCTGGGAGTGGTTTGGGTCCCAGGGTGAGCTCTAACCACGGCACCGCACAGCCTCCCCAGACCAGTGAGAATTCCCCTCCAGGTAAGTCAAATGTCTTCGTGGCCATTTCTCCCTCCACTGCCTCCTTTAATGGCCCTCACCAGGGCCAGCTTAGCCAGGAGGGACACCATGCCTGAGGACCCCAAGGAAGGGGACTCACGGAGCTCTGGGCCTGTTCCAAGCAACCCTCACAAAACTGCCTGCCGCAGGGTCTCACACACCTGAGTCGGGAACACAGGGTCACAGGTCACCTACGATGCTGAAGGGACAGTCCTTCCCCTCCACCGTGTTCCCCGTCTTCCCAGGTATAGGCCTCCCCTGTGGGCCTGGGCGAGCAGCCAGGGTTCCCAAGGCTTCCTGGAGCCTTCATCAAGGGCAAGGTCACCTTCACCTCTCACCAGCTGCCTTGCCCACTCCTGACTCGACCTGTCCTTTGCATTTGCCACCCCCGAGCCAGGACGGTCGAAGCCCCAGGTTCAAGAGTCTGTCATTGGCCTTCGTATAGCTGATTGATGTGGTCTAGGGGGTCTGATGCAATTAGCTGCTCTATTTCATGAGCCTAGGAAAGAAAAGAGTGAAGGGGTCATGTGCCAGGTACAGGCCCGGTCAAGGATTTCTTCAGCGTAGGATGCAGACGTGTGTGTATTTGTAGGGAAAAGACGGTAGAAAGAGAAGCAGGAAGGGGCATTCCCAAGATCAGTGAGACACGGCCGGCAGGGAGTGGGGAACATACAGGGAAGCTGGACTTTGCACGGGGGTGAAGGGACTTGGCCCATCACTGGTTTGAAAAGCCATTAGGAACACAGGTAGCGCTCTCTAAGACCTTTTCTGGCTTGAGAGGGAGGAAATCCCTTCTCTCCACCTCCCTTGTCCTCATGGGGACAATGATCACAGTGACTATCCCACTGCCCTCCTGCCATGAGCTCCACCCTTTCCAGCTTGTGTGTGTGTGTAGGTGGGACCTGCCCATTGTAAGCTGAGTGGGGCAGGTCCTGGGTGGCCCAGGGCAAGGGGAAGCCTCGTGGAGCCCCTTTCTGCTCAGGAGACTTCGAGGAGTGAGACGCCCTCTCCCTGGAGCCTCATAGCATCCGGAACACAGCTCACTGGGCCTGATGGTGGCCCCAGCCCCCTTGAGAAGCCGGGGTTTCTCCTCACTCCCCTCACCTGCCCCCATCCTTCTGGCACTCTCTCTGCACCTCCAAAGGAAAGGCAATCCAGGTGCCCAGGGCCACATGTCATACTGGAGGGCACAGCTGGTATCACAGGGAGCCTCCCGTCCCAGGACGCTCTGGCTCTAAGTGAGGAAACGGGAGGCAGGCAAGAGACCATTCGGCCTGTGAGGATTTGGGGGCAGATATAGAAAACGCCACCGGTCACTGGTCACTGGAAGCATATTTATGGGGAGGCTGTGTTGGGGGAGGGGTGCCCACACAATTGGGGGTGTGGGCAGCAGGGTCTACAGCTGTGGCCTCACACCAGCAGCTCCGCCCAATTCCTGCGGGCCTGGGAGCCCCAGGCTCAGGGGCCAAAGTCCCAGGAGATTGTCTGATTGGCTGGGCAAGGACACGCCCACCCCTGGCTGTCCTGGGCAGCGAAGGAGAGCCGGTCCCTTTGTCCTCTGTGGAGGGAGGTGGGCACCTGGCCTTCCCCCTGCCCTGAGTACTCCACTTGGAGGGGAGATAAGGCCCCAGAGGGAAGCGGGGTCCCCTGGGCATCATGAGCATGGAGGCCGGTGCCAGGAACCCCCCACGGCCTTTTAGCAAGCTCAGATAAAAGGCTTCAGCCAGCAAAGAGGCGTCTGAACGCAGAACCTGGTGAGCCGCAGGATTCTGGGTGGGGAGGGGGTGCTGGCGGAGAAGGCCCCGCTGGGGCAGAAGGGGATGGGCCTGCCCTTTCCAGCCCGGGGTTCCGGCAACTCCTGCAGACCATGTGTTCTATTTAGAAAACTTGGAAACTCAGGTTCAAGTTCAGATAGCAGCCCCCGCGCTGAGTGCTAATCTCTGCATCAGGCAACGTCTCCAAGAACGCCAGGGCCATTTCCCAGCAGGAATGAGCAAGGGAATCGGCGGGGCTTACCTTTTCTTTCCTCCACCTCTGAGCTGGCTGTCCTGGCGCTCTGCTCTCACAGAGCCACTGGAGCGCATTTGCTGTGTGGCTTTGATCAGCCGTGCCTGGGAAACCTCTAGGAATAAAGGGGGGAAAATCAAATTCTCCGTTCCATGGAGTCAGTCCTTATTTCCATCAAGAAGCCTCAGTTTTGTGTATTTCTATCCTTGGGGGCTGTGGGGTTTCCTCTTAAAATTTAAGCTTTTCTGTTGCCTCTTTGCATAGCCAGACACACGCAGAAGAGGAAGACGGTTTGCAAGGGGAGGGAGTAGGGAGGCCTGGCAGAGCCTCTGGGACCTGGGTTTGGATGGCTGATCTTCAGGACTCATCCCAAAGTGCCTGCAAGCTAGCGTCTCCCAGCCGAGCCTCCGCCCAGTGTGGGGGCCTTCCCCAAAGCCAGCTGCCGGCTGCGTGCCCTGTACCCCCTGTGCCCCTCTCAACGCTGGGTGGGGGGAACCTGCCCCTCTTTGCATTTTCCGGTGCTCATCTGCCACCTGAGGCAGGGGCTTTGTTTTCTCAGCGTCCCGAGCCTCTTGCTAGAGCTCCAACTGGAACCTCCTTGACCCCTGCCCGGACCCTTTAAGCCTTTCTGCACTCAGGGCTGTAATGAGCCCTGCAGGTGGAAGCATTTCCGTGCCCTCTCCCCCCACCCACCGCCCTCCCCTCTTCCCCCTGCCCTTTCCGCTGGTGATTGCTTGTGTTGATTTGCATGCCATTTTGCTTGTGGTCTCCATAGCAACAACCACCAAACGGCCTAAGGATAATAGAGGGGCTCTGGGCGGGTGGGGGAGCCCCAGGAGGGGTTTTGACTTTAAAAATGAACTCGATTCCACCGCCATGCTTGGCACAGGGTGGCAGCCCCTCCCAGCCTCTCCATCACTCAAGCCCCTAGTGCCCCTCACCAAGGGCCTGGTCCCTACCTCCCGAGGGGGAGGGGAGGCAGCATCCTGAAAGAAGCCGTGTGTGTGTGTGTGTGTGTATCCAGAACAATGGCGAGAACAGAGGGAACCCGAGGCCAGGGAGGAGAGGAGGGCCCCACCCACCCACGACCAAGATCTCAGCCCAGGTCTTGTCTTTTCTTCCTTATACACCTTGGCCTCGGCCTCACCACCTTCTTCCAGCCTTCCTGCCTCCCCCACACAAGACACAAAGCATTACTTCATGTCTCAGGCCTAGCTTCTGGGTCCAGAACCCAGAGAAATAATTCTCTAATTCCTCACACGTGTCCCGCCCTGAGCTGTTCACAAAATGCATTCAGAGCCGCACACCTCGAGCCCTGGAGAGCCTGAAGGGCCAGGACTGGGATATTGTCCTCCTTTAAAAATTAGGGAATGAACGCTGGTGCTTCAGGGAGAGGGGGCAGAACCTGGCGTCCCCCAGCCCCTGCATTGCCCACAGCCCGCTGCAAGCCCGGCCCTCTTCTGAAAGTTGCGCTTCTGAGTTGGACTAACTCTCCCAATTTTATTTATATTCAGAGCATATTCCCAGATAATGTCTCACGTCCTAACCCCACAGGTCTGCAAGTCAAGGGGGTCTTTGCTACCCGCTGCTCTCTGCAGGGCTTGGCCTCTGCCCCTGGTACCTGGGAGTGTGGTAAGAGTATGATGTCGGGGAGAACATACCATATTAAAAAAAAAAAAGACAACATGAAAACGCATTGCTTGGGGAGCAAGAATAAACCCTTAGCAGGTGCACAAATGAGACCCAGGGAAGTTAAGCAACTTTTTTGAGCATGTGCACGTGCACACACACGCACTCTGACACACGCACACACAAGCTCGCACACACACAAGCACACGGCCAAGAGTGTTTCTGTTAGGACCAGATGTCACAGAAGGACGAGCCTCACCTGATGAAAATCTTCCTACTGTTTCCCCAGGGCGCTTGGCCCTCTTCCCTGTCTCCGCACTCCTATCCCTGCCTCCCCAGGAAGAGGAATGCTCCGACTCCTCCCCCTCAGGCTGGTGGTTAGAATCACAGAAGTAAGCACGTGGGAGCAGGGGGAAAGAACCTGGTTTTCGGGGGACAGGCAGAGTGGGCGTATGCGGCAGGCATGGCACCTGGGGCACTGGGTCAGGCCCACCGAGGCTTAGTTTAGGGCAGTGGAAGGCAAACTGTGGCCTGCGGGCCAAAGCCAGCCCGCATCTGTTTCCGTAGTTGTTGGAACACGGTGTGCCCCTGCGTGTGCGTGTGTGCGCGTGCGTGCATGCGTACGTGTGCGTGTGTGTGGTCTGTGCCTACTTTCGGGCCACAAAGGCAGAGCTCCAGAGTTGCAGCGGACTCTACGGCTTCCAAAGCCTAAAACATTCACCCTCTGTCCCTTTAAGAACCAGTTTCCTGGGCCCGGTTTGAAGATCCATCTCAGAAGGTCCTCAGGTTCACCCCCATTTCCAGACGGCAGGGTCACCTGATCATCNCGTCTACAGCTGTGGCCTCGCACCGGCAGCTCCGCCCAATTCCTGCGGGCCTGGGAGCCCCAGGCTCAGGGGCCAAAGTCCCAGGAGATTGTCTGATTGGCTGGGCAAGGACACGCCCACCCCTGGCTGTCCTGGACAGCGAAGGAGAGCGGGTCCCTTTGTCCTCTGTGGAGGGAGGTGGGCACCTGGCCTTCCCCCTGCCCTGAGTACTCCACTTGGAGGGGAGATAAGGCCCCAGAGGGAAGCGGGGTCCCCTGGGCATCATGAGCATGGAGGCCGGTGCCAGGAACCCCCCACGGCCTTTTAGCAAGCTCAGATAAAAGGCTTCAGCCAGCAAAGAGGCGTCTGAACGCAGAACCTGGTGAGCCGCAGGATTCTGGGTGGGGAGGGGGTGCTGGCGGAGAAGGCCCCGCTGGGGCAGAAGGGGATGGGCCTGCCCTTTCCAGCCCGGGGTTCCGGCAACTCCTGCAGACCATGTGTTCTATTTAGAAAACTTGGAAACTCAGTTTCAAGTTCAGATAGCAGCCCCCGCGCTGAGTGCTAATCTCTGCATCAGGCAACGTCTCCAAGAACGCCAGGGCCATTTCCCAGCAGGAATGAGCAAGGGAATCGGCGGGGCTTACCTTTTCTTTCCTCCACCTCTGAGCTGGCTGTCCTGGCGCTCTGCTCTCACAGAGCCACTGGAGCGCATTTGCTGTGTGGCTTTGATCAGCCGTGCCTGGGAAACCTCTAGGAATAAAGGGGGGAAAATCAAATTCTCCGTTCCATGGAGTCAGTCCTTATTTCCATCAAGAAGCCTCAGTTTTGTGTATTTCTATCCTTGGGGGCTGTGGGGTTTCCTNCTTTTCTTCCTTATACACCTTGGCCTCGGCCTCACCACCTTCTTCCAGCCTTCCTGCCTCCCCCGCACAAGACACAAAGCATTACTTCATGTCTCAGGCCTAGCTTCTGGGTCCAGAACCCAGAGAAATAATTCTCTAATTCCTCACACGTGTCCCGCCCTGAGCTGTTCACAAAATGCATTCAGAGCCGCACACCTCGAGCCCTGGAGAGCCTGAAGGGCCAGGACTGGGATATTGTCCTCCTTTAAAAATTAGGGAATGAACGCTGGTGCTTCAGGGAGAGGGGGCAGAACCTGGCGTCCCCCAGCCCCTGCATTGCCCACAGCCCGCTGCAAGCCCGGCCCTCTTCTGAAAGTTGCGCTTCTGAGTTGGACTAACTCTCCCAATTTTATTTATATTCAGAGCATATTCCCAGATAATGTCTCACGTCCTAACCCCACAGGTCTGCAAGTCAAGGGGGTCTTTGCTACCCGCTGCTCTCTGCAGGGCTTGGCCTCTGCCCCTGGTACCTGGGAGTGTGGTAAGAGTATGATGTCGGGGAGAACATACCATATTAAAAAAAAAAAAGACAACATGAAAACGCATTGCTTGGGGAGNGGCTCATCTGCCACCTGAGGCAGGGGCTTTGTCTTCTCAGCGTCCCGAGCCTCTTGCTAGAGCTCCAACTGGAACCTCCTTGACCCCTGCCCGGACCCTTTAAGCCTTTCTGCACTCAGGGCTGTAATGAGCCCTGCAGGTGGAAGCATTTCCGTGCCCTCTCCCCCCACCCACCGCCCTCCCCTCTTCCCCCTGCCCTTTCCGCTGGTGATTGCTTGTGTTGATTTGCATGCCATTTTGCTTGTGGTCTCCATAGCAACAACCACCAAACGGCCTAAGGATAATAGAGGGGCTCTGGGCGGGTGGGGGAGCCCCAGGAGGGGTTTTGACTTTAAAAATGAACTCGATTCCACCGCATGCTTGGCACAGGGTGGCAGCCCCTCCCAGCCTCTCAGTCACTCAAGCCCCTAGTGCCCCTCACCAAGGGCCTGGTCCCTACCTCCCGAGGGGGAGGGGAGGCAGCATCCCGAAAGAAGCCGTGTATGTGTGTGTGTGTGTGTGTGTGTGTGTGTGTGTGTGTGTGTGTGTATCCAGAACAATGGCGAGAACAGAGGGAACCCGAGGCCAGGGAGGAGAGGAGGGCCCCACCCACCCACGACCAAGATCTCAGCCCAGGTCTTGTCTTTTCTTCCTTATACACCTTGGCCTCGGCCTCACCACCTTCTTCCAGCCTTCCTGCCTCCCCCGCACAAGACACAAAGCATTACTTCATGTCTCAGGCCTAGCTTCTGGGTCCAGAACCCAGAGAAATAATTCTCTAATTCCTCACACGTGTCCCGCCCTGAGCTGTTCACAAAATGCATTCAGAGCCGCACACCTCGAGCCCTGGAGAGCCTGAAGGGCCAGGACTGGGATATTGTCCTCCTTTAAAAATTAGGGAATGAACGCTGGTGCTTCAGGGAGAGGGGGCAGAACCTGGAGTCCCCCAGCCCCTGCATTGCCCACAGCCCGCTGCAAGCCCGGCCCTCTTCTGAAAGTTGCGCTTCTGAGTTGGACTAACTCTCCCAATTTTATTTATATTCAGAGCATATTCCCAGATAATGTCTCACGTCCTAACCCCACAGGTCTGCAAGTCAAGGGGGTCTTTGCTACCCGCTGCTCTCTGCAGGGCTTGGCCTCTGCCCCTGGTACCTGGGAGTGTGGTAAGAGTATGATGTCGGGGAGAACATACCATATTAAAAAAAAAAAAGACAACATGAAAACGCATTGCTTGGGGAGCAAGAATAAACCCTTAGCAGGTGCACAAATGAGACCCAGGGAAGTTAAGCAACTTTTTTGAGCATGTGCACGTGCACACACGCGCACTCTGACACACGCACACACAAGCTCGCACACACACAAGCACACGGCCAAGAGTGTTTCTGTTAGGACCAGATGTCACAGAAGGACGAGCCTCACCTGATGAAAATCTTCCTACTGTTTCCCCAGGGCGCTTGGCCCTCTTCCCTGTCTCCGCACTCCTATCCCTGCCTCCCCAGGAAGAGGAATGCTCCGACTCCTCCCCCTCAGGCTGGTGGTTAGAATCACAGAAGTAAGCACGTGGGAGCAGGGGGAAAGAACCTGGTTTTCGGGGGACAGGCAGAGTGGGCGTATGCGGCAGGCATGGCACCTGGGGCACTGGGTCAGGCCCACCGAGGCTTAGTTTAGGGCAGTGGAAGGCAAACTGTGGCCTGCGGGCCAAAGCCAGCCCGCATCTGTTTCCGTAGTTGTTGGAACACAGTGTGCCCCTGCGTGTGCGTGTGTGCGTGTGTTTGCGTTGCGTGTGTGTGCGTGCGTGCATGCGTACGTGTGCGTGTGTGTGGTCTGTGCCTACTTTCGGGCCACAAAAGCAGAGCTCCAGAGTTGCAGCGGACTCTACGGCTTCCAAAGCCTAAAACATTTACCCTCTGTCCCTTTAAGAACCAGTTTCCTGGGCCCGGTTTGAAGATCCATCTCAGCAGGTCCTCAGGTTCACCCCCATTTCCAGACGGCGGGGTCACCTGATCATCCAACCACTCGCTGTCCGTCACCATTTTGGGAGAACCACTTACTCAAGGAACCTTTCCTAAGACTCTGCCATGAGCTAAGAGCTAGAATAACCGAGGGGGTCCCTAGAAGGCACACACGCTCCTGCCTCCAGGGGTCTCGTAGGATCCCCAGGGACTGTGACCCAGGACCATGGCGGCCGGTATGGCAGAGAAGGTGGCTGGATGGTCCAGTGCAAGGCGGGGCTGAGGCGCTAACGGCGGGGAAGGCTGGGAGAAGTTAGGGAAAGCTTCCCGATGGGAGTGACCAGACGCCAAATCTCCCAAGACCACTAGCCAGCGGTGGGTGGGGGAAGCTGGAGACGCGGGGCCTGGGAAGACAAAGGGGGCCTCCAGGTTGGGATGTGCGGAGTTTGAGGTGCTGGCCATACGTCCAAGTGGAAATGAGCTCCATACAGGGTGCATAAGGGGGCGGGATCCAGGAACGAGAGTCCGGGCTGGAGGGGTGGATTTGGGGTCATTACTCTGTGGTTGGTGTGGTACCGAACGCTACCTTCTTGGGGATAAAAGCGTGGACCCCCAGGTAGAAGTGAGCGATCATGGCACTGGCCCTGCTGCTTTATAGAAAAGACCGCACAGTATTTGAATATGTATGTCCCTGCTCTCTGTCCAGCAGACTGTAAACAGCGGGACTCTGGCCATGGTGGAATAACCCCTTACTCTCCTGCTGTATGTATACCACTAAACATACATCAAAATAGGAAACAGCAACTTCCAAACACGAGCCAAACACGAGCCATCATAGGACAGGGAGGGAAGCAAATGAGATGGGCCCTGCAGGTGCCCCAGCTCCCAGCCTAGAGAGGGTTTCCAGGCCACAGTGGAGGAAGGGGGGCCTCCTGGACCCAGGGAGACTGTGTTCAGAGGCTTTGCAGGCTCAGTAATCTCCTCTCCTTCCACCGCCATCCCAGGGGCACCAGGGAACAGAAACCTTGACCTTGGGTTCCCAAATGACCAACCAGGGAAAGAAGGGATCTGTGGTCAGTGGGAAGACAGCCCCTAGGTCTGCGGGCTTGTATGACAAGGTGCTATGGAGGCTAAGTGGGGACAGAGACATTTAAAATGGGAAGGTCAAAGCTGGCCTTTCTGCAGCAGAGGCCCCAGCACAGCCCCACACAGCGCTCGTGACGTTCTCAGTAACTGTATCAGAAAGGTGCCCGCGCAGAGCAGAGTCTGGAAACACATCATAAAAACCCACTGTTCAAAGGAAGGGAAGATGAGGTCAGACTTTTCCAGAAGCCTGGCTCTGAACTCCGGGTTTGGTTCCACGGTTTGCTGTGCGTCCCTCCAGCTCCGCATTTGCCACACTGAGTGATTGTGACGTTGCCCGCACGCACACCCATGGTTCACACTCCTGGAGAGTGGGGGGCGGTCTGACTCACCTCAGCAGCCCGGTGACTTTGGGCTGAGCCTGACAGTCACACAGCAGGGCTCAGTAACCCCGCCTCCGTTGACTGGCAATCTCAACACCGGGCGTGTGTGTCTTCCCTTCCTGGGACTCCCTAAGAATAACACACATGGATTTGAGCTACAATCAACACAAGCGTTAGGATGACCATCGCGGCCATACGGTGGGTTGTGTTGTGTTTTGTGTTGAAGTGCTGGGCCAGTTGCTGGAGACTGACCAACACATTCTGTGATAAAGGAAAGGTCCTATCTGCCCTGTTCAATACGGTAGCCCCTAGCCTCCTGTGGCCACTGAGCCCTTGGGATGGGGTTGGAGCAGACAAGGGACTGAATTTTGCATTTCATTTAATTTCCACTAATTTAGTTTAAACAGTTGCACGTGGCCAGAGGTTTCTGTCCTGGACGGGAAGGGGCTGGAAGCTGTTCTCATGCTCCCTGGGCTTCTGCCAGTGGGGTTTGGGTCTCCCTCCTCCCGGAAGTGCCTGGTAAGCTGTAGGGAGGACAGACATCCCCATCTGCTGAGTTGACAGGTGCAGGCAGGGGGAGGCATGAGCTGCCCTCCAAACAGCACAGCCCGCTTTGCTCTACGAGGAGTCCCATGTCCCCATCTTCCACCCCCTTCCCAGGACCCGGCACGTGGGCACTGCATCGGACGTTTGGCACTCATGACCACTCTGCTTGCCAACTCCCACCCACCTGCCCCCCTCCCTCCTTAATTAACTCAGCGGCAGCAACTTTGCTTCCCTTTGCCAAGATCAGGGGTTGGCATCCTGGCATGTGCCCACCCCAGCGGGTGGAGGGGAAGCTGCAGCTCAAGCCTGGCCCCACCCCTCACTGGAGCCGCCTCCCTGCACCCCCACCCCCACCCCCACCGCCAGAACCCTGGTCCCAGGGGAGCGACAATCCCTGGGCTCCGGGATCTGCAAGGTAGTTAAGCTGCGAGTTGAGTCAGCGCAGGCTGGGTTCTGGCTCCTCCCCGAATCTGGCTGGGCAGGCAGGCAAGAGAGACGTCTCCATCCTTGGAAGGCCTGGCCGGCAGCCCAGGGGGAGGGGCTGGGCGGGAGAGGGAGCAGGAGGGGCAGAGGCCCCTCTCCAATTAACAGGTCCTCCAGAGGGTCCTCAGAGGCCCCCTCCAGGCTCTCCCGGCTCACCCTCTGTTGCCCCTCCATCCCAGGCCTGCCATCAGGGTACCTGGCCTATAGTGCTTATGGGGCTTACCAGAAGGGGCCGGAGTATGAGCAGATTTCCAGGCCCCAAGCCCAGCTATTCCAACCCCGAGATCTGGAATGGGCCCGGGTGTCTGCATTTTGAACAATCCCCCAAGGTAACCCCGAGTCTTGTGTCCATGGCCTTGTTCAGAGAACACAGACCTAGACCTCCTAACCAGGGAGTGGCTGGGCTGGAGGGGACCCAGCCTCGGCTCGTTCAGGCCCTGTGGTACAGTCGTAGATGGAAGCCCAGAGCCCCAGGAGGGGTAACCCATGGCAGCTGGTCACCCAGTGACGATGAGGAATGAGAGGAACGAGTTTCAGACTCTCTATCCCAAGGCCCACAGCTGAGGCAGAAGGCGCCCAGCAGGGGTCATGCTCCATTGACCCTAAGTGTCCAGGAGGTGAGGAGCCTGCCCAAGGATTAGGTCTGAGTCCCAGGGGGCCACACCCAGGGCACCCGCCCCTGTCCCCAGCAGCAAGACCGGCTGCTCTTGTTCCCTCCCAGGGGTGATGTGGAGAAACCACCTGGCCTTGGCCTGTCCCAACCCCGCAGGTGACCCCTCCTGGCCCAGGTGACCCCGGCTGGGTCCAGGGGCCCTGCTCCGACAGGCAGGGGACAGGGCCAGTGTGGACACAGGACTGTGAGAGCGTGTGCCTCCCAGTATGGCTTCTCTGCTGTCCCCTTACATTAAATGGGGGCTGAGTGAAGAAACACGAGGGAGTACCTGGCACAAGCAAGGCTCTCCAATATTTGTGGAAAGGCAGGGAGGGCGGGAGGCAAAAGGGAGGAAGGGAGGATGATGGGAGGGAGAGAGGAGGCATGGGAGGGGGGAGGGAGGAACCATTTCTTAAAAAGCTGGTGGGGGAGCAGAAGACATACTGACGTGGATCGTGGATCGAGAAGCCTCATGTTTCAGTTTCTGCCTTCTCTTTCGCAGGCTGCGTGGCCTGGGGCTTCTCTCCTCCCCACCCTTTAGGGGACCTCCTCTCTCCAGGCCTGTTTCCTGGTCTGTAAGGCATGGATGGGCCCAGATGCCCTGACATTGGCATTCCCCTGCTGCAGCCAGGGGAGTGGGGGGGAAGGGTCTTCTCCGGAAATGGGGAAAGGCGTTGATGGCACCTGAGCTCCCTCCAGGCTCCCTAACCGGGCAGGGAGTGCAGGTGAGACTCATCAATAAAGACAGGAAAGGATGTCAGGCTGCGTCTGAACCCACCAGGGGCCCAGCAGCCTGCTGTGCTTTGTCATAAAATATGTTGTCACCTGGGGAAGAATCATCACGGATGAAATATTTCAGGAGACAAAAACAAGAGGTGCATTGATTTTTCCACGAGGTCAGACAGCTTCTGGGAAGCCTCTCGTAACTCAGCTGTCAGGGCGCCTCTCCCTGCACATCCATTTCGCCTGTGATGATGTCAGCGGCCCCTGACCCGGGGAGCTCCCTGCCCCGATCACAAGCTGTCCTTCTGGGAGGCCAGCAGCGTCATCCAGCCTTCCCAGACTCTGGGGACCAGGGATAGCCCGGACCCAGGGAACAATTCCTCTCCAAATTTACCCAAATTGGCTCTGAGGAAGTCCTGCCCAGGTGGCTGGTCCAGGAGAGATCTGCTCCTGACCGACACTGATCATTGGTTTTTGACACACGCAGAGACGCCCGTGGGCGTTCCTGACCACCACCCCCACCCACAAAGCCAGAGCCAGAGTGCTCTAGCATAGAGTGTCTGAACAGCAAAGTCGCAGAGTGAGGCCACCAGATCAGGAGGAAATGGCCCTTGAATACAGCGTGTGACTCACGGGGCCCAACAAGAGGGGATACACCATGCCCCTTGGGGCCACCTGGGGCAGCACCAGAGGCGGCAAGGGGGAGGCATGGGCAAGAACCTTTATTGTGGTTTCCCTGAGAAGGACCCGGTGGGTTAGAGAAAGCAGATTTAGGGTTGGCAAGTGTGAGTAATTTCAGGGAGACTCTGGGGCATGGGAGCTGTTCCTAGTTGTCCTCTACCTGGCTCTGGGGTGACTAGGGCAGGTGGTTGGGGATCCGAAGGGTGAGAGTCCAATAAACAAGGGGGTGGGTGGGCTCGGGACTGGTAGGTTTGTATTTGAAAAGCACATTCAGGCGAGTTGTTTGAGTTGTTTGCAATGGAGGGATGAGGGATGGGCTCATCCCGGCTGGAGCCCCCTGGGGTGGGGCTCTCTCCAGGGTCAGCTGAGTCCCAGGGTCTGCATCAGAATACAGACCAACAAAAGGCCTGGGGGTTTGAAGGGAGCTGAAGCGGCTATCCTTCATTGACATATGCAAATCAGAGCCTGTCCTACAAGATGGACACCTGAGCGAGATTGTAACTTCTTTGAAAATTGATTTATGTATTTGAGGCAGGGGAGGGGCAGAGGGAGAGGGAGAGACAGAATCTCAAGCAGAGTCTGTGCTGAGCGTGGGGGCCGACGGAGGGCTCGATCCCACGACCCTGAGACCATGACCCGAGCCAAAACCAAAAGTCTGATGACTGAGCCACCCACGTGCTCCCACTTCTGTGGGTCTTAGCAGGTGCCTTTCGGGACCAGGACGTAGGCATGAGCCGTCCACTCTGACGGCCACCAGCCGCATGTGACTCTGAAGTCCTTGGCACGCAGCTCATCCAATGTGAAACACACGAATTTGGCAGACTTAGTATGACTCAAAGATTGAAAATACCTCATTAATAATTTTTATATTGACTATGTGTTGAAGTGATAATATGCTATTTGTTTCTTTTTACTACAACTACCAGAAATCTGAAAGTGACCTCAGCGGCTCATGATCTATTTCCATTGGACGGCACTGCTCTTGACCTCCCTGAAAGAATGGGCCCAGGCACACACAACTCCAGCACACCTGACTCTGTTCCTTCACTCTCTCTTTCCAGAGCTAAACGGACCCTAGAGAAGGGGCCGATCCAGCCTCTCCGACTCCAGGCCCAGACACACGCAGACCTGTCTGGTGAGAACCCATAGCCTCAAAGTCCAGATCTTTTCCAAAGCTTCAGGTTTTGACCCAGCCTGCTATAAAGCTTCAGCCTGCTGTAAACCTGGCCGGCTCAGTCAGAAGAGCACGCAACTCTTGATCTCAGGGTCGTGAGTCCGAGCCTTGTGTGCGGTGGAGAGATTATTTTTTTAAAATTATTTAAAAAATAAAACCCTTTTGGCCTTAATTAATTGATTTGATGGAGATGTGAGCAGTCGGGCGTTTTCTACTCTGGCTGAGAATCAATTCTTTTAACTGGTACGAGGCCTCTGAACTTGCCCAAGCCAGCGAGGTGTGGACCAGCAGCACAGGGCCTGGGCTGGGAAGGGCTTGTCCAGCTGGCGGACCTCTGTGAGGTCTTCATGAGACAGGCTTGGCTTGACCACACTGCCTCCTCTTTGACTGCATGACTGAACTTTGCCTCTGGGCCTTTGCACAGGCCCTCAGGAAAGTGGGCTCAGTGCCCTCCTTCCGTGAGTCCTTCACGTGGCGCCCCACCCCCAGACCCAGTTAGGGGGGAGCCCAGAGACGTTGATCCGGACACATCTGAGCGCGCTGACCAGCGGCTGGACTTGGAGCACGTTACCCTCTCGGCCTCAGCCACTTTCCGGAACATGACCCCGACAACCCCTCTGTGGTGTGATGAAGAATGTACCAGTCTTTGTCCCCAGTTCCAGGCACAGGTCTTCCAAAGGGCCTGGAATTTTGAGAGTGATAGGAAATCCTCTTTGTCATGCCAACGAGCTGCCCCGGGAGGGCTGGCCCCCACAAAGACTAACCACAGGGTTAAGGGTTGGAACCCGGGGCCAGCCAGAGGCCCAGGAGGGACGGAGAGGGAGTCTATCCTTTCTAGTAACACTGGAGTCAGAAGTATAGCACCGTCCTGATTCCGTGAGTCATTTCAGTGAATTGTCAAACCTGAGAGGGTCAGAAGAACCCCGGGGTGTGTGGCCAGCTGGTCAGAGTCGGGGTGGCGTGGGGACCCCTGGCTGGTGTCTGAAGTGGGGCAGTCTTGTGAAGGACTCAGTCCTTGATTTGTGGGGTCTGACGCTGACTTGGGGTGGCCAGTGTCAGCACTGAACTGTAGCTCGCACAGTTGCGGTGGGAACGGAAGACCCGTATTGGGTCGTTGTAAAGATTAAATGAGCTAATAAAGGTAAGAAGTCAGCCGACTCTCATGCCCAACACCAAAAACTCAGCAGATCGTAGCCCTGATATCTGACTGTTCGAACACAATGTCTTCTTCGGCTCCTTCCAAAGCCTGAACACCAGGACCGGTCCGGGCTTCCAAATGACTATGAGGTCTGGGGAAGGCCCAGCTGCCTCTTGGTCCTGTTTCCCCACCTGTGAAATGAAGACCCGACAAGGCCACTTCTAAGGTGGGCTCCAGCTCTAAAATCTACGATTGGGTATGCCAAATGTTACCTAAAAGTGCGCTTTTGAATCTCAAAAACGCAATAGTCCGTGGTGCTCTGGGCTTACTGCCTAATAACAGATTCTACTGCAAGAAAGGGATTCGTTTTCCTGGAAAATCCTAACTGACTAGCAGTGTGCACTGTCTCCTCTGGGGCCGGGGCTGAGGTTCAAACCCCACTCGGCTGCGCTCCAGGTGACAGCTCACCCAAACTGCAGGCAAAGCACCTGGAAAATCTCATGTTCCACAGCTCGCTCCATTCTTGAGAGCGAGCAAGAGCACGTCTGTTCTCACAGACTGGAGATACCCAGACCCGAGCAGCCAGGATTTGAGCGGGGACCTTCAGTGGCCCGAATGCCACATCCAGCCCGATTTCAAAATGCCATGCAAACCGTCCTAGACTGAATTGGGCTCTGCTGAGCGTGTTAAATGTATTTTGTTGCATGCCGATCCTTTTAAGTCCGTGACTGTGTGCTACTCAGATAACAGGAAGACTGCGTGCACCTGTGAAGTGCTGTGTCCCCAGATGCTTCCAAGCTCCTGCTGCCCACCCTCTCTTTCCCTGTTGCCTCTTCTTTGCTGCCAACCCCCACATCACATCGCCTTCTTTCTCTCCCCTGGCTCTTGGGCCCAACACTTCAAGACATTCTTTGCTTCTAGTTCTGGTTCATGCTGTACTGAGGGTCCAGTCCCGGCCTGGAGACGCGGACCCGGGATCTAGCTCTGGGCTCTGCTCTCTGGAGTCTTGCTTCACCTCTGACGGTGCAGTAGAGGGTCACAGGGCTTCTTTCTACCGGTTATGACTTGGCTCCCCCCAAAACAATGCAAATACTGTCAGAATCATGCCATCTCTGTGCTACGAGGATCTAGGGCATCTTCTGAAAACCCCCCTTTATTTACCATCGGGGAAGACGTGGTGCATACAGATGGGGTGGGGGCCGGGGGCAGCGCAGGCAGTGAAAGAGTTCCCCCAAGGCAGAACAAAGGGATAGACGTTTATTGAACATGCGGCAAGGGAGCAGCAGGCAGGACAGCAAAGGAGAGGCTGTCTGCTGTGAGGCAGTGGTGAGGGTTCTACAGTGACAGGGTGGAGTGAGGGCGTATCAGGACGGATGGAATTTTCCCTTTTCTGGTAATCTTAGGAACTACGTGTGCCTGGTTGTAATTGGCCAGTTAGGGCCTATGGCTATTTGGAGACGGGTCGCTTAATGAGCCTGTTTGCGTCTGCTGGTGGTGGCTGTGGGCCTTGGTGCCCTGCTTGGGTTCCAGTGCTCAAGCCTATGGCCTAAAAGCAGCCTCTACAGAAAGGACTTAAGGGGAACAGAGAGAACAACTTACCTGAGCAGATATCTTGCACATGGACAGCTGGGAGTTCAGGGCCCCCGAGACCACCCGCAGCCTCCCTCGTTCGCTAGGACTCAGAGCTCAGCAAAGCCACACAGTCCCGTGAGGACAGGCCATACAGCAAAAGGACACAGATGGAAATCAGCAGAGGGAGGAGGCGCATGGGGCCGGGTCCTGAGAGAAAAGGCGTGAGCCTCCGGGCGTCCTCTCCCAGTGCAGCTGTGTGGACAGGGCTCAGCTCTCCCAGAACGATGTGAGAACGCGCACAGCGTTGCCAACCAGGGACAAACGCCAGAGNACCGGGTCCTGAGAGACAAGGCGTGAGCCTCCGGGCGTCCTCTCCCAGTGCAGCTGTGCGGACAGGGCTCAGCTCTCCCAGAACGATGTGAGAACGCGCACAGCGTTGCCAACCAGGGACAAACGCCAGAGCCTTGGCGCTGTGTCTTCACTGGCTCTCCGTCGGCACTGACCTCCCCCGTGGCCGACCTCAGTGTGCAGTCCCCCTGAGTCAGGCAGATACCACGCCGGGCCCCAGGTCCACGAAGACGCTCTGCTCACACAGGACCTTCCAGGCACTCAGAGGGGAACTCCCGGGAGCCAGGACCAAGGGCTGAGCCTCTCCTCGAGCAAGGCTGACACTTTACGGCACAGAGGGGATCCCTTGGTCCTCATTTAGACCCTCTCCCTCCACACCAGAGCCTCTAGGCACACAGCACACACCCGGGAACACATGCTCGGCGTGCTGAAGGCATTACGGCCGGCTCTTATTTTCTCCGGCCTAATCAAACACGATTCCTTTCACTTCCCTCAGGGACGGTACCGATCCCATCTCCAGCAGCACCCTGGAGTCCGGGCCAAGGCAGAATGTCCCTGTGGAGCCAAAATCAGCATCATCCAGTTGCGTCCCTGTCAGCCAGCAGCCCCTGGGCCCCCCTCGCCGTCTGCCCACGTTAGCCCCTTCGCAGGCAGTTGGAACACCGAGAGTTTGGGTTTATGACCCACCCCACATTACAAGCGGCCGTTGGGGGGCAGAGGGCAGGGACAGAGCCAGGACAGAGGCGGACAAGAGGGAGGAGGGAGCTGAAAAAATACAAAATACTCAAGAAACCAAAGATCACGAGACTGGCACAACGTGCCCAGGGGCTAGGGGCTGAGAGTTCTTCACACAGCGGCCGCCACAGGTGCAATCCTAAGGAACCCGAGGGCGGTGATTCGTAGCCAGGGCATAATTCCTGAAACATCCAGAAGGGGGTCAGTGTGATTTATCGTTGGAGAAGGCTCGAAAGCGGGCCATGCGTCTTCAGGCGATGGCTGTTGTTGGTGGAAAGTTCCCCAGCCTGGGTACCAACGATCCCACCGGTGCAGTTACAAACATCCGTGAATGTGATCTACGCTCAGAGGCTTCTTCCGCCCCTCCTCCTTCTACCTGCACACCCCACGAGACCGGACGCAGGGCCCCCCCGGCATTTGCCTCCCAAGCACTGAATCCACTTCAGCTCCCAGGGCGGGCCAGCCCGGGCAGCCACGGTGAAGATCATTTCTGGACTACCCATGACCTTCTGACCTCAGGGAAGCTTGTGGGGGGTGGGGGGCTTGGGGGCCGTCTTGAAGAAAGCAGATTCTTAGAATCACAAAATGGGGTGGGTCTGGACATACCCTCGAGGCGCTGGAGGCACGGTCTTGGAGCCCACAGGTTACTGAACCTGGGTAGACCCTCGAGAGGGAATTCGCCTCCCGGGGGTTGAGCACAAAGTTCTCACTTCACTTTGAAGCTCTGGGGCTTTGATTCTCTGAAACAGACCCGGACTCTCAGACAGGAGCCAGGCCTGAGCCCAGAACAAGGACTGGCTGGAGAAACTGAGTCTGATGGGCTCCTCGCTTTGCCTGGGAGCGTGAGGCTGGCTTCCGGTCCGAGCTCATCCCGGATCTCGCTTCCCCGGCTCCTCACCTCCAGCCACACCTTCTCCTGCCAGCTCCTCTTCCAGCACTCACCCTGCCCTTCGGGCCTGGCTCCACGGGCCCCTGCCTCTGCCCTGGCCTCCCGTCCCCCCGCTCTGTCCACGCTGCTCCCCGACACGCAGGCCGAGCCCGTCCCCACCTGTGTGCCCCTAGCAGAACCCTCTCTGGCAAATTCCCATCACCTTCCCATCTGGTCCTAACCTTGCAGGCACCATAGACCAGAGAATCTGGCGACACCATCCACCAGGAAAGGGCCACCCGACAGCATCTCGCATGGGACCTCAGGGAGCCTCGGGTCTCCCCTAGGGCCTCTCTCAGGGTGCCTTTCATCTGAAGCACTGCACATGCTTCCGTGCCTGCCTCCCCAAATACACAGCGTCCCCCAGGCAGGCGCAGTGGCAGAACCACGTCGGAACCCGCGGCCCAGACTCAGTGCCGGGGGAACATCTGCCAGATGACCCAGTGAGGGCGGTGTCGATCGGCCAGTGTTCACTTGGGGAGAGATTTGCAGGCGGGCTCTTTGGGTGGAAAATGTCTTTAAAGGCCTGTGCCTGCACTTTGCCTGACGGGCCCAGGGCAATGAGCAGTGCGTACTTAGAATTGTGGGGGCCTGGTGCTAATGCCACCGTCGTGGCTCGCCTGTATGCTTTGCACAAGACGCTCTCGGTTATTCTTAGTCAAGAGTGCATCTATAAATAGTTTCCCCTTCTGTTCCAGCATGGCCAGGGAAGCCGAGTATTCTCACCTTTTAGCTCTTACTGTAATAACACATTTGGAGGGTAGCAGGCAGTCCTGCAAAGTAATTGCAGACACATGACCTCATCCTAACCTCCCAACAGCCCCGTGAAACAAGTGGGTAACAGCTCTCATCTCCAGCGGCAACACGGGGCCCCGGCAGGTTCCAGAGGTTAAATCATTCACGACACAGCCATCCCCGCTGTCTCTCCAAAGACCCTGTCCTTCTTCACAGCTCCCTGCCGGCCCTCCACCCCTCTTCCTCTGCCCTTGACCTCCTAGCTCACGGAATTTGCTGGCCATCCCAGCCCCCCATCCTCAAGACTAGACCTTCGAGAGCTGACTCTGCCCATCTTTTTCCAACCCCGCATTCAGCCATTTCCTGGTGGTAATTTGAAATGGGCCCTGGTGGGAGTTTTTGCATCATGGAGTGTGGCCAAGGCCTGGGGTCCAACCCCAGCTGGCTGTCCGGCTCCCTCTACCTTCCCATCTTGCCCTGGCCAGGGCCGGTCAGGGCCCTGGGGCTCTGGCCTCTCAGAGGGGAAGTGCAGGGCCGTGGGGGCCGGGCTGGGAAAGGCGGGTGCTGCGGCCCCGGGCAGAAAAAGCCTCTCTGGGAGACGGGAGACGGTGGGAGTCAGGAGCAGGAGTTGAACCGTGATGAGCCCTGGAGCTCATTTTCTCCCAGTTGAGCCCCCTTCAGAGCCTCCTTATAAATGCCAGTCAAACCTTGTGATTTTCATCTTTTATTATTCAGCGAGGGGAAGGCAGATTAAAAATACATGACGGCATTTTCCAGGTCGGATCGCTCAGCACGGCAAGGGTGTTTATCAAGGGTCCTTGTTCCTGCTGTGATGTCTGCAGAACGCAGCCCCGCTCCCCTCCCTCTCGGCCCCCCGGAGCCTGCCCCGCACACCCCCCCGCCCCGCCCGCCTCCGTGGGCCCCATCAGGCATCTGCTGTCTGGGAGACTGCAAGCCTGGCTCCTGCCAAAAGAGGGAAGGCCTTTGTGCTTTATTGAAAGAGACAGGATTTATTTTCATTTTCCTTTGCCTCCTGCGCTTTGAGGTTCCCTGAAGCCAGGGGATTCCGGAATAAGCAAAGAAACCAGATCCCCCATAAGAGTGGCTTTCTGGCTACTTGCCTGGGTAAGGATTAGCTTCCAGTCCTCTCCTGCTCTGCAATCTGCCTTCTCATTAGGCCCTGCTGATCCTCAGGTAGGTCGGCTCCCACACCCCCCTTCCATTTTGGGGACACTTCTAGGAATCTTGCTCTTCCTTTGTCCCGGGCTCACCTGCACCCCCAGCCCCCTGCTGAGGCCTCCCCCGAAGGTGCTTGGGTGTGCCTGAGGCAGGGGGTGCCTGGGGAAGGTGTGGGGTCTTCTGGAGCAGGAGTTCAGAGCTGCACACCCCACTCTACACGGCGGTGCTCTGGAACCAGTCAATTCCCTGTTTTGTGACATCACACCGGCAGCTTGAAATTGGTCGTGGTGGGAGCGTTTCCACTAGGGAAACACCAACACCACCTTTGGGGCTTTTATTTTGCCGGAGAGCCAGTTGTTCGGGGTTTACCAGCACACAGGCTCCCCTCCCCTCCCACAGGACCTAGCCCCCCTTCCAAAGAGAAGCAGAGAGGGCAAGGCGAGCTGGAACCACGAAGAGCCAGAGGGGGCATCTGCTTTTCTAGGTAACAGAGCTGGAACGTAAGGCTCCTGTCCAGGGAGCAGGCTTCTCTCTTTACCCAAACTGATGGGACCCGGGGCTCCTGAGCAAGGCTATACTTGCAGAGGCCCCCATAGGGGTGAGCTAGAGAGTGGTGAGGCCAGGGAGAGACACCTGTCACTTCCCTCAAAGGCAGGCTTTGGTCCGGTGTCCGTTCCCCTCGAAGACGGGGTGTCTGGGCCTAGGGTTTGGGAGCGGTGTGTAGGGGGTGTGATGGGGCACCTCTGACAGCTACTGGAGGTCCCACCTGGGGACCCAGCGGAGGATTAGGGTCTTGACCTCCAGTTTGGTCTTGTCCACCCTGGGCACCCTGGGAGGGCCCAGCAGAGAGATCGGGGCATGTCCAGAGACTGGACCAGGCCAGCCAGCCAACTGGGAAAGCAGGACCCAAGAGGGAAAGGGCATCTGGCACTCTGGCCCCTGTGGTCACACAGACCAGTGAACTGTCCTCGAGCAGGGAAGCACTAGCCACTTCCTGGACACGGCTGGCAGCTGGGTGCCGGCCCAGGTGAGAGACCTGCCCTGGTTCGTTCCAATGAAATGGAGGCTCTGGCCCTGCTCCCAGGAGGGCACAGCCCAGCAAAGTGATGACATCTCTAACCTCCTCTGTCTGTCCCCCCTTCAAATTAAAGGGGTTCTAAAGTCCAATTACAGCAGGAACACGTCGCTTCTTTTAACCAGAGAATCTGACTCTGCTCAAGGGATATTTGCAATTGCCTCCAGCCTCCCCTGAGCTAAAAAATTATATGCTTTCTCTCTTTGCTAAATTACCACATCCTCAGATTGGTGCTGAGGGGGTCCCCGCCGGAAAACCAAAGTGTCAACCCTTTTTGCAAACTCTAAGCCTATAATTGGTTTGGAGATACCAAGTGAATAGCTACAGAGGCTTCAAGGGGATTAATGTCAAGTAACACGTCCCCTTGATGGCGTGGGGAGCTGTCGTGTGGGCATAGGTGGTGGCAGGCGCTGTTAATCTCAGCCTGCGGTGCAGACACATCATTAGGATTCAGATTTGGGAACACTGTGTCCCGAGTCCCAAACCAGCCTGCACAGCTGAAGGGTGCTGCAGACCTCTTCCCTGCTGCCCTCTCTCCCTTCCTGCAGACAGGCTGGAACAGCACCAGGGCCGGCCGCACCTGCCCCTGCCTCTGAGTGGTGCTGGGCTGCAGTTTCCCCTGCCCAGAGAGCATTCCCTGAACAGAGTGGCCGTAAGCAGTCCGAGGACAAGCTTCTTCTCCTCCCCCGCCTTGAATGGGGTCTGGGTGTGCTGGGGACGAACAGGTCTCCAGGTCCAACACAGGGCTGCGTCTAGCTCATCAGTGACGTGGCTCAAGGCAAATCGTGCCACCATTCTGAGCCTCAGTGTACTCATTTGTAAAATGGGAAGAATGGGGGCGCCTGGGTGGCACAGCGGTTAAGCGTCTGCCTTCAGCTCAGGGTGTGATCCTGGCGTTCTGGGATCGAGCCCCACATCAGGCTCCTCTGCTATGAGCCTGCTTCTTCCTCTCCCACTCCCCCTGCTTGTGTTCCCTCTCTCGCTGGCTGTCTCTATCTCTGTCAAATAAATAAAATCTTTAAAAAAAATAAAATAAAATAAAATGGGAAGAATGTTTTCAGCAAGTCATGGCGAGGATGACATGGTTCCCCAATCACCCAGCCAAAGACCTATAGTACCCTAGATTCTTCCTAACTCCCTCCTACTGAGACACCCCACGACCCCTCAGGGTGTGTGCTCTCTTTCCCCGCGCCAAGTAATAAGCCCAGTCTGTTCAACTACAGGTGCGTTCCTGGTGGTCTTTGTTGGAGGACACGGCCCTGGCTACATTTCAAGGGTTCAGTGGTCACACGTGGCTAGTGGCTACTAAAAGGAGCTGCCTGGACATAGAACAATTCCATCGTTGTAGGAAGTGCTGTTGGGCAGCCCCGTTCCACACGAACTGATTCCAGATTCTGGCTGTGCAGTTATTCAGCTGTGAGAACGGAGCGCACCACGTAACCCCTTGAGCTTTGGGCTCCTGGTCTGTTAAATGGCAGTAAGAATCGCTGTCGGAGGATTACATGAGATAACACGTTAAGTACCCAACATCGTGCCTGGTGTGGTGTTTAAAAATACGACCACAGAGGCTTTGATACTCCCCCGTTCAAGAGGGGCAATTTCTTGGGGTGCCCGGGGGGCTCAGTCAGTCGAGCCTCTGACTGTTTCAGCTCAGGGAGTGACCCCATGAGTCATGGGATCTCATGGTGGAGCCCCAAGTCCAGCTCTGCACTCAGCAGGGAGTCTGTTTGAGATTCTCTCTGCCCCGCCCTCTGCCCCGCCCCACACACTCTCTAAGAGCAAGCAAGCAATCCTAAAAAAAAAAAAAGGAGCAACTTCTCTCCTCTTGAATGTGCCTGAACTTAGGGACTCACTTCTAACGGCTAGAATGTGGCAGAGCTGATGGTGTGTCTGTCGCTTGCAACGTCCTAAAGGGCGTTGTGGCTTCCTCCTTGACGTCCTCAAGGATCCCTCGCTCCGGGGGAAGTTGGCTGCCATGTGGTGAGGACAGCGAGTGGCCTTATGAAGACGTCAGCATGGCAAGAATCTGAGGCCTCCAGCCAACAACCGGGTGAGTGAACGGCCTAGAAGCTCCTTCTGCCCCAGTTAGATATTGCGCTAATGCGACTTTGGCCGACACCTTGACCACCACCCCCAGAGAGGCCTGGGGCCCCCACTGCCCAGCTAAGCTGCTTTCAGATTTCTGACCTTCAGAAACTTGGAGATAATAAATGCTTGCTATTTTAAGCCGCTAAGTTTTGCGGTCATTTGTTACGCGGCAACAGGTAACCGATACACATGGCTGGTGCTTCATTCCTGTTAGCCTTTCTGGCCTGCGTCCACAGAGCTGGTCCACGGGGAAAGCACCCAGGTTTGCACATGAGCAGTGCTGTCTGCATGGTCGTCCTCCTTACTGCTAATGAGGAACTCTGTCTTCTGGCCTTGATGTCAGCCCGAGTATGGGCAGTGTGGCCCCTCACGGTGCGGTCATGACTTGAAACACCAGCCAGGAAATGAGCAGGTGCTAGCAAGTCAGGGATCTGGGTGTCCAGGGCTTAGGACCAGCCCTTGGGTCCAGCCCACCCTGGAGGCCCCTTCCAGCCCCCAAGGACCTTTCCAACAGGACCTCAGTGTCACCCTGTGTCCACACTTCAGCCCTGAATGCACAGCAGGCTGCCCAGAGGGCTGAAGGTAGATTTGCACTGCAAGGAGGGGAGTTATGAGGTGGGAAAGGGAGTCCAAGAATACTCCTCTTCAGTGCCAGCCCTCCCTTAGCTCTGCCCTCCAAAATGTCACCTGTCCCAGCCTGGGCCCCAGGCCTCATCACCTAGGTGGCCTCCCTGCTTCCTGGGATACCACCTGCCAGGCAGATGGGCGATCGGAGATTTCACACCCCACCCCACACCACTCAGGGACCTGGATGGCTCAGGAACAGCAGACGACCCAGAACCCCCCTGCACCACTCAGCGGGGACCCCAGAAAGAACAAAGAGCACCTCCAAAGGTAAGAAGACTGGATGGGGCCAGCATGGCCCTCTGCCACAAGTTGCTTGAAGAGCCGTAGTGTGTAAGTGCCAGACCTGACTGTGCACAACCCCGGTTCTCTCTCGGAGCCCCAGGGCCAGGGAGGAAGGGTGATCCTGCCAGCAAGCACTTAACAAATTGGCCTGAAATGCCCCATGCCTGGCTCCCAGACCTCCCGGCACCCGGAGGGAGTGAAGACGGGAAAGCCCTGAACCTGGGCAAACAAATTAATGAAGGCTGAACTGAGCGCTCCGAAGAAGAGGCATGCTCTCCCGGGTGGGTACACGGTCTGGAGGCCGCCACCATATTCTGCCAGGCCCTTCCCATCAGCGCCTGATGGCTATGCAAAGCAGGGGGCCCCTCTCCTTCGAGTGAGTGAGAGTAAGCCGTCTACACCAGGGTTAACAATCTATATTTATGAGATGTGGCCAGCTGCTTCTGTGTTTCACATGTGTTTGTTAATGAGAGGTAACCTGAGGGTCAGGTTATTATGTAAATAACTCCAAGGAGGGGGGTGGAGGTGAACCCCCACCCCCCACCCCGCACCATGAGTCTGCAGCTTTCAGGAGGCCCTAATGGATATTGGGTCTTATCCCTTGTCTGTGCTCAGGCCTCACTTTACCAAGCAGAGGTTGGAAGGGACGGGTCTATCCCTATTTGGGCTCAAATGAGCCTCTTTTCCCTCCATTCCCACATGACCAGAGTAAATTCGAGTTCTCCTGCCTCCTCCCTCCCCCCTGCACCTGCTCCTGCAGCCCCAAGCAGACAGGGACGCTGTCTATAGGACCTTCTGTCTGTCTGCTGTCTGCAGTGTCCCAGGTGCAAACCCTCCCCACCCACCAGGCCCTGAACCAGCCTCAGCCTCTGGCTCCGAAATCACCATCCTAGGCCTCCCTAGAAAATGTGGAGAAAAAGGTTTGCCAAGGAGCAGTGGCTTCCAGAGTCCCAAGTGGGAGGGTGACCACAGACTGGAGGACATCAGCGAGCGGGGGAAGCAGGGGCGCCCCCAGCCCCTGCTGGAAGCCTGCAGCCCACCCCAAGAAGGGGCAGCCAGCTTCCTTGTGGGACGGCCTCACAGCCAGGAGCGGCAGAGCGACGCCAGACCGTCAGGGGAGGCCAGCCGTGTGTCCCTGCTGGGAGACGCTGGAGCTGGGCGACCAGGAGCAGTAGGGAAGGGGGGCCAGCGGGCGTGCAGAGGGCTCCCGGCTCCTCCGGGGGGTGGGGCTGGGATTTTTCCAGTGTCCCCAGCAGCCCGTACACCGGCGGGAGGCAGCCGCTCCCGGCTGCGGAGGACCGCCCTGCCCGGCCCTCACATCGTCTGTGCAAAGCCCGTGTCGCACTCCAAGCAGCGCGATGCTGCCCCGGGGGGCCTCTCTGCAAGCGCGGTGCTGCGTCCCCCAGACTTCCCTGGGTAAACAGAAGCTGAATATCATCACGTGCCCACATCACGCTCCGGCTCTGCCTTTGACTAGAGGGAGCATGCCGAAATGGTTGCACAGCTAGGTCCTCCAAATGGAACCGGAACCGAGGGCTCCCTCTCTCTGCACCCGCCGAGATAAAGCAGCCCGGTCCCGGGAGCTCCTGGGGGGTCGGCGTGAGCCGCTTGGGGCTCTGTGATTTACACCCGCATACAGGCACGTAGCAGACAGAGATGTTTTTGACTGTTAATTGTCACGTGCATACGGTTCTGGAGTGTCGGAGACACATCTCGTCAGAGGAAGGTGGGTGTTCCAATCTTTTCTGTCAGGAGCAGGGGTGGTGGGAAGCAGGACACTGGGGATGGTTTACAGGATGGACAAGGGGACGGGGACACAAATGAGCCCAGCGTGGCCTTCCTCTGCCCCTTCTCAGACATGGTGACAAAGGCCAATGCTGGAAGCTGCCACCGTTACCCACCTTCCCCCACCGCACTCTCCACGCACAGGAAGACCCCTCGACTTCTCTGTCCAAAGCTGAGGGGTGGCACCTCACCCTTGCTGGCCAACCTCGGAGCAGGTGTGCAGCTGGCGGCTGTGGCCGCACTCCCCAGTGGGATGGAGTCCCGTCCAAAGGAAACAGCTTCCTTCTTCCACGATGACAGAGTGATGACACAGTGTTGCTAACGGTGACATTGGCTGCATGCTACTGCACCAAGCCTCTGCCACACACCGCCCCATTTCACCCTTGCCGCGGCCCCTGACGCAGAGCACCGAGGAAGTGAGGTGCACAGAGACGGAAGGCCTGGAACCGCACTGTCCACACGCGGGGAGGGGGACTGCGGAGTCACGCCTGAGCTTCCTACCGCGAACAGGAAACTCCGAGGAAGGAAGCATGCTCCCCCAGGCGGTGGTTCGCTGTGCATCCATCAGACACCCCAAAAACCCTCCTTGAACGAGATGCTTGATACTCAGTGCACAGACTTCATCAGTATAGATCTTGCTTTCAAGTTCAACATGATGTATTATCTACTCTGCTTCCTCTCCGCCGTGCGGCCGCTAATCCACACTCCGTTTTCTCTTGTTCGTGGGAAGGTCTGTTCCGTCCCAACAACAAAGTGTGCGAGCTCGGGCAGCTCACTTCCCCTGGCTGGGTCGCAGCCTTTCCATCGGTAAGACAAAGGGCTTGTACGGTGCTCAGTGACAGAAGCCGGACACCAAAGGCCACGGACTGTATGATTCCGTTCCTGTGAAATGTCCGGAACAGGCAAATCCATAGGGAAAATCGATGAGTGTCTGCAGGTCTGGGGGAGGGGGAAGGGAGAGTCGCTGCTAATGGGGCTGGGGCCTCCCTTTGGGGTGACGGAAATGTTTGAGAACTAGGTAGAGGTCATGGTTGTACCACGGAGTGAATGCGCTAAGTGCCGCTGGACGGTACACTTGAAAGTGCTTCACTTTGTGTTTCGTGAATTTTATTTCCATTAAGAAACAAGAAGGGGATTTGGGTGGGGTGGCCCTTGCCCCCTCAAGTGTCATGTTCTATTCTTCTGTGTCGCCCCGCCACTGCCCCCTCCCTCCGCCAGCATCCCTACACACCATGACACCCTGGTGGAATGCCTCAATTGATGAAGTCAGAAACCTCGTGACTCAAGGTAAAGGTGCTACAGGAAGAGGGGACATGCTCCGGAACATCAGAGGAGGGTGGGCAGGGGCGCCTGGGTGGCACAGCGGTTAAGCGTCTGCCTTTGGCTCAGGGCGTGATCCCGGCGTTATGGGATCGAGCCCCACATCGGGCTCTTCTGCTATGAGCCTGCTTCTTCCTCTCCCACTCCCCCTGCTTGTGTTCCCTCTCTCGCTGGCTGTCTCTATCTCTGTCAAATAAATAAATAAAAAATCTTTAAAAAAAAAAAAAAAAGAGGAGGGTGGGCAGTGATGTGCCAGCATCATGTGAATGGCTATCTGAAGCGTGCTGGCTCGGCCGAGAGGTGGGTGGCCAGGAGAGGAGGGTGGCCAGAGCCAGGGTGGGAGAGGGTGTGCTCACTGTGCAGCCGGGGAGCAGGGGCCCCAGGCAGGGGGCAGGGGCAAAGGTGGAGGCCACAGCAGATATTCAGACTGGCCAGAGCCCGGGGAGGGAGGTAGGAAACAGCCCACATATTCTGGTTCTCCCCTATCACACCCTGGGGGACTCTGTGGAAAAGCATGACATTTTCCTTAAAAGATTAGGGCTCTGTCCCGAGACTTGCCTAATTCCCCTCAATGGCCCATTCGCATATACGAGAAACGCTTGTTGGACCTACATTTATACAGTGTTTTATGTCCAGGGACGTTTCTTAGGGAGCTCGTGGTAAATTTCTCCTGGAGACCCAGACCTTCGGATGTGAGGACTGCATCCTCCTCAAGCCCCGATTTCCCTTTAAAACTATGCAGTAAATGTGTGGGCGAAGGGTCCATGCTTCCAGAGCAAGGAAAGGGGCTCGGTAACCCCTGGGAAGGTCATGGGGCCCACCTGGACTGGAGCCACACCTCCATGGGCAAACCTGGAGGTAAAGGGGCCCTCACTTTGCCTGCTCCCTGGCAGTGACACCCCTCCCCCCCTGCAGGGGCCCTGACACCCACCCCTACCCGGCTGCAGAGGGGCGTGCTGCAGGCTCCGTCCCATGTAAAACATCCGTTGTCCATTTCTGCTACGATGAGGGTGACACACACAGTGATAGAAAATTTCGCACTCAGAAAAGCATGAAAAAGAAAGTCGAGATCCCCTCCCAGCTTTCCCTTTAGCACTTTGGGGAGCAACGGTCCTCATTCCTCATTTTTTAACAAGACACCTTTGCAGTGGGCCTGCAACTTAGGGAGCCAGTCCTGGTACAAGTTGCTAACAGCAAACTCGAGATCATACAATGTTCACACTATTGTAATGAGTTATCGGTCACCGTGGGCTGAATGTCCTGCCCTCCTGATTTAGGATGTGGGAATCTAAGCCTCCCAACGGCGGTGTCAGGAGGCGGGACCTTTGGGAGGTGAGAGGTCGTGACAGTGGAACCTTCATTAATGGGGCTCGTGCTCTTATAAATGAGACCCAAGAGAGCTCCCCTGCCCCTTCCTCCCTGTGAAGACACAGCCAGAAGACAGATGATGGCTGTCTGAACCAGGAAGGGAGCTGTCACCAGACACGAGACCCGAAAGCACCTTAATCTTGGACTTCCAGCCTCTAGAATCGTGAGAAACAAATTTCTTTAGTTTATAGCCACCCTGTCCGTGATAACTCATTTTAGCAGCCCGAACAGACTAAGACCTCCGTGTATTTATTTAAAACAGAACTTGTGGACTAATATACATGTGGTTTAAAAAACCCAAAATACATCGAAAATCCACCAGTCTGTCGGCACCTGCTGTCCCAGGGCAGTATGGGTATCTGGTAAGACACAGGCAAATAGGCAAATGAATGAATGGATCATACGCTGTTGGGGGCTTTGCAAGGTCATCAAGGCCCAGGGTTCCCAAGCTGTGTTCCAGGAGCTTAGGGTGGGTGTCAGGTGGGTGGGAGCTTGGTGTGCTGGAAGGGTCGTAGTGACGGGAGGTTGCCAGTCTCCCTAGTGCAATCAGAGAAGTTAGGAGTCTATCGATTATATGTAGTGGAGTTCCGAGCAATATTTGATTTGATAAAAGGGTTCCACTGCAAATGAACAGCCACAGCGGGCTTGCCCACCATATGCTTTTGTAAATAAAGTTTTATTGGAACACGCCACACCTGTTCATGCAGAGATCGCCTACGGCTGATTTCACTACGCCACGGGAGGAGGGAAGTTGCCACAGAGACTTTCTGGCTGCCCAAGCCTGAAGTTTTTGTTATCTGCCTCTTTACAGAAAAAGTGTGTACAACCCCTGATGTATTCAAATCCTCCCATTACATAGACGAGAAGGCTGAGCCCCAGAGAAGGACTCTAGATCACAAATTAAGATAATGGGAGATCTGGGAATAAAATTGCAGTCAAGGGAATTCCTGTGCATAGAGATTTCCAGAAGCCACCTTCTCCAACCCCCCACAGCTCACACCCAGGGAATAGCCAACCAGAAGACCTGTTTTCTACCTTTTTGAAAAGTCTACAGGTTTTCAACTCTGGCTCATCGTGTCCTCTCTTGGGGACCCTACGTAAGACACGGTACCAACTTCCATGGGTCTGAGGAGGGCACCGAAGAGAGAAAGGATGAGGTTGGACAACTAGACCTTCTGGTTCACATGGGTCTGAGGAGGGCACCGAAGAGAGAAAGGATGAGGTTGGACAACTAGTCCTTCTGGTTCACATGGAAACAGCCGCTGCCCCCTGGGCTTGGCCATGGGATCTGCCAGGGCCCCTCAGGAAGCACAGGTGAACGGGGGCTCAGGCAGCACAAATAATGAGCAGAGCTCGGATTTGCTGATGACGGGGAGACCTTCTGCGGAGTAACAACAAGAAGGAGCCACGCTTGCCCAACAGTACAGATGATCAGAGTAAGCGGGTGGACACGTCATTAACACCGGCTTGGCACTGTAATTTCATCCGAAGGGAATTCGTCAGCAAAAATGGAAAATAGATAAAAGCTTTGTAGCGTGTGGTTATAAGGAAGATGTGGGTTTCCGCTGGTGGTTGTGCCCTGCTGCCTAAGCAGACCCTGACAAGGGGTGGGGGGTGCCAAAGGTTCCAGCCTGGGGCATAAACACCCCTGCTTTGGGGACAGAGTTGTGAACAGAGAGACCTGTGTGGTTTTTAACTAGTGATTAAACCTTTCGCAGCATCTGTTTGCACATCTGTAATGTACGTTTTCCCCGAAGTGTCGTGAGCATGAGAAACTGCATTGGGCATTTGGCTGGAAGGAGTGGAAAACTCCGGTTCAAGTTAAAAGGGTTACTTCTACCAGCAGTAATCATGACATGAAGCTTTTTATAGCCCACTCTGAGGGAGGTCATCTTCCCAATGTCCATCCATTGCTGACATCTACCCCCTTCCACTACCAACTCAGCTCACTGCCTGCAGGGACATCTTCTGCACCAAAGGGGAAACACCCCTGGACCTCTCAGTGCTGTGCCCAGAGAAATGGGAAGGATGCCCCTCTGCTTTTCCACTGAGTCTGCACTGGGTTTGGGAGGGGCCCCTGCCTCTTTCTCATGCCATTCCCTCCTCCAGAAATGCCTTCCCCTCCTTCTGTCTGGCCCAAAACTACATAAGCCTCAAAACCCAGCAAAGAAGACTTTGCTTCCACTGCATCACAACTGTGGGGACAAGAATGCAGTCTCTGTGTGGACAGGGACCACTGTCCACCATCATTATCACCCCACAACCAAGCACAGCCCTGACATATGGCCAATGCCCAGTAAATGTGGGATGGATGGGTGGGTGGATGGCTAGATGGGGTGATAAATAGATGGATGGAGTGATGGATGGGGTGATGGATGGAGTGGTGGTGGTTGGATGGATGGATGGATGGAGTGATGGATGGGGTGGTGGATGGATGGGTGGAGTGATGGATGGATGGGTGGATGGATGGATGGAGTGATGGATGGATGGATGGATGGATGGATGGATGGAGTGATGGATGGGTGGATGGATGGGTGGAGTGATGGATGGATGGATGGATGGATGGATGGATGGATGGATGGAGTGATGGATGGATGGATGGATGGATGGATGGATGGAGTGATGGATGGCTGGTGATGGATGGATGGGGTGATGGCTGGATGGGTGGATGGATGGATGGAGTGATGGATGGATGGATGGATGGAGTGATGGATGGGTGGATGGATGGATGGAGTGATGGATGGATGGATGGAGTGATGGCTGGATGGGTGGATGGATGGATGGAGTGATGGATGGATGGATAGATGGATGGCTGGATGGGTGGATGGATGGATGGAGTGATGGTGGATAGGTAGGTGGAAGGATGGGTTGGTGACAGCACCTAGCAGAGAGAGTTAGTTCCTAGCTTTGGCAGCTCAGTGTCAGCAAAGGGGAGTAGGTCATCCCAACCCAAGGTGGCCCAGAGAATATTTGAGGGCCTCTCCCTCCAAGCCTCTCTGTCCTGTGCAGTGGCCTCCACTCCCCTGGAGACCATGAAAAATGACTTGACAACAGCCCAGAGGAAGCATGCCTCTTCAGGCTACAGCTTCCAAAATCTTCTCCTGTCATCGGAGCCTGCAAATAAAATGGTAACTATGCCTGGCAACCTCAGGATCAAAGGCAGCAAGAGAAAAGCAAAATCAAATTACCCTGGAAGGCAGCAGCCCCTGGAATAAGCACGGCTTGTGAAATTGAAAGCAGGAACACTGGACCCCGCCCCCCGCCCGCCAGCCTCTGGACCTTTAGAGCAGGGATGGAAAACTCCTCGGCTGAGTTAGGAGAAGCCAGGCCTCAGACGGCTTTGTTGGGCCCATACCATGCTTTCTAATTTTAAAATCTGGGTGCCAATATCTAAAATCGTATGCTTTCACATAAAAATCTAGTTGGTAGGTCTGGCTCCTCCAAAGAAACCAGATACCCCAGGTGATGCCAGGCCCACCCACTGGTAGCTGCCTGGCCCCAAAGGTGAGTGGACGTGCAGCGTTTCTGTTCACAGAGGACTCTGCTTCCCCTGGAGCACCATTCCACAGCTCCCATGATGTCTGGGTTTGGGAGGACCCTGTCTGGGATTTACCAGATGCTGACAACACAATCACTCTTCCTCCTGGCTTTCTCACACATCTGAACTTTCCGGGAGACCCCAGACCAGGATCAGGGTGCTAATTCCCTAACCCTGTGATTTGTCTGTCTGAAAACAGGAGGGCACTGGGGGCAACTGGGGTTCATCCGGGACCTGTTCTCAGCTTTCTGTCTCTGCTGACGTTGAGTCAAGGGTCACAGGGGGCCAAGGTGCGTCTTCTCCCCTTTGAGGAACAGAAGGGAAGCTGACGAGGGTCTCACCTAGCCCCTACCTACTCCAGCAGGTGGATTGAGGCCCCATTGCTCCTCCAACACTCAGGCTACCTTCCCTGCAGGCCGACAGCTGCCAACTTTGGACTCAGTTGGTGCAAGACCGGTTGCCAGGCAGAGGGAGGTGGAGAGAGGAGAGAGAGAGACCGGCAGGGCTGTTTGCACATGGATAATGCAGTGGGGTTTGTGTGCCGGGAGGAGTGCTGGTGAGGGCTGTTTGCTCTGGGAATGGTTAATCCTTGTTCAAATTTAGATCCTGAATCTTTAATGCAACTGTGTCAATGAAGAGTTGGCCACATCGCTCCGTACAGCTGGGCCCGACGTGCGGAGTAACTGACACGCTCCAGAGGTTCTGAAGGACACGGGAGAGTATTGGGATCCCCACCCCACATGCTCATGCTTCCAGGGACCCCTGGAACCTCCAACTTCCAGGAAGGTTGGCTCAGGGGGAGGAACAGATGAAAGCTTGACATGGCCAAATTTTGTAATGGGTGATGCTGACCAGGCTCTCTCTCCCATTCACTGGCTGAAGAAATCGTGGGGCTCTGGGTGGGGACCTCGTCTTGTTCAGTTTACAAGTATTTATTTTTGAAAGTAAGGTCTGGTGTTGGCTGGGAGTTAAGTGTCCGAAGCCAAGTTAAAGCCGTGCAGGCGGTGTCAACAGCGAAAGCCCCACATCAAGGGGACGACAGCCTGGAAGAGAAGGGCGCTCTCCGTGCAGAGGCTGGAGGACCAGAGGAAAAAGCAGGCCGGTGGGCCCTCTTCGGGTGGCCCCAAAAGGACCTCCAGGGGTCCCACCAGTGTGCGTTGTTGTTTGCCCAGCTTTCTGGCAGAAAAAAATCCCTGAGTTGTGGCGCCTGTCAATTCTCCTGGTGTAAACGCTCCCACTTCGGCCAAGGCCGAGCAGCTGATCTGAAGTCACTGGTCTGTACAAGACAGCACCAGCACAACACCGAAGCAGCCTGTGAGCTACCCTGAGCTCCATTCTCTTCTCCGCCGAGCTGCAAGCAGAGGACATAGAACACACGGAAAGAAAAGCAGGGTCTTCAACCAGGGAAACCAACAGCCAACACCATTGTCCAAGAGTGAAAGGGCAAGAGGGCCCAGAGGCCAATGCAAAGACAGAGCTACTGGGAAGCCCCCGGACATCCCGGCCCAAGGCAGCAAGGCTGGGGGACCTTGCAGAGCCCAGCTCAGGCTGCTCAAGTCCCCAGGGCGCAGGTGGGGGTGGGCCCAACGCAGAGGGGTCCGCTCCTGAAGGAAGAAGCCAATGCTGGCGCCGAGCCAGAAGAATGGTGGCCACTGAGGTTCCTTGTCTGTAAAATGGGGTGATCGTCACACGCCCTGCAGAGGGTTGTCACGGGAACTGCACAGGCTGATGCACTGAATGCTTGGCACAGTGCCCTGCACACAGGATGTGTTCACTCAACGGTCGCCCAACCATAAGGACGCGTGGGCTGTGTGGGGCAGGAGCCTGTGGAGAGGTAACTGGGAAGCGTGGCGCTGGTGGATGAGACACGTCTGAACATAACCCCACCACCCAGCCAGGGGCAGGGCGAGATGGATCTCAAGCCATGGGCACCCACACAGAGCTTGGAGGGCAGGGAGGGAATCGAGGACCTTTATGAAGACTGGTGGGGGGAGGCAGGCAGGACATCTGAGACTCGCAGGCACACAGCGGGGACAGGAAGGGACAAGGAAATCTAGAAGACCCAAATGAAAGAGTGAAAACGTGAGCAGGGAGAGGAGCACAGGTGTTCCTTGGGGAGCACAGAGACGGGGCTGCTTGTCGGCACAGCTCCGGGCCAGTCCTGACCACTCCCCAGACCAGACTTTCCCGGACGGACGGAAGGCCTTGGAAAACAGCAGTCTTCAGTAAGTTGACAGGTGTCCACCAAAGAGGGTCCAATGGCGACACCAGCCGGCCTCCTGGCACAGCTTCTCCACCTGCCGCCCCCCGGCTGAGTGACAGGGCTGCCCGGACTCGCTAGCCCTTGCTAGTGTATTAAGGGGTGCCAGTGAATCCATGTATGGTCCTTCCCAGATACCACTCTTACTCTTCAAGCAGGGTCTCCCAGTGGTCTTGCCAGAGGGAACAAGGAGCTGGCAATGTCAGCAGTCAGATGGTCCACTCAGGAGGCTGGAGCTCTTCCTTCCTGCCCTCTCTTCCCCTTTCTGGGCCTGAGGAGCCCCTCGGGAAGGAGCTCCGTGACGACGCACTGTGTTTGCAGCGTGGGTAGTCTCTGGCAGAGGGATTGGAGTCAGAGGCCGAGGAGCGAGAGTGACCGCCAGGCTCCTTAAGCAGGACAGCGCTGGGCTGGCCAGAATCATCACGAACACAGAATGGTGGGGCCCCAGGTCGGTGGGGGGGGTCCTCTTCCTACCTGGACGTGGGGCCGTGGTTCTGAGGGCTCTCAGATCGACTCTCGGATCTTTGATGGCCTCCCCTGGTTTGACCCTCGTCGCTCTGCTCACCGTGGGCCCAAGCAGAGGCCCAGGGAGAATTCCTTCTTACCCTCAGTGCCGAGGACGGCACCCCACCTCATGTCTTCAGATGATCCAAGGACGGAGGGCCTCCACCAGCCCATGCCCAGGCCTGGCAGCCTCCAGACCGGCCACCAGCATGCCGCTCCCTCAGCCCCCGGAGACTGGCCTTCAGCAAGTGTAGACTTCGCCCGCCCAGTCCTCTCGTTGACATGACTCAGGGCTAAAGGATCCGATTCAGTGAGGCTTCCAACGGCCCAGCCGGAGGCCATAAGCTCCAGCAAGGAATTTGTTTTACCTCAAACTGGGATGTTTAACCCCAGGAAGGAAAAAAACATCCCCGCTCACTCCCTTCCCCCGGCTCATCTCTCTCGTGCTTGTGTAGCTGGGCTGAGCTGACGGGCCATTAGCAGGGACGGTTGGATGGAGCCAGATTCTGTGTCGGGAAATGGCATCTCTGGTGGCCACTTAAGAGAAAGTGAAGTGTGAGCAAGGCAGGGGCTGAGGCTCTTCCCCTGCACTGCAGGGGGGTGGGGAGGGGGTGGTTCCGGCGTCAGGCACACAGGTACCAGCGGGGGACCAGCCTGTCGCAGCCGTGCACACGTGAACCTCGGCCGCGCCCCGAGGGAGGCGTGGAGCACACGTCAGTCCTGGTCCACAGGCCAGCCTACGAGTGGGCAGCCTCAGCAGTCCCAGAGACGTACCCAGAATTCTGCGTGTTTGAAGAGGCAGAGCGACCTTGAGGTCAAGGATTTTGTCCCATGGCACGGGATCTGGACAGACCCAGATCTGGCCCTGCTATTTACTCACTGTGTGGCTTTAGGCAAGTGACTTAATCTCTCTGAGCCTTGGATCCTGGTCTGTAAAATGGGGATAATAAGGCAGCCTTCCCCACCATGTGATTTTGAGAGTTGAGTAAGACCCAGTTGAGTGCCCAGCACCAAGGCCGACGTTCAGCAGGGCTCAGGAGATGGGAAAGATGCTGGTTACGAAGGAGGAAGAAGAGAACTCATTCTGGATATTCTCCTCGCCTGTGACCCAGCTGCCCCATCCCGGTATGTCCACAGAGGGGACACCTTGCAGATGAGGATCTGGAGACATACACAAGAATATTTATAGTGACTTCTAGCAAAACACCGGGAAGGCGGGGCCAAAAGTCCATCAGTAGAAGGATGGATACATAAATTGCTCTATATTCGCCGATGGAGTGTTACATAGCTTCAGCAATGCATGGACTCCTGCCACGTGCCGTGACCTGGGCGATTCCCTTGCAAGGGAGCCCTGAATGATGAGTTAGCCAAACCGAAACAAAAGCCAAGATCCTGACCAGAGCATGCATCGTGCAGTCTATCTTTTTAAGAAAACTAAAAAACAAAAAAACAAAACAAAAAAACCAAGCAAAACAAATATCACAATGTTGATGAGTGCATTTCTAGGGAGAAAACTCTTTGAAAATCCAGGTATGATGAACACAGAATTCAGGGCTGCCCCTGAGCACTGCCCCTGGGGGAGGCAGGGCTGGCAGGGAAGGCCACAGGGGAGACCAGTGGTGTTGGTGAGAACCCTGTACTTTCAGAGGCTTTGCAGCTTTCCTTCCATTCTATGTTTCCCATCTATGTGACACACATTCTTTTCCATGTATCAAGATGATTTTTGTTAAGGTCATGAGAAAAGATGGTTTAGAAAGCCCTCATTCTGGCTTGCAAATAAGGGCTTGGGGAGGGAGCAAATGGGACTCTCTCACCCTGGGGCTGGGGGGACGTAAAGGACCCGTCACTTTGGAAAGGAGTTTGGTAGTTTCTTATAAAGCTTAATATCCACTTACTGGATGACCCGGCGATTCCATCCCTTGGTATTTACCCAAGAGAAAGGAAAACATATGTTCGTACAGAGACCTGTAGGCATATATTCATGGCAGCTTTATTCATAATAGCCAAAAACTGGAACCAGCCCAGCTGTCCTTCAACAGGTGGAGGGAAAAATACACTGAGGTCTGTCCATTCAGCGGGGTGCTATTCAGCAGTAAAAAGGCAGAGCCGCTAGAACACACGGCTGCCTGACGGATGGACGGCCAAACCGCTACGCTGAGCGAACGCGGCCAGACTCAAGGGGTTGCGTACTGGAAGCTTCCACTTATAAGAAATTCTAGATGAAGCCCACTATAGAGGGAGAGATAGCAGGGCAATGTTGCCAGGGTGTGCTTCCCGGGATGGGAGAGGGAGTGGAGTCCCTGGTGTCTAAATCCTGAGCCCAGGCTGATCCCGGCTGACAGGGGAGCCCATCCCAGACTGTACAAGGTGTCCTGGGCTGTGCTCCACCAGGAGACCCCAGGGGTCTTCCTTCCAGCCGCAGCTATCAGTCTACCTGCCCCCACCCCCAGCCCACCTGGCTGCAGCCGGGGCCCTTGCCGTGTACTTGCGGTGTGCTTGCAGTGCTCGGGGTCAATAGCCTTGTGTCCAAGCCTACAGAGACCTCAGACCCCCTCCCTACCTCAGAATACCCATCTGTCACCTCGTGACTCAGCCCTACCTCATGCCCCAGGTCACAGAGTCTTGCCTAGTCCTTGCAAGACCTCTCAGGGGCCACAGTCCAGTACTCACCCTCTGGCTGGGTCCTGCCACCTGGGGCCACACCTGATTCCATATGACTTGGTCTGGTTCCTACCAGAGACCCTCCAAAGGTGGCCTGTGCCCATCTTTACCTCCCCTTCAACTTCCTGCCAGGACGTCCTGACCACCCCCCCCCCGTCCCCCGCAGCCTGGAGCCTGGCTCAGCCCGGCCCCAACCAGTCCTCACTCCCTCTCGCTCTGCGGCAGCAAGACCAGCTCCGCCCTTCTCATAACCTTCCTGGCCTTGCCCTCCGTGACCACTGGGCCGAGCCCCCATCCCCAACCTGGCGATGGCACTTCTCCGGCATCGGGGCTTGTACGGAAGGGTCTGAAGTCAGACGCACAGACCGCAGAGCCTGCCCATGGCACCTGTGGGCGCTCGGAGCTGGTTTCCAAGCACGTGCACCAGGACTGAGGATGCTCCAAGAGCCTCTGCAGAGGGCGTGCCCGCGAGGTTCTTACGATGCCCGGGCGGAGCAGACGCACCCCGGGACCCCCACCAGAGTGCGTGTGTCCCCAGAGCGCTGCCCCTGGCCTCACCTGCTCCTGTGTAGTCTCCATCTGGCTCACACAGAGCCAGTCAGTTTGGCTAGCTTTCCCTTGAGCTGCCAGGGCAGGCAGGGTGTTTGCGGGCCCCCAGGGCATCGGGGCGGTGGGGGAGGAAGCAGACATTTGCAAGAGGCCTGGGGGCCTGACAAGGCTGGGGGGGGGGCCACGTAAGCCGTAAGCTCGTAAGCTCGCTCTGCCTCTCGGTCAAGCACAAGCCGGCTGCTGCCGCACTTAACCTCTTTGCGGCTGGGAGCGGCCCGTCACAGGGGAGACTCCACTGAAAGCACCAAGGTGTCTAGAATAGTGATTATCTCCAAAATTGGGCCTTTTAGCAATTATTCCTAGGGAACATTCCCCGTAGAGATGGCTCCCTTTTTAAAGCAACTGTGGGGCGTGGGGAGTGGTCTCTGCACCGGAGAGGGAGTTTCCCAGCATCCTCTGGGCTATGATGGGTCAATGACAGGGCATGGCTTTCCCTGGAGAACAGGAGGTAGGCTCTGCCTGGGCTTTCTTCCCAGAAGAGCTAAGTTTCGGTGACTCCCAGACTCTGGCCAGGTCATAGAATGCTAGAAGTCAGAGAGGGCACCTTTGGGCTCAGAACCCAACACTTGCTGGTTCTGGGGCTCTGAGCAAATGCCTGCCTCTCTGTCTCGTCCGCATCTGTGAAGTGGGATGAAAACCTCACGGGTTCCTGGGAAGACCAGATGAGATAAGATGAGAAAGTACTTTGTAACCTCTCAGGCACCAGACCCATGATACACGGCCATGACATGACGGTAATGGCATGTTCCAGAACATTCCTATTTAAACTCCAGCCCCTTCCCTGGTGTAGGGCCTTCTGCATGTTAGCATTGACTGTGGATGGCCAGGTATTCAAAAACAAACAGGCCTCACAGAGACTCAGGGCAAAGGTTGGCACCGTGCTTCTGGCCTTCCGTGGCCAGGAAGGTGAGATTCTGGCCAAGTCATTAACCACGTGGGCCTCTGGCTTCCTCACTGGAAACGTGGCGATCGTAGTCACTGGCTGGTTTATGGCCCAGAGAAGGCGGGAAGATGGCCTGTGATGGCCCCAGCCCCAGTGTGTCATGAGCCTAAAAACCTCTCCACGTTTCACGCGGAAAGTCCCCAGGACAAAGTCAGGACCCGCACGGCCACCAGCTCAAGGCCCCTCCCTCCCTAAACGACACCTGGAGGTCATTCGGAGCGAGAGGTGCGTTTCCTAAGATCACGCAGCCAAGTGTGGTCATGTGCCATAACACCCAGGCCCCTTGTCTTCCGAGGCTTGTATCAACGTCCACACTTGGGCGAGTATCATCGCGGCAACTTTTCACTGAAATGTATTAAGAATGTACCGTATGCCGGGCACTGTTCTGGACACTTCTCATGTATCATCACAGTGAATCCTCGCAGTAGCCCTACACAGGCCGTCGTTGCTGCGACTGCTATTGCTGAGCTTCCTGTTTAACAGATGAGGAAGTAGGCACAGAGAGGTTGAGAGATCTCCCCAAGATCACACAGCAATATGGACCCAGGTGTGTGTCCCTGCAAAGCATGTGGTCTAAGCACTACGGCACGCTGCCTCCCTACCCGGCTTCCCCTTGTGGCCACTCCGGCAGGTCGGTTCATCCAGGCGCTTTAGCTGGCGGGGGGCGGGGGGGGAACACATGACAAGTGTCTGTCACCGCTGATGTGGGCTTTCTGGAGTCCTTCAGGATCGGCCCTTCCTCCCCTGCCTCTGCCCACCCCTCAGCCTCTCTGCCATCCACCCTGCCACCCCTGCCCCCACACAGCCGCTTCACCCTGGTGTCTGCCCCTTCTCTCCCGAGGTCCTGTTTCCATGGGGAGTGTCCAGGCTGGGGAGAGGGATGTGGTATTGCTGCCTCTCAGATCGCGGGTCTGCTCGGCAGGGCGTCCTAAGCCCACACACTGCACCAGCTACTGCTCCGTGCAGCCATGGAGCAGCGGGGCGGGGGGGGGCTGCCTTCAGGGAGCTGGTGTTCCAGAAGGGTGCCCGGTTCCCCACCGCCCAAGACGGATGCTGGCCTCCAGGAGACAGGATGGTGGGAGGGCCGGAGCCAGGGTGCCCGGCTGCTCTTCCAGCACGAACGGGGCGCGGGAAAGCGTGAGCCCTGGGTAGGAGAGGAGGACTCGGAGCCAAGCAGGCAGCAGGCAGGATAAAGCATAAGCGTAGCCCGGTGATGCGGCCGCGCTCTGCGTGCAGAGCTGGCCAGGATGGCCTGGGCCCCGGGGGCCCCCGAAGCTGATGGGCATGGCCTCCATGGGGCGATGGAACGGACCGGCCCCTGTGTGTGGGCAACGCTCCGCACTGAGGCTGGGAGAGGCCGAAGGACCAATGGCAGAGGCGGCGGCGGATTCCTGCCCGGCAACAGCTGCCAAGCCTCGGCCGGAAGTCGCCCCTCCCACATCCTCTCAGTGCCCTGGCTTTGCAAGCACAGGAGACTGCCAGCCTGGGCTCCAGAGCTCCGCGAGCGAAGAGCCGGCTCGCTGCATGGGGTTGTGCGAGCGAGCGGCCGTGCATGCTGTCCTACTGGCGAGCAGCGCCTGAAGTCCGGCCAGGAGATGCCCACTCTCCAGGGCCCACGGCGGGGGATGGGGAGGCACTGGCCGCTGAGAGCCCACGGCCTGCAGGTGCAGAGAATCCACTGCTGGGTGCCCCGGAAAGCTGGCAGGAGTGTCACTGTGTCTGCCCAGCCACAGCCGGCTGACTCTACCGGCAGAAGCCCGACCGCGGGGCTCTGCTCCAGACCCTCCCCTGGAAGACTCCTCCCGTTCAGGCAGGGCACTGGGCCCAGGGCCCCAGGAAGGGGCCTGCCCTTGATGGTCCAGGACCAGAGCCGTGTTCTCCTGTAGCTCCCCCTCCCCACCCCTGCCAAAGGATGCCGTCTTCCCTCCCCCGGAGGGCCTAAGGACACAGATAAAACTCTCCTCTGTCCCCACTTTTTCTCCCAAATATTTTTTGGTCCATGGAGACTAGAGAGCCCCAGAGTAAGGACCCAGCACCCCATGCAGGAGGAGTCTGGGGGGCAGAAGAGCCACAAAAAGCATTTTCCCCTTCAGAAGGTGCAGTTAGGCACGGTGGGCTTGCTGTGGGCCATGGGGTGGGGGTAGACCCCCAAATGCATACCTTGGAGAACCTGGTGTATCACTGAGCAGGGCTGCTAGACTCCAACAAGCAGTGGCTTTAGAGTCAAAAAGCCAGTTCATTCCTTCACTCAGGGCCCACAGCACATCCCCATTCTGGAGATGCATCTAGCCTAGAGGAGCACGGGGGAGCCCAGTATGGGGTCCTGGGGAGGCCTGCACGCCAGGGTCAACATGTTTTCCCAGCTGGAACCTGGGGTACATCAGTCAAAGGGTTTGCTCTGATGTGAAAAGCACCGTAAGGCATTGCAACTAAGCTAGATCTGGCCGCGAGTTCATGGAGACCCCCACTGAAACAAGCACAAGTGCGGGAAATCAGCACGCTCTGGGGCCTGCGTCTTGGGTGCTCGAGATGCCCACGGAGGGGCCCCGTGCATGCCCAACTGGGACAGGATGGTTCGGGCCACCAGGGACAGAGCCCCCACCAAGGCTTCCCTTCCTGGACTCCATGTAGCCCCTCCCTGTGTCTGTCTTTGCGGCCAGACCTGCCAGGTCCCCCATCCATGGGTCAGCACCCTGCCTGTCCTCCTGCGGCGACACGGCAGGGGTCCCTGCTGTGTAGGAGGTCCCTGAGGGCAGGCTCTCCCTTGGGCTTTTCTGTGTCTTTCTCTGGACTCAGTGCGGGAGCCACCCAGCAGCTCTGGGTGGTCCACAGAGGGTTGACCATCTTGCATATGGGAAGGAGGTTCACTCCACATGGTTGCAATGAGGGGTACTTAGACTGATAGCAGGTGGGACAAAGACAGGAGATGAGAGGGATGGCAGTCACTCCACCCCTGCCCCTCTAACAAGCTCCCTCTCTCCCCCCACTTCCTCCTGGAAAGAGAGACTTTGGTCAGTGGGGGTCTCAGGGAACACCCCGACCACTCACCCCCACCCTCACTCACAGAGCAACCCTCTCTGTGCCCAGACCTCTCAGATCCAGGCAGGTCGGTTTATTGCTGATTGATCATCCAACCAGGGATGCTCGGTTTGGGCGGGTGTGGCCACGTGGGGGCCAGGCTATAAGGTGAATGCGCTGGGCGCAGGGGGCTCACACACACTGCCCCTCTTCTATGGGGAGCTCTGAGGTTGGCTCTGAGATGGAAAGCACTTTGAAATTCGACCCTCTGCCAGCTCCCCCAAATTCAGGCAGAGTAGAGGAGGAAGCAGAGTGCCTGCCAGGGACCTCGCTCACCTGCTGTCAGCACCCCAGCCCCCTCGTCCCCCTCACTGACCCCCTCTCTGCTCCAGGATCCATGGGGCACATGCTGTGTGGACCTCTCCCCCGCTCTCTCCGGAGCTCTCTGCCTCGCTGACTTAGAATGGTAACAGCACAAGCGGGGGTTTTTCTCTCTCTTTTAGTCAAAATCAATGACAATGACAGAGTTATAAGGCGAGCCGTGGGGAGGAAGAAGAAAGCGCCTGGTGTCAAAATTGATGCAGGAGGCAGTTAGAGGAACCTATTAGGATTTCAGTTGCCTTAGGGTGTGCTGCTCAGCACAGAGCGGCGTGATATCAGCGAAACCCACTGGCAGGCAGGCCGCCTTCTTCCCCTGCGCACCTGTCATTAATGTGGAAGGCGGAACATCGCAGGTATTAGTCCGGGGGGCACATGGTGGAGATGGTTCAGTCACACGAGGGGGACGAGGGGGACGGGAGAGCGCTATCAGGAACCTAAAAATGCAGTCTTGGTGGGGGAGAAAGGGGAGCCCCGAGTTGGCAGCTGGGGTGTTTCTGGGTATCTTGGGGCCTCCGGGAGGACAGAGTCAGTGCCACACACAGGGGCTGATCCTTGCAGGTAGACGGAAGCCTGGATGGACAAAGGTTGAAGCAAGGCTGGCCAGCTGCTGCCAGTGGGGTCCCTTTGTTTCTCTCTTGGCAGGAAGCCAGCACACCAAGCAAGACCACCCCCAGGACTCACCACGCTCCTCCCCCTGAGCTGCACTGGCTCCCATGTTCCCCGACAGAGAGGAAGGCCAATGGGCGTGAGGGGGTTATTGGGCCCCCACTGTCTGTTGAGGCGAGATCAGGGTAGCTCGGGTCTTGTGGTCTTGACCGTGATGACCCGGATGGGCACAGGGGATGCCTGCCTCACAGAGACGGAAGGACCAGCACCCTCGTGGGGGTGTGGGGAGCGAGGTGATGGGCCTTAAAGTAAATAGCTGAAAACAGTTCCTTCCTCCCCGGCACGCACCATGCCCACCCTCATCAGGTGACTTGTGGGAGCCCCTGCCAGACACCTCGCCATCGGGGTGCTGGGGGTGGGTCCTATCCCTGAGGCTGAAGGGACTGGCCGGGTACGCGTCCACTGTGTGCCCAGCTCCGGCCAGGCTTCCCTGGGCTGCCTCGCTGAATCTTCACGGCCACCTCGCGAAGGGGGTTTCTTGCCTCCATTTCATTGATTCTAAGGAGGCTGGGAGGCAGACAAGGTCAAGAACCTGCCGGGGGTTCACAGAGCTCGAGGCAAGTGGCAGAGCTCCAATTTGAACCCAACGCCTTCGGAGTTTGCTCTCTTCCCCCCAGACCATCCAATTGTCTCAGAACCAAAATCTGTAACTCGGCATGACTCACCCCATCACGGCCCAGATGGGGGCATCCCTGGCCACCCTGTGACAGGGGCTGCCCCCTTTGCCTGCACAGATTTCTGGGGTAGTGCCCGTCCTTGCCCCAGGGGAAATGCAAGGAGAGCAGAGAGGGCAGGGACGGATTTGGTGTGGGATCACGTGTGGCTGATATTCCCGTTAAATAACTACATTTTGCTAATTGGATTACTCAGACAGTATAATATACCACTGGATTTCCAACACGATGCTAATAAATTGTGTGAAGAACTTAATCATGTTAGCATCCCAAAAGCTTGTAAGAGATGAAATTAGAAAATCAGGCAAAGTTGTCATCCAGGGCTGCAGTGAGGCTTTCAGACCCGCGAGCCTTCCATGAGCTTCCCTGCGCCGGGCAGCCATGTGCCCCTGGACCCTGGGGGCGGCGAGGGGGTGGCAGAGAAAGGTCGGGGAGCATGGGCACTCTGCCAGAAAGTGAGAGTCATCGACAGTACCAGGGGGCTGGTCCCTGCAAGGGACTCAGGGGATGGAGGCGGTGCAGGGAAGGGAGGAAGGTTCGTCGGTGGGCAACGGCCGCCCCCTTCATCCACAGGAAGTCTGCGGTGAGGGCCGGGCAGGGCCAGGCGGCCGTGGTTCCCTGAATGGACAACAGGGCCCGGGCCGTGGCAGCCATCTCCCTGCTCACTGCCTATCCTCTCGCCAGAGAATCGCCGCTTCCAGGTGCCTTTTAAGATGTGTGTTTCTACCCACATCTTCCTTCACACAGAGGGACTCCGGGCCGTGGCAGCCACAGAGCGGTTGTGGGAAGGGCCTGCGGTTTTGAGCTGGGTGCCTGAGACCAGGCCCTGTCCTGTGCATCAACCCCCTTCCCGGGGGGTTCCAGAGACAGATGCCCCTCTTCCCCTCTCCTCTCCGGAAGCAGGGTGGTCGGTGTTTAATTAACACTGGTAGTAGACGTGGCAAGTGAAGACCAGGACCTAAGCGCTAACAACGTCTGCATCGTGGTCTCGGCCCCCGGCCCCCCAGGCGGGGGTGCGGGACAGGAGTTCTGCAGGAAAGACAATAAAGCCTGCCATCCCACCAAGCGCACAGAGGTCAAAATAGAAGGCAGGCCCTTCAAACGGCACGCACACACATGCACACGCACACACACGCGTTCACGTGCTCGCGGGCGCACACACATCTGAAATCAGCCCACAAACAGGGGCATGTCTTCAATGACCGGAACCTCATTAAAATAATAACTGGTTTCTGTGGCAGCTTGCCAGCTATTAATGCAAATGTTTCTCTAACTCTCCAGGTTCGAGAGCAACAGTTCATACAATTCTAATTAGCATAACAAAATCCAGTTAAAAAGGGGGTAAAAAGAATCTCCTTGTTTGATGCTTCCTGGTAATTAGCAAGAACAATTACCACAGCATCCGGGATCTTCAGCCCCAAAGATGCCAGCGCCCCACTCGAGCACATCAGCAGTCGATTTCAAGAAGTCCCACGAAGGCCATCGTGCGGGATGCTCACCCCACGCCTGACACACGGGCTTGCGAGCGAGGCGCACACCTGCCTCTGCACCCCGCCCATGTCACCCCTAGACCCAAGCAGCCTACTTCCCACCCTTACACATGCCCGCAGGCACACGCCTATTCACACACGCCTTACCCAGGAGCTCGCAGACCGAACCATCCATTCATGCCACGGGAGTCAGTGGTGCCCACGGGGGACCAGACCTTCTGCTTCGTGCCCCGCCCCGCAAGCATCTTGTTCAGTTTCTTCAAGACACTCACAGCGCTGACCTGGGTGCCTGGTGAAGATGCACGACGAGACTGCCCCTGTCTTCGAGCACGTCGTGTCCCATGTGCACGGGATATATCCCAGGGACAAAGCTCGTGCACAGCTCAAAGGGTGCCTATCTCTTCTGCATGGGCAGGTGAGCAGAGGTCAGAAGAGCAGAAATAACACGACGTGGGCACCAGGAGATAAAGTCCCGGCCAGAGACTTCAGGGGACCCTCGGCGGGGCCGTGGCACCGTGCAGGAAGGACACAGCAGGAGGCGGGGCCAAGGAAGCAGGTGGCGGAAGGGTTAGAGCAGGTCTGAGGGGGAGCCTTTGCGGCAGGCCAGAAGGAGCCAGGAAGGACGCCACTGTCCTCTCCAGGTGAGGGGGAGCAGGACAGTGGACCCAGATCCAGACAGGAATGAGGGATAGGAGGGGAAGGAGAAGGAAAAAAAGTCCAGAGGGACAGTGGGGGTGTGAGGAGGTGTGGGCTGGGGGAGGACCAGAGTGACGGGGTGGTGTGAGGTCACCTGAGGTGGGAGGCCCTGGGAAGAAACACCCTCTCCCATCACTTAACTCATTCACGTGGGGTGCAGTCTATTCAGAGCTAGGCCACCGTCTCTGCCAGCTCCCTGGGGGACGGACGCACACACACACACACACACACACTGTCACACGCATGCTGGGCTCACGCACCCTGCTTCCTGGGCACCAGAATAGGAAGCCTAATGTCGTGAACTGAGTGGCCGCCCCATCTCCGCCTGGGGAACAGACACCCTGGCGGAAAGGTAGCCTGAGGAGTCCCAACCGCAGCCCTAGCCTCCCTTTCCGACGCTTCACCATTGAACCTCCCTCCCGACTGACCCAAATCCGTTCGCACCTGCACAAGCTGATCTTATCAGGTGCCCGGGGGAGTGGGGATAACCGGGCATCTTCTTCCCCTGTAAGAGCCCTGGAGCGCCACCCCCGGACTTCCGTTGTGCTCTTCGCCCCTCTGCTGGGCACCTAAGCGCTGTTCCTGCCTGCAAGGTCCTGGCAGCAGGCGGGCGGGCGGGCTCTGCCTCTGGACTTTCAGAGGGCCTGATCTCGCTCTGCGCTCCGGTCTGGAAGACGGAGGTCGTGGGGAGCAACTCACATAATTGACTTGCAAAGTGAAGGCTGAACTTCAAGTGTTCCTTCATGTCCTACATTGTCTATTCCCATCTTTGTTCCCTGGAGAAAGGGGAAGACAGGGCCGATGGTCCTTCAGGAGGGCTTCCTCGTGGTGCCCTTCTCTGCTCCTAACGCAAGGCTCTCAGGTGTACGTTGAATGAATGAATGAATGAATGAATGAATGAATGAACGAACTAATAAATGAACCAAGCAGTCTCCTGCCTCCCCCTCTCCTCTGGTTATAAGGTGTGCCCAGCACTCTCTCATTTATAAGCATTTGCAGCTCCATCACCACATTCATGCTGTGCAAGCATTGTGATGCATTTCTAGTCTAGAACAAGGGCATGGAAAATCCTAGTTTCCTTTGACTTCTTCATGTTTGTGTCTCTCCTTTGAGATTGACGTTCTTGACATGATCATCTGATGACATCTTTGTGGAGTGGGAAAGCCTGAGGGGACGACAAATCCATTCGAATGCCACCATTGTCCCATCGGCAGTCCAGCCCTGGAAGCACAGGTGCGCCTGGGTGGCCAGAGAGAAGGAATGGCCAATGCGGTCAGCGAGGCCAGAGGAATCCATAGGTAAAGAGAAGTCGCAGTGACAATTACAGATACCAGGCAGCGATGCTATTTATTGCAACCCAAAGGTAAGATAATAATGTGAGTAATTTAAGCCCCAGGCTCTGGATTGGAATCTACAAGCAATAGGAACAGAAAGGAAGGGAAGGGGAGAGGGGGGAAGGGGAGGCAGGAGTGTCTGCCAAAGGCAGCAGTGTATGTAAAGCTCAGAGGGCAGGGAAAGCTCAGAGAAATGCAGCGTGAGCAGAGTAAGGAACAGGGAACCGGAGGGAAGTGAACAGACCGCAGAGGCAGCTTGCAGGGATGAAGGTAGCTGCTTCCCAGAGCCAGCTTCCACCTGCGTGCCGGATCCGATTTTTACATCATGGGGAATTTTGTGGACTGGTTGCTAAATCGCGCCATTTTAAAAAATTCAATTATGTAAACTTACAATTAAAGAAATTTTGTTTAAAAGAAGGATCGTAAAAACTCGAAACTCCCCACTTACTAATTATTTCACTACATTTGATTATTAGCTACACTCTTGAGATAATTTGTATTTCTTGCATCTGTATGCTGGAAACATTATATAATGGCGACTACCACACCTTTCTTTCCAGCTCCCTGCTCAATGATGTCATGCTGTTAGTCTGAAATTGGCTGCACTCTGAGGATTTACACCATGGAAATTGGCAAACTCTACAAATCAGAGCTTGATTTGTGTGGTGGTGTTGATTGTCTAGACTCAAGAAAGCAGTAGGGAGAATGTTAATCATCCAGATTCAACTTTAAATGGGCTTATTGGCATTACGTTGTGAATGTCACAAAAAGATTGTCAAATTAGGGTTGAAATCACAACATAGGTCAACTACAGATAGAAGAGCTCAGCAAAAATCGGCAAAGGCATTCTGAGTATCAGTTGGTTACATGGAATTTGCAATAAGGAATATTGTATATTTTATTATTACTTGTAAATTGGTGCCACACAGCCTCTTTATCAGTAAAACTTACGATAAACACACACACGTGCACGTGCATTTGTTTTCCGGAGAGCCGGTGGTCCCACATTTATCAGCACACCAGGACCTCAGAGCCACGTCAGGCATAGCGACTTCTGCTGGGTTGAGAGGCTATCCCCCTTCACTGGGACTGCGAGCATGGAGGGAGTTGTGATCACATGACGTTTTTGGACCCTGGTTCAAGGTGGAGAACAGACCGGAGGCCACCAGCTACGGAGGCAGGGATGGCAGGGAGGAGGAGATGAAAGGCGCCCAATGCCGCGTGTGCGACACCGGTGGCCGTGAGTGGGCGGCGTGCAAGTAGGACACAGCCCAGACGTCAGGAACAGAGCCCGCTGCTCACTCTCACAGCCAAGGTTACGGCCTGCGGCCACCACCCTGTGCTCCTTTACACGAGTCCCGGGAGGCGAGCCACCCTCCGGGGATCATGGCTGATCGGACTCACACCGTGAGTTACGGAGATGGAGGCTTGGCTTTTTTTTGCAGTGTTTCCCCCAGCTCCCCACTCAGGGTGCTCCCCAGCCTGGGGTTCCGCCCTGTGCGGGTGGACCAGGTGTCCAGTCATCGCCGTCCACGGCCTCAGCCACTGTCACTCAACCCCCTTTGCCAGGTGGATGGAGCCCTTTCTGGATTCCCGCAGAGGCCATGCCGACAGAGGACCCAGCACCAGCCTGGGCATCTGAGGCTGGAGACGAGCACTCCTCCCTCCCCACACAGCCTCAGCCCGCGGGGGTGGGGGGGCTTGCACCCCCCTTCCAGGGCCATCCTGGGAACTCAAAGCTGGCGAGAGCAGCTGCCGATGCTCAGAAGAAGTCCTCCACGCGGCAGCTTTTCGCAGGCTGTGGGGCCTCGTGCCCTGTGCCCGGCGCCACCGCGAGAGGCCGGCCGCCCATTCAGCGTATTGTCTTCGGCCCCTGCGTGGTGTGGGCCGCGCTCCTTCATCCCTTTGGCAGAGAATCGGCGCCCTCGGCCCTTCTGAAGCGCGAGAGACGGATCGCTGATCCGCCGAGGAATCGTGCTCTACAAGGTTAAGCGTGTTTGCCCAAGAAATACGGATAATGCTCTTATCATGTATGACCTTTACTGTATGTGGAACACTGTCCGTGACAAAAATGCCATCTTTTAAATGGTCTTCACACCGGGGTATCCAGCCATTAATCACGGTGCTGTGAGTGCCCGTGGCGCTGCCTGGGAAACCCGCACGGCCCGCGTTACACTCCGTGCGAGCCCCCGCTTCATTATGCCGGGCACGGCCCCGTGGCATCCTGGGCCTGCTCCCCCCCTGGGCCCGGGGCCCGGAGCCTGCCTCCTCCCCCTCGTCCTCGTCCTCGTCCTCGGCAGCAGCGTGGACGTGGCTCTGATTTGGACGTCTCTGCGCGCCCCCCGGAGCTGATAAGTAACGGGAGCTCGATGCCTTTGCCGAGGCTGTGTTAGTCTCGACAGCGTCTGTGAAGCTGCCCGGTCCTCCCTCTCCTGCTGGGAGCCGGGGTACTGCTCGGTGGGGGCCGGCTGAGGCCGGCCAGCTCCTGCCTCCCCCTGCCCGCCTAATTGGAGGACTGGCAAGCGACAGAATTCAGGACACTCACTTCCACAAAGACGTTCTCTGATGTCAGCCGGGAACATCTGCACTGTCCAATTAGGTGGCCACCAGCCACACGTGGCCCCTGCACGCTCAGAACAAAACCATTGCAAACGAGAGGGGCTGTGATGGGAGATGCAAACTGATTTCAAAAGCTCGGCACAAAAACAAAAGCAAAATATCCTATCAGCAAGTTTTATGCTGACGACATGTTGAGATGACGGTGTTCAGAATGTACTGGGTTAAATACAATGGATTGTTAAATTTAATTTCGCCTCTTTCTTTTTACTTGTTGAACGTGGTTACTAGAAAATTTAAAATTGCAGATGTAGCTTGCGTTATACTTCCGTAAGGCCTGCATGATAGGCCAGACGCGCTCCAGGCAGAGACCTGGCCTGGGCGTGGGGAAGACAGATGGGGCGCAGAAGAGAAGGCCGGGCCCCAGCGCAGGGACCGGATGCACCCGGCCTCATGGTGGGTGGGCGTGGTGCGCACACAAACATCTTGGCAAAGCAGCGCCGTTGGGGAACCGTCTGTGTTTTCCAAGCCTGATGCTCAGACAAGAATGAGTAGAGACATACTCCGCTTTACGAAGATATTCAGTGATGACCTTGAGGATAGACAGAGGTAGTCAGGGCCCCCCGAACCCCTTTGGAAGGGAACGAGGATGACCTCAGCAGGGAGCAGACGGTGGGTGTCCACCCCAAACAATCGCAGTGTCCCCCCCCCCCCCCGGGGNCCCCCCGGTGATGTTCAAATCTCCCCTCCCCTGCACATTTGATGCACACATCCGTTCTGGGCCACTTCTCAGAATGACCAGTTGACGCACACCCAGGAGAGGTATGGCTGAGCCGAGAAACTTCCTGATGGCTTCTGGCTGTTTTCCAGGCCCCCTACAACTAGAACCCAATTTCCACCACTGTCTGAAAAAGCATCTGGGTACCTGCCCTGCGACCATGTGAGCATCTCTCCATCAGCGTCATCCTGGGTCTGACTCGTGCACAAAGGAAGAGTGAGTACATCCTAGGGCTGAGGGCCGCAGAGCGTGCAGGTGCAAGGAGGGCTGGGGAAGCGGCCTGCAGGCTGCTGTCCCCTCTCTCTGAGGGAGCTGCCCGGCAGACTTTCTGGAGCATCCCTGCCTGCTGGACTCTGCTGGGTGCTGAGGGTGCAGAGATAGGTATGCTACCCCTCCGTAGGCATATTAACCGGTTGTTCTGAATACGTGGGTGAGTGACAGGGGCCCATGAGCTCCCTGGGAACATTGAGCCCAACCTGAGGATTTGGAAATGCACATGGAGGAAATGGCGAGATGATGCCTTGGCTGTTTAGAAGGACGAATTACAGGTGTACAAGAAAATAGAGGTGGGAAGGACGTTCTGGGCCAGGGCCTTAATTATATAAGCAAGTCTCTGATACACGTGGCAAAGTTAACTGTGGGGGGTACGCAGGAGGGGGCAGGGGGGCCCCTGGGCAGTTTGGTTTCGGTGGACTTTAAAGGTCAAGGCAGGGAGTGACAGGAGACAAAGCTGGAAGGGTTGACGATGGGTGGGATGGATGGGCAGGGGGACCATGAATGCTACACCCAGGCATCCACCTTTCCCCTGGAGACAATAGAGCCCCACCAAAGGGCTCCGAGTTGGGGTAGATGAGGTCAGATTCAGATTTTCCATCAACTGTTCCGACAGCCAGGGCTTGGAGTTGAATTAACACCAAAGGGACAAAGTTTGGTGCCTGAACTTGGACACTGGTGTTAGGAATGGAAAAGAGGCAGAGATCCAAGAAATATTTAAAAGATGTAATGGGTCAGGCTCCATGTCAGATTCAACGTGGGGGTCAAGGGAGACCACCTCGGGGGCACCGTGTGTCTCCCAGATGTTGGCTCTGATCTCCAGATCAGAGAGAAGCATAGGCAAGCCTCCCATAAATCCTGGAGGCAGAGGCAAGATCCGCCAAGGACGCGTCCTGGGCCAGAGCAGCCTTTCGGCCACCCACCAGCCTCCTGCTGGCCTCTCGCTGGCTGTCTGGACAGCCCAGGGCACAGCGGTGACTCCACAGCAGCAGGTCAAACCCAGCTAAGTACCTAAATTAAGACATGATTGTAAGGATGATTAGGCTGAAGCATCTCATTAATTTCATGCGAGGGGTGGGGCCGCCAGATAGCATTTCCTGAAACCCATCGTGTGCCGGCCCCAAGACACCCCCGTGCGACGTCTGGTTGGGTCTAATTTAAGTATGTAAATTTAATGGTTCAGTAAGTAAAACTGCCTTTATTGTTTGGAATGGTTGCGCAATAATTTATGGACTTGGCTGGTTCATTTGATGGGTCTCTATGATGGAGTGGGTGATGGCCATGGAGTGGGTGTTTATATAAAGAACTCAGGGAAAGTGTGGAGAAAAATTCACCCCCGCCGTCCCGAACATCATACTCCCAGCCTGCATGAGCAGACTGGTGGCAAGCTGTGGACAGCCAGGGCAGCTGCAGACCCGGGCACTCGGGAGGGTCAGTGGGCAGGAGCCTGGATTCCTGGGTTTTAAGGTACATTCAGGGACGCCTGAGTGGCTCCATCGGTGAAGCACCTGTCTTCAGCTCAAGTCATGATCCTGGGGTCCTGGGATCGAGCCCTGAGTCAGGCTCCCTGCTTAGCAGGGAGTCTGCTTCTCCCTCAGCCCCTCCCCCTGCTCATACTCTGTCTCTTGCTTTCTCTCTCTCTCAAATAAATAGATAAATAAATAAAGATGCATTCAGTGCAATCTGCACACAGAAGTTCGGGAGAACTGGGAGCACTCTGAACGGGCAGGAGTCTAGGCGTTTTAGAGTTTCCCTCCACCACCCGCCTGCTGACCCAGCCCTACATGCCAGTCCTCCTCCTTCCTCAACACACACTGTGCGCCTTGCCTGCTGGGGTAGGGGGTAATGCTGAGCGGCGGGGGCAGGCAGCGCTGAGACATGACCCGCAGATGGGTGGAGCAGAGGCCCCACACCGGGGCAGAGTCAGCTGGAGCACCAGGACGGGGGTGCACAGGGGACCCAGGTTCTCGGTCTTACTGTGGAAGGCGTCAATGCACAGCAATGAAAGGAAAGATGGGTCTAGGAGGCAGGCGCTCCAAGTTTCTCGGCACTAGAGGATTTAGGAAGTGGAAAGCCCGCAGCGGTAGAAACTCGATCCTCCTTCTGTTTGCCCAAGATGATGGCCGAGTACGCCTGAGCACGTGCCAGCGGATGGCAAAGAGAGGGTGACAAGGGGACTGCAGGCCAGCTGGGGCCGCCCATCCATTTCTCAGTAGCCCCTGTCCTCGGCCCTCCTTCCACCTGCCCCGTCCTCTTGGAGAAGCCCACCCCCCAAAAGAGCCAGTACCAAAAACTTGATCCAAAGAGAACCACTTGTTACTCTGAAGGAAGGGTAGAGAGAGAGAGGGGGGTTGAGAACGGGAGGCTGTTCCCGCACTCGGCTCCAGCTGGAAGCTGCCCACTCCAGAGCTGAGCACCCCTTACTCTTCCAGATGCTACTGTTCTCCCTCATCAGGTTTCAGCCCACCCCCTCCCCCATGATTGTCCCCATCAGGGTGGGAATAAATAAGCATGGCCACCTCTCGATTTTCCATGGCTGATAAGCTGCTTTAGGGATTATCTAAAGCCAATTTTTGCTTCTAGACCAGCATTATCGCACCAATGGCCCTCCCTGCCCCACCTGAGGGGGGATACTCAAAGGGGAAGTCTGCTCATCTGCGACTCAGTCTCGAAAAAATGCCTTTCGGAGAGGAACTCAAACCTCTGTGAAAGTTGGGTGCTGTCGCCGCGAGATAAACACCCGAGATTCTGTATCACGCGCCTTGCTGCTCTCTGTTAATAGGATAAGAACACTGTGCTAAAATTAAGCTGCCTCCATATTTGTTTCCAGTTCACTTCCCTCCGCGGGGAGACAGCCCCTCGAAACAGACTGATAGTTACAAACCGCATCTACCAACATTAAGAGTGACGAGGACAGCTGATGCCCACTGAGAGCTCGCCGTATGCCCAGCACTGAGTCAGTTCAGGAGATGGAAATCCATAGAGATAGAAAGAGAACTGCGGGTCGTGGCGGGGTCCCCAGGGAGGGGACTCTGAGGCCAGGATCTGAGTGCAAGACATTTAATCAAGGGGGGAGCACAGGAAGCACCAATGGGGAGTGGGGAGGGGATGTGGGGGCCGGAGGCAGCCAATAATCATACCTGGTTCATACAGTTATTACCAAAGGCAAACGGAGTTCCAGCCCAACAGCAAATTCCAGGAGACAGAGGGACCTGTCCGGGAGGCTGCAAGGTTGTCCACCAACTCCCTGTGCACCCTCGGTCACCACGTCTAGCCTGGACCTCTACCTAGAGGGACCCTGACTCAGGCAGGGAGTCCAGGTGCAAGAACAAACGGAAGTCAATGTCATGGGGCTCTGGGGGGGGGCACCAACACGGTCTGCTACGCCACTCTAAGAGGTTGGCCCTGGCAGGCCACGCACCTAACAGCAGACTGAAGTTCTTCTCCAAAGCCCAACCATCCCCCGGGCCCGCCACACCGACCCTGCCAAAGGATCCCCTGCCCGGCAGTGCCCCCGGTGGGAATGCCTCTGTGGGTTTCCCACGACACCCAGCTCCCGGGTCGGGAGACACGGCGGCACTCCTGCTAACACTCCCCCTGCCCCACTGCGTGGCACCGTAGAATGATGCCACAGCACCAAGGTCAAAGGCAAGAACTTGACCTTGAAATACTGTTTTTTCCATTGATACAAAGAAGGCCGACTGAAAGAAACGTCAGTTGACGAGTGTGGGAGAGGATGTGGAGAACTGGAACCCTCCTACCGGCTGCTGGGGACGTAAGGGGGTGCAGCCACGGGCAAATCCAATCCGGCGGCTCTCATGAGCTAACTGCAGAACTACCGTCTGACCCAGCAATTCCCACTCCTAGAAATATACCCCAAGAATTGAAAATTGGTGTTCAAAAAAAACCTTGACTACAGATGTTCACAGCAGCACTATTTACAAGAGCCCACGATGGAAACGACCCAAAGGTCCGTCCACGAAAGCATGGACAAACAGAGTGTGGTGAGTCCATATGCCGGAGTATTATTTCAGCCATGGAAAGAACGGAGTCCCGGTACGTGCTGCCACATAGATGGACCTTGGCTCCATAACGGGAAATAAGAAGCCAAACACCAAAGGCCACATGTTACATGATCCCTTTTACATGAAGGGTCCAGGTTGGGAAATGTATGGAGACAGAAAGCACATGGATGGTTGCAGGGACCAGAGCAAGACAGAATGGGGTATATCTGCTTATCGTGGGGTCTCCTTCTGAGGGGATGAAAATGTTTGCGATTGGATCGTGGCAATGGCTACACCACGTCATGAGTGTACTAAGATACCACTGAATTATACTTAAAATAGTTAAAACGGTGATTTTGAGTAATGTTTTTTACCCCAATAAAAAAAGAAATAGCCACCCACCCCAGAAGAAGGAAGAAGTGATATTGAAATTATAAGCATTTATTGCACATAATTCAAAAGAGGTACTTGCAAAACATGTGAGAAATCATGACTGTTTTTCAGCCCAGAATGGAGCCCAGGGACAAACCCAAACCAATAATAATAAAATGATAAGCCCTAACAGCTGTGGGAATAAAATCATCTCTTTGGCTCACATGTGGATAATTGAGACTTAACTCTTAATAAAATAATAAAACGCAGGAGCAATGGGAATAAAGATTACGTCCTTAGCCAACCGCCAGAGACCATATTCCTAAAACAATGACTCCCCTTTTTATTTCCTTCGTTTTATTGTACAAGATGTAATATAGCCGGGCCGTTCCCCAACTTCCAGGGGAAGGGAATTGTCAATCAAGATGAAAAATGTCATAATTCAAGTCTGTCCCCGCCTGACGAGAAGGTCCATATGGTCTTTAAGTGAGGCACGCGCAGAGAGGCACGTGGAGCCATGATTTACACTGTCACTGGCAGACCTGCTTCCTCCTCGACCTTCAGGGACCACGTGGACTGGACAGTCACCTAGATGTGTCCCCACAAGCCCTGGAAATAGATGGAAGAAAGGAGCCAGGTGCCCGCCCAGCAAACCCCGGGAAGAGAGATTACAGTGAGAGAACATGGAAAATAGCTGATTTCCCTTTTTCTCCCTGCTGTTGCCTGAAGCCGGAATCTTTAGAGCAAATAATGCAGTGGGCAAGTCTGGGGGTCAGTCGCATCTGGTCATGTTATTGTTGCATTGCTGTGTTTTTTTAATCTTATATTGGGAAGTTTTGTTGGCGAGGGGCTTATGCAGGACCAGGCATTAAAGGGTCACGTGCTGCCCTTGCACCTGAACCCAACCAGGGCTCAAGGACGCACCGCATTCCTTGGGCCAGAAGGCGATGTCGATTCAGCCAGAGGCACCTGGGGTGCGGGATATCCTTGAAGCAGGACATCCCCGGTGCTTCCGGTGTCCAGGCTCACAGACGGAGCCTCCTCGGGGACTCCCCCAGATAACCCAGCACAAGACACGGAGACTCCTCTGCCCCTTCCTGGACCCCTTGCGTGGGGGACTTAAGCTTCTCGGAATGAACAGAAACCAGTCCTGGCTCCTCCTTCTTTTGAGCCCGCCATCCCACCCCAGTTGTTTTTTTATTTTAAATGAACACCATCTGAACAGCAAGGCAAGCGTCCAGTTGGGGCAGCAGATTGTCCTGTCCCCTCTCTCTCTGGGTCCACTGGCCCCAGGGACGTGGCTTCTCCTGGGAAATCAGGATATTGGGGAGGCTCCAGGAATTTCTGAGGACAGCAGCAGGAGGTGCAGACGGCGCATGCCCACCACCCACACACTCTCACACACACACTCGCGCTCACACGCACTCTCACGCGCTCTCCCTACTCTCAGGAGCCCCCACACACCTCATTGGCATCCAGTCCCATTAACTGATTGCTTCTCCCGCCCTAATATTCTAGGCTGTTCAGCAAACCTCCTTCTTTTGTTTCCACTTCCCCGCTCTCCTTCTGAGAGGGGCCTGTTTTGATTAATATTAACGCTCCCCCTGAACCGCTTCCCCGTTTTAAAGGGCAGTTCCTCTTTTCGGTAGAGGCATTGATCAGTTGATATAAAGCATGGACGGGGATCAATACAGAGGGCAGAAGGAGCGGATTCCAGGGTCTTTGGATGGCCAAGATTTGATACCTTTTTCTCCCTTGAACCTCCCTGTTCTCCTGCCCAGACAGAGCTTCAAACGGGCGGCTGCAGAGGATTCTAGGATGCATTGCTCCGTGCAAACGGGCGGCTGCAGAGGATTCTAGGATGCATTGCTCTGTGCTCAAAGCCACCAAATTACCTCTGAAACAATGTGATAATCAGCTGGGCAGGGCAGGGATGGCAGCCTCCAGCACCATCCCACTAATCCTGTTTGGAGGCAGCCCCCTCCTCCCCACAGCTCCAAGGCTCCTGCTGGGGGGGGGCAGCCCCCTCGCTTCAGAAGTCAGCCTCTCTGCCCACTAGCTGGCCTGGGCCAGGGCACCCGCCTGGGGTGGTGGCTGGGTGAGCCCCGAGGTCCCCTCCAGCTTTCCCTCCCTTCCCCCACCCCTCCTCCCCTCTCCCCTCCCTCGGCCCCACCCCTTCTTTCCTCTCCCCAGATCTGCTGTAACTGACATTTTCCATCTGACAGGTTCTGTTTTCCCTGCCTCCGGTTGCCAGGGAAACAAGCAGAGAGGACCTCAGCCAGGGAGCCGTTAGCTGCCTTTTTAAGGGGCCCTGGACATAAACAGCACTTTCCATAATGGGAGCCGGGCACAGAGGTTTAAAAAAACAAAACAATACAGGAGAGGAGGCTAAAGTGGAAAAAAAGTCAGGGGAAGGGCCCCCCCACCGGGTTAATGGGAGAGTGAAGGACGAAAGACAGACCCCAGACAGGCTTACACTCCTCTGGACAAAACCAGCCACCTTCCTGCAAGGTCTGATTCTCTCCTTGATGTGCAGAAAAGCAGACACCTGGCCCCCAGCCCTGACGGCTTCTCTGAGACCAGGAACTGACTTGGGACTGTGGCTCCATTGAGCTGCAGGGGGCGGGGGCCCATTAGGATTGAAACCCTCCAGGTTGAAAAGATGCCCTTCCTGAAGTGATGGGGGCACACAGACCTATCTCTGGAGAAATGTGAGGGGTTCTTGTTTCTCAGAGCACACTTACTCCCTAGATAAGAGGGGGTAAGAGGTGCAGGAATTTGGGGGGAAATTGGTGGAGGGGCAGGCGCCCCGTCTTTCAGGAAGCCAGCTGGGATTGGGTAGCCAGAGATCTCTGCCATTCATCCATGAATCTTCTCGAAGCAGCCACTTCCACACCCCCTTGTTTGTATACACATGCATGCATGCGTGTGCACGCGTGAGCCTAAACATGTAGGTTCGTGCAAGTGGGTCTAAGCGGACCCAGCCCTTGGCAAGCGTGGGGAGCAGACCATTTATTTGCAGGCCCTCAAAGACAACACTTGCTTGTTTCCCTTCAGTGCCTCTTTCCCCTCCACCCTCATCCCGACCCCCGCAGAGGAAAGGACCAAGCATCGCTCATCTCCACCAGCATGTGCCCGTCTCGACCCTGAAGTCTGTCTCAGACCCTCTCTCAATAAACCAAGTACCGGTGCCCTGATAAACCACGTTTCCTGTGCTGTTGAATAACTGTTACTTTTTAGTCTGTGCTCATTGCTACTGGTTTCCACGGCATTAAATGGATATGCCATTAAACATTTTTATTTCCCATTTTTAATGATTTTAAATGCCCCCACCTCTCTGGGTTTCAGGACTGTACCTTTCCACCTGGATGCCCCCTTGTCCTTCAAACTCCATAGATTCAGAGCAGAACTCACTGTCCTCCGCACGCAACCCCAGCATTGGCTCCTTCCCCGCAGACCCTAACTCCAGGGCTTGGGGTACCCATACTCCTCTCTCACCCTTGCCTGAACGCTGTGTCAGCGCACCTGTCAACTTTGGATTCTGTCTCTTGAGCGTTTCTGAGCCCCCTCTCCCATCTCCACCCCTCCTGCTTCTACCATTTTCCCTGAGTTACCTGAGTTACTGTCCTGGTCAGTGCCTGTCCCAGCGCCGTCCCTACGATCCCCCCACCCACTGCTGCCCGCGATGGGAGCTCTCCTTACACAAACCTGCCCCCCACCCAGGCCCCCAGGGATTTCCACTGGAGAGCACCCAGTGCAAAATCTTTAGCCTGGTGCTCATCACCCTTCACCTCCTGACCTTGACTCAGCTTCCGGATCCTTCTCCCACCTGCTCCCTGTCCCCTCACCCTCTCACACCTCCATCCCCCAGCCTGGAACTTGCCTTATCCCTCCTCAGCTTAGCAACGCCCACCCGTGAAATGCCACCTCTAGCTGGAGCCTCAGCTGCCCTCCCTGGTCAAATTGGTCCCCCCACTCCAGGTTACCCTCACCTCTTCTGCTGGGCACCTCACCTGAAGTTTGGCCACAGGGCTGAGGACTCGCTGGGGCTGAGAACTGGCCCACACCCAGCACAGCCCACTGTGTAGGGCAGGTGCTCACCCGCGTCGTTTCTCTGTCCTCATGGGGGGCCCCGGGAGGGCAAAGACGCATCTCCTTGAGAGGCCCCGTGGTAACATCCCGAGCAGCACTTGCGCCTGGCGTGCCCGTCCACGTGCAGGGCGACATCCTTGTGTGACGGAAGAATGTCGGGTGGACAGGTGAGCCTCCTCAAAATGGGTGTGCTGAATATCGTCACGACGGAACGTCAGAAACATTTTAAAGGGTTCAAAATGGATTCAACTTTAATAACAAGTGTCAAGAGGAAAATAGCCCACGGTCCACAATCCCACAGCCCAGGTGCCCCTTTATGATATTTTTTCAAAAGTAATAATTCCTTTTAAAAAGCCAATTCAGGGGCACCTGAGTGGCGTAGGGGCACCTGGGTGGCGCAGTCGTTAAGCGTCTGCCTTCGGCTCAGGGCGTGATCCCGGCGTTCTGGGATCGAGCCCCACATCAGGCTCCTCTGCTAGGAGCCTGCTTCTTCCTCTCCCACTCCCCCTGGCTTGTGTTCCCTCTCTCGCTGGCTGTCTCTGTTAAATAAATAAATCTTAAACAAAAAAAAAAAGCCAATTCACAGCACCCATCGAGGGACGGTCCATCTCCTGATGTGGAGGACATGCGCTGGGAGCGCTTGCGACACGGCCCGGAGGCAGGCGAGTGGCTGAAATGCACCATAAGAGGGGATGCCGGATGGGGGCAGCGAGGCCCTGGCCCGAGGGAGGAGTGTCCCCAGAACCCAAGCTGGCTGGGGGCGGAAGGAGACAGGTAGCAGGTGGGGAGATTGGGGCGCTCGGGGGTCTGTGTCTGGGAGCCAGGGAGGTGCTAATTCCACGGCCGGAGTTGAGAAACTCTCATGTGATCAAATCAAAGTCAGCTGAAAAGAGGCAACCAGGCGACCGGGAAGGGCAGGCAAGGGAGGAGGCCGAGATGGACACCCTCGTGTTGGGCAGAGGGCTCGTGAGTGCTTTGACTTCCTCAAGAACTTACTCGATGTTGTTATGCTATTTATACTTTTTTTTTTTTTTTAACTCAGGCCATAGCAAGAGAACCGTTGTGAGATCCGGGTCAGGAGGCTGGGAGGCCTGACCCAGGTCCGGGACAGGCGTGCCGATGCAGACACGCAGGCCGGACAGAGGCCAGTGGCTTTGTCAACCGCAGGACCAGGCGGCTGGCGGGATGCCAGGGAAGGTGGCACTGGAACAGCCTGGTCTGCGTACTCCCCGCCCGCCTGTCCCTGGTGTGGGTTGGGCTGGAGGCGGCCAACCTGGCCAACCAGCCATCGGCTCCTGCCTCTTCATCTCGTAGGGATCCAAGCGAGGCCCCGCTGAGGGGCGGGCAGTCGGGACCTCTCCTGCAAAGCGCAATACTGTTGGAGAACAGAGTGAATGAAATCTGCATCGGTGGTTTTGGGGTAACCGGGAGAGTCTCCGGGGCCACCGCCTGCCTCTCCTGGTGGTCTGCTCCTTGGGCAAACGCTGCTGGGTCTGGCTCGGATCCGGAGCCCCCTCCGGGCCCGGATGCTGCTGCTGCATCTCAGCACAAGGGCCATGTGTGCTGGGGTCCAGGCTTGTCCCGTGGGCTTCCCGAGAGTACGAGGCATCCAGAGAGGGGTGAATCAACCCGAACCGAGGGCAGGGGCACACGAGGGCCCACCTCTCTGCATGGTTCTGGCCCCCAGAAGCCTCCTGCTTTCTTTCCAGGAGCAAGGGGAGCTGGTCTGCTATGAATGACAAGCGCATCCCAGGGAGCCCAGCCTGTCCCAGGGTTCAGGCAGCCAAATCCCCAGGGGGAAGAATCACCAGGCATCACCTTCTTTAATTTACTAGAGAGCCTTCCAGCCTTTTAGTTGACTTTGTCCTCTCCTCAAGCCTATAAGATAAGCGGGGAAGGCCTGCCCTCACCCTTCCTTTACGTGGGTCATGCTCTGTCCCTCCATGACATGGATTCTCAAATGGCACTACAGGGAAACTGAGGCCCAGAAATGTTAGAGCAACTGTCCAATGGGCCACGGTCAAGGCAGACCGAAAAATGGTGCTTTGTAATTTTGAAGCTGGGGCTCTGTTTGGACAATACTGCCTCCTGGAAGGGTCCTTAAGGAGGGTCATGGCAAAGACGACAACGCAAATGCCGATGGTGTGTCGCCCATCTGTGTTTTATACGTTTACAATGTATGGTAAGGTTGGAGGGGGATCAGAAACCGACGGAGGATGATCTTGGAAGCCAGGGTCAAAAGTTTCAGCTTTTCCCAAGAGCAGTAGGGACCCAGCATCTCTCCAGCATGGGGTGGTCACGAGGAAGAAGGCTGTCATTGGAGTGGGCGGACTCCCAGGAGATCATGTGGCTTGTTGGGGGAGGACTCGACAGGAAGGAATCCACACGCTTTTGACCTTTCCAGGTGGTAGAGACGCCCCCTGAGCCAGGGCTGTGGCCACAGCGACAGGGCTCCAGGCCATGCCAGCTGCCCACCCGGACAGCAGCCCCACTTTGCTGTCCTGGGAAAGTCTTAGGGGGCCTCCATCCCCACAGTGTCTCCATCCTTGGGCATCCCTGCAACACACCAGGCCTTCTTTCTCCTTTCCTGGATCGAAGTGCCCTGGCTGGCTGGCTCCAGCCCTGTGTGTTGGATCCAAATTAATTGCCTTTGTTATGTTAACGGTGCAAGTGTCCCCTCCAATTCTTTCTCACAAGCAGATTCCTGTGTGTTGCTAAAAATACAAACACATGACTCACAGCTTCTGAAGACAGAAAAGAGCGAGAACTCTGCCTGGCCTTTCTGCTCTCTGGAGTCAGGCCAGGGTACCAGCACAGGCGGAGGGCCCGGGAGCTTACACCCAGCTGTAGAAGGGCGGAGAGAGAGGGGTCCAGACGGGACCAAGGGATCCAGACAGGACCCGGGGCTCTGAGCTGGCAGCTGCATCCTCAGGGGGTGACACCACAGTTGGTAAGAACCCTTTTGCACCATGTCTTCGAGCCCTTCCTCTGCTCTGTTCCTTGTGGTATTATCTGGTGAGAGGGGGCGATCTCAGTTCTTGTTTACTGTCTTCTGTATTCTGCCACCACCTCCAGCTCACACCAGCCTTTTGGAGGCAGTGAGAGCATCCCCCGTCAGCCCAGATGTGCCTCTGTCCCCGGGCCCCCACAGCCTTGCACCAGTGGGGGGCAGGCTGCTGGAGAGACCCACAGGGTGAAAGCCACAGCCCAGATGAGCAAGACAGACCCATTCCCACCCCTCCTCTCCTGGCGCACCAGGGGTCTTCGAGCCCAGCACCTGCCCTGGGAGTGCCCTAGGAGTCCTCCTCGCTCTGCGAGGCTGGCCTTCGCCTGCTTCCAGGACAGACCCTGGGGCCAAGAGGCAGTCTCTTGGAGAAATGGACTCTGGAATTGGAGACCGGTCAGGCCAACCTCGGCTTCCTCCTCAGCCAACCGGAGGCATTAGCAGATGGCCCTGAGGCCGATGTGGGAGCACACAAGACCGCCAGCCCGGAGCCTGGCCCAGAGAGGCCCAGAAAGCGTCGTCACTGATTAACACGCACCCTTCGTTACTGCGCCCATGCCCCCTCCCCGCTCTCCCACACAGGGGACTACGCTCACCCCATCGCCACCCCACATCTGGTCTTTGGCCCCTCAGCCTCTGAGTCATGGACGGTTGGCCGAGAAGCAAACACTGGAAGTCCTCACCCCTGGGAAGCAGCAGCTGAAGAGAGCCTTCAAGAGAATTTTCTTGGCAGCCAAGACCCTCCAATGAATCAGGATTCTTTCCCATTCCTGACTTGATTCCAGGTGACCTGGCGGGTCACCTCTCACTCCCCTCCGGGTGCAGACGTGGCCACAGTGGGCCTTGGAAGGCATGGGAGAAAGGAGAGGGATGTGTGCTTGGAAATAAGGTGCTGACAGGTCCCTGTCCAGCTCCCAAGGAGACCTGTCCTGCTGTAGCCAGAACCAGGAGACTGGACATCTCTTCCCATGCATGAGCCTCCCCACCCCCCTGCCTGCCAATGGCAGAGGCTACCACCTCCTTCACCCTGCTGCATCCCCGCCCCCACACTCAGCCTCCCTGAAAATCACCCACCCTGCTGTGGTCACTGTGGAGCAAGAGACAGGGAAAGGGATTGGGGGGGGCCCTAAAACAAGAATGTGACCCAAGATGTCTGGCCACTTGCCCAGCTTGGGCCAGTGTCTCTCTGCCCAGTGCCCTGGGACCCTCCAGCCCTGAATGGCCAGAACAAGAGTGTCAGTCGCCTGGTCAGAACCAGCCGCCAGGACTACAGCCATGCCTGCCCCCTCTTTGTTCTCCTCTGTGTTCAGTATCCGCAGGGAGTGGGGCAGCCGGGATGCCCAGTCCCCGGGATTCTCGATCATGGCAGGGACCTAATGACCCACTGCCCCACCATGCCTCCAATGCCCTGGAAAATGCTGGAAGGTAGCTGTTAGCAGCAAACCACATGAAACAGTGACCCGATCCAACTAGAAAGCTGCTCGAGTATGCGCGGTACCCCCTTTATGAGCACTGGGCACAGCCACCTTGATCCATAGGCAGCTAATTATACCACAGCCAAGCCCTGCGGTGGGGAGGGGAGCGGGAAGTGGCAAGAAAAGCCCGTAATTAAACCTTTGAGTGCAAAAGGTTCTTTCCATGTTGGAGACTGATTGAACCAAAAAGAGGTGGGTCCCACCAGAAGGTTAATTCCCAAATTGGCCGCCCCTGGTTTAACTTGGAGTTAAGTGGGACTTTTTTTTTTTTTTAAGATGGTGGACCATTAGACTTTTATTTTTATTATACTGTCTGCCAAAACAGGCTACCTCTTCTTGCCCTTCGGGGTCAAATCGTAACAACGGTGTGACTTGCACGAGCCTGCCTGCACTGTGCTCTCGAGTAGCCCCTCCGAGGCCGATTCTGAGCACAGCCGCTTGACTGGCGTGGCTGATGAGAAGGGCACAGGCTGGGACGTGCGCGCGCTCTTGGGCATGGAGACCGCGACGGAGGAAGCCCAGGCTCACCTCCTGGAGGCTGGGAGGCCGCGTGGACCCTCTCAGCCCAGATCCTAAGACCAGCCGGTCCGCCACCTGCCAGAATGAGAGTGAGACCACCTTGGAGCCCCCAGCTCCAGCCCAGCCACCGGGCCCATCAGCCAAACCTGCCTAGAAAGACCTGCCCCACGAATCCACAGAAAACCAAGAAATAACAAATGTGGTTTTAAGTCACCCGACTTGGGGGTCATTAATTCTTGCACTTTCCATCCTCCAGCCCACCACGACGTGCTGCTGAAGGGCACAGAGTCCGTGTTATGTAAATGTATATATTCATGCCTGGGACAGCGCGCTGTAGAGAAAGACACTGAATAAAATGGTTTGCATGGAACACGCACACACGTGTGCACACGCATGCACAGGCACACACACTTCACCCACATTCACCTACCTTCTAAATGAATCCCTTCTGCAGATTTCCTGCGGAAAATGTTCATTGTACCTACGGCACCTGGCAGCCCCGGTCAGTGGGTGTGGGCACCCTGCATCCTCTGGCCTTAGAGGGGGTCGCTCCAAACGCCGACCAGGACGCACCCCACCCCAGCTGGTGCTTTAGCGAGGTGAGGAACTGTCATCACTGTCCTGACTAGCGGGGTGATGACAGCTGCGAGAGGGTCCCTGGAGATGGTGATGGAGGGCTCACAGGGCGACGGAGACCAGGCTGCCCTTGATGTCCCCTCCAGGAGCAGAATTTGTGGGGTCCCAGGTCATCTGCAGGGACTGCCCCAACTGCTTCACCCTACCACGGTGTGACTGGCATTTCTCACTGCAGCCCGAGTCACTCCGTCTACAACCTGTGTTGTGGTCTGAGCCCGAGAAACAGCAACCCTCCCTCCTCCCCTCCCCCCATATTGACTGGGCTCCAAGCTCACACACAACTCTTCGTAAACACTTTTAAGAGCATCGCAGAGCATACAGGGTTCAATGTCGTTTTCTGTCCAAAGCAACATCCACAACTGTGCGGCACAGAGAGGGCTGCTTGGACAGAGGCCAGGTGCAGGGTCTGGGCTTCACCCAGGCTCCGTGTCTCACCTCCAACCCCTCGGCCTCCAGGCCTGGCGTTGGCCTCGTGGCAGCCCTCCTCCCGCCCCTGGGAGCACCTGAGACCTGGAATCACTCCACTTCTCTCTTAGCCCCAAAGGCCCGACCCAAATCTGTGAGAAATGCTCAGAAACCACAAAGCTTAATAAAGTGCTGCATGGGAACAGTCACCGACCACTCCAGGAGCCCATTCCCTCCCCCATGAGGACAGTGTCTCAATTCACGACGTTCATTCATCCTGGAGGGGCACATTCGTACTTTCCACCAGGCAGCCGCTCACCGTGTCACATCTTAAACTGGCACTTAAAGTCTTGTTTGCAACAGCATTGAATGGAGTCTAGTAGATGAAATACAAAATCATTCCTATTTTTAAAAAAATCTTCCCTTATTAAATCATACACAATAAATGTCTTTCGAGGGACTCCCTTAGTCGTGATGTGTCCATACAGTGGAAAACTATTAAAAGTAACAAGATACTTCTTGAACCCAGAGAGACATCTGCAATGTATTTCTGAATGAAAAGAGCAAATTGGAGAACAATATATACAGTACGATCCTGTTTTTGAATACGCATATATATTAGCATTTGCATAAAATGCTGTAAACTAAAATAGGTCCTGTTAGTCATAGTTATTTTCAAGGCAGATAGGAGTACCAAATCTTCCACTTTTTACTTTAAACATTTCTGTTGTTCTGAAACTTTTTTATAATTTTATCATCAGAAAAAATAAAGATGAAAAAATAAAAATGACAAAAAACAAAAATAACATCTCATGCAAGCATAAGGACCTCCTCGGGTTTATGTGATAGACTTCACGAGGCTTCGTATTGGTAACAAAATCAAAAAGTCCGCTGGGCAGACAATGTCCACTTCCTAAAGCTCCAGGAATTCCAGTGCGGCTCCAAAATCAGGAGCAGACCTTCTCTGGAAATGCAATCGTATAAAGGAGACACCGAGGGCCCTGGTACCATCCGTGGAAAATGAAAGTTTCTAAGAGCCCACCTGGCCACCGGGGCCCCAGAATGTGCTAGACCATGCTGTGGCAACAAACAACCCCAAAATATCAGCGACTTAGAACTGCAAAGGTTTAGGGCCACCTGCGTGGCTCAGTCCGGGAAGCGTCTGCCTTCAGCTCAGGTCATAACCTCAGGGTCCTGGAATCGAGCCCTGCTTCAGGCTGCCAGCTCAGCGGGGAGCCTGCTTCTCCCTCTGCCTCTGCTGCTCCCCCTGCTTGTGCTCTCTCCCTCTCTCTCAAATTAATACATAAAATCCTTAAAAAAAAAAAAAAAAAAGAAGAAGAAGAAAAACTGCCAAGGTTTAGGGGTCAGACTAGCTTATACATGACCCGTCCTCCCACGGAGAATGACTAGTAAGTGGCTTCACTTTTTTATTTTTTTAACGTTATGACGTCAGAGAGCGATCAAGGCAGTGGGGCTTGAATAGACAAGCCACACCCCTGAGAGAGGGAGACTGTGAGGCGACCATGACATCCTATACTGCTTTCCCTCCTGACGCCTTAGTCCGTTCTCCAGCGGTGTGGACAGACAGACCCGGGCCAGCAGAAATAACCCCTAAAAGACAGAGGAAGCAAGCAGAGCGTCAGCCATCCCAAGAGGCTGGGTGACCAAAACTGGAGTGCAGGGCTGTTCAGGAAGCCAGGGCTGGAGGGATCAAGATCCCAGAGAGAAAAGAAGCAGCACAGAGACGTACCGTGGACATTCCAGGTCACTTTCGCTCTCTGGGCATGGAGCGGCCCCCCCCCACCGTGGCACAGGCTGAGGGGAGCAGGGAGAGAGTGCAGAGAAAGCAGAAGATGAGGAGGTCGTGGAGAATTTCCAACGCTGACAAAAGACGTCAAGACATAGGAGCAAGAAGCACTAAGAACCCCAAGCATCACACACGCACACACACACACGCATGTGCACACTCCCTGGTATGTCACTAACCTATTGAAACCCAAGGACAAAAATATCAAAATATCCCAAAAACCCAGCGGAGGGGGAGGATATACTCCCTTCAAGGGAACAGCAGTTGGCCGAACTTTCCATGTTTCCATGGGAAGGAGTGACCGCGCTAACACCCTGAAAGAAAACAATGAACAAGCAGGAGCTGAGTGAGATAGAAAAGTATCCTTCAAAAGCAACAGCCTGAACAGAAAGGCACACATTCGTTCACCAGGAGACCCACGCAAGAAGGTGCGAGGAACATAAACCACTACCAACATCAAGAACCGGAAACTACCCAGATACACTCCCGCAGCGGTGGTGGGGGACGGCGCGCCCGCACGCGGTATGTCGGTAAAACAGCGCAACGCACCAAGGAGACAGAATCACAACCGCAGAGAGGGACAGGAAGAAGCTTCCAAACACTGAACGAACGAAGGAGACTGAGACAAATTAGCAAAAAGCAAGCGTACTGGGTGGTGTGAGAAATGGGGGCAGCGGTCGCATGGAAGGAGGTAGGAATGCGGGAGGTACAGCGGGGGAGGGGAGGGGCCTTCTGGGGACCTGGCAACGGTCTGTAACTTGACTTGGGTTCAGGTTACACAGGTGGCTTGGGCAAAATCTATCAGGCGCTGCCTCTATACCGTGGACCATCTTGTCCGCTCGTTCTGTGTGGATGTGGGCTTTCGTAAACCATCTGCAGGGGACGCCTGGGGGCTTCAGCTGGTTGAGCCACTGACTTTTGATTTCGCTCAGGTCAGGATCTCAGGGTGGTGAGATCCAGCCCCATGTCAGGCTCCGCGCTCAGCGGCGAGTCGGCTTGAGATTCTCTCTCCCTCTGCCCCTCCCTGCCCACCGCCCGCTCTCTAAAAAAATAAAAAACAAAAAAAATAAAAAGAGAGGGAAAAAGAAAAAAATGATTTACAAACAAAACAAGAGCTAAAATATAGTTTTTACAAGACAAATACTAGATTGAAAGCAAATTTTAGTGCCAAACACACAGTAGGTTGTGAATAATTTTTTAAAGCGTGAGGAACTCTCAGACGCAAGGTACAGACTGTTCTGGGTTTTCTTGACTTTTCTGGGTTTTCTCTAAGCAACGACTCTTCCACCTTCATGCAACATTCCTTAATGTTTCTTCATGACAAAAAGGGGTATAAAATTATTACAGCAAATTTAGGTTCAGGCCCTTTTGCCCTCCGGAGAGACCCCACGCCTGCCTCCATCTGCCTTGTCCGCTGTGTGCACGCGTGCGCGCGCACACACACACACACACACACACACACACACACACACACACACTCTTTCAAACAGACATGCTCATGTCTCCTGAGCCATAGACTTGGGAGCTTTTCCCAGATCAAAGGACAAGCTATGCAAAGCAAGGGCTTGATTCTTCTTCGTGCAGTGACCACTCTCACTGGGGCCCGGGCCTCTGCAGCTACGGATGGAGAGCGAGGCCCTGATGACATCTCACCAGGAACCTCCCACTCCTGGGAGCAGCCTCTCCCCTGCTCACCTCCACCCGCAGGGGAGCGTCCCTGGAATTCCCCGGCTCGGCTCTCGGAGGAGGGAGGTTAAGGGAAGGTCACCCTCCCCCATGTCTCTCTCCCTCTCTCCCCCCACCCCTGCCCCCACCCCTCCTGATGAGGCGAGGAGCGCCATCTGCGCTCAGGGGAGTTGGGGGTCGCACCTGCCTGGCATCTCGCCACACCCCTGGCCTCTCTGTGCTACCAGTCACTTATCCCATGCCAGCCTCTGTCCCCACATCTGTAAAATGGCACTTTTACATCAGAAACCCTCAAAGGTCATTTTCAGAGAGTCCCATGGCAGCGCTCAGGGAAGCAGTCTGCAAATTGTCCCTGGCTGCCTTGTAAAATATGACGTTGAAAGCCCAGCTGCTGTTCGTGGGGGGGACAGATGACAGGTCGTGGGACCATGAGTGCAGCTTAGGAGGTGTTCTGGCGCGAAGCGGTCACTGAGGCCCGAGGGACAGGACAGGACAGTGAGAGGCAGGCCTGGAGGCAGGGCAGTGGGATCTCGGGGAGCGGACGGCCAGCAGGCACCCCCCTTCCCACCCCACCCCCCTCAGGAGCTCTGCGCGGCCCAGCAGAGCCAGAGCCGGCCCCTCTCCTCCTGCCTCCCCTCCAAACAGTTTCCAGAAAGGGCTCTGTTGCCATGGGAACACATGTCCAATTATTCTACTTGCAGAAAATCACTTATCAGCCAACTTGGTTGGAACACATCCCTTCTACAGAGCAAAACCGCCTCCTGGGTTTTCACCTCCCTCAGAACCAGAGCTCGGAGTGAAGAAACGGAGAAGCAGGCCGGGAGACTCAGGCTGTGAAAGGGGGTCTTTGGGTCAGAGATGGCAGAGGTGGGGGAAAGAAGCGAGCCCCTCAACAAACCGCAGGGGGCTCCCTCACCTCCGAAGGGCCAGTTGGAGCCCCTGAAGGGACTAAGGGAGAGCAGCGCGGGGACAGACAGAGGTGCTTCCATTCCACTCAGCCCACACTGAGCCAGGCCCTGCTAGACACTGGGCATGTAGAGATGTGTCCTCTGTACCTTCAATGGGGGGCTCCAAGCCAGAGGGGTGGAGGCCCGTGAGCAGGTCAACAACAGTAAGTGATGCGGAAAACAGTAGGATATGTTCAGGGTAGTAGGAAGTAAGCCAAGGGAGGAGAGAGAATGAGAGAAGGTAACTCAGAAGCTGGGATTTGATGTACGAACAGGAGCTTGCCGAACAGACAAGGGATGAAGGTGGGTGCCCTGGGCAGAGGAGACGGTGACGAGGCAGTGGGGTCATGGGTCTGAGAATAGCAGTCTCTTGATCGCTGCCCGGTGTAAAGCCCCGGTGAGGAAAGGTGAGGAAAGACTATGAGACTAGAAGCCACGGATGCCCTGCAAGGAGGGTGATCTCGGCCCTACGTGCAGGGGGAAGAGCTCAGCCACGTTGGCATCTGGCAGACGCAGGCAGGATGGAAAGCCAGCCCACGTGGGACCCCCCACCCCCCGGGCAAATGGACTTCCACACACCACCCCCGGGGAAGTTCCTCACTCCCCAGACCAGCTCAGATCATTTCTCTCTGCATCTCCCTCCTCCCAGGACAAGGACCTCAGTGCTGAGCTCTTGGGGCCTTTTGTCGTGGGCGACCGTTGGGGATGAGCCCCTGGCCTTCCAGCTGCAGGATTTCCAGAGCCTCAGCTGCACCTCACACACGCGAGCCCAATTTCCCAGACCAATGGGCTGCTGGAGAGGCGTCCTGGCAGGGAGGAAAATCTTGAATTTGGGGCCTTTACAGACCCATATTTGAAAACCACCTCTTGCAGCCAAGTGACGTTGGACAAGTCTACCTCCCGGGACAGAGCATTCCCGTCTCTTCTGTGGAGAAAATGACCTGCACCAGCCCCTCCCCTGGGACCGCAGGGAAGAGACCCCGAGAGATGATGCAGAGCTTCCCTACCCCCCCACCCCACCCCCACTCTGGGGGTTTCTCGAACACATCTCTGCACCACAAATTGGAACGTGTGCTTTGACAAAGGACTTCTGTGCTCTAGCATAGATATACAAGGAAGTCTGCAAGGTTGGGTTTAAATGTCAAAAGAGTGGGAAATCCAAATCTGGAGGCAGAGCAGACATTGGCAGCAGGACTGGGAATTAGCAGCCTAAGCCCCCTGGACAGACGCACGGACAGACACCCCTGACCCCAGATGCACACCGTCTGCTTCACCTGTTGCCTCAGCCACGACCTTGCCCTGTGCTCGACACGGCGACATCTGCGGCCCGAGTATCAGCGGCTCCGCATGGAGCCAGTGCCAGCAGCAGCCCCTGAAGAGAACTAAGGGCCCCCCCGACCCCAGGAGCAAAATGCGGTGAATCCTGTGGGCCCCAGACACTCACCAGACCCAAGAGGCACAGCGGGACAGAGCCTCGCGGCACACAAGCCCCAGGGTTCGGTGGCAACTCACCGTGTTTTAATAAAGGGAAGGAAAATCTTCACAAGGGAAAACGATCGTTCATGCTGGGGTTTGTTTTCGGGGTAAAGCTCTCAGCTCTGCAGAGCCATCCAGCTTCCTGGTGATTTTATCGGAAAGGAGGGCTGCTTTGGTTCCCAGGGAAGTACGCGCCGGGCGTCATTTTACGGGGTATCTATTCCACTCCAACGAGAATGAATCTCTTCCTCTCTAAAACAATACAAAGGTGGGTAATTAGAGTGTAATCATTAATGGATAATTTTAGAGGGGGCGAGCAGAGTTCATAACATCGTTCTGAATATATTTGCATTTAACTGAACTCCTTTCTTCTCTCTTCTGTGATTTTTTTTTCTTGGTGTAACTGTAATTATTTTAATTGAGATTTTCCCTAATGAAAACAAAGAACAATGTCTGTGGCAGAATCGGCTCCTGGGGAGGCCGTGCTTGCCGGCGGGGCCCGCTTTCCTGAGTCGGCGCCCAGGCCCCCGGGGACCCTCAGCCTCCAGGGGCTTCTGCCCTCCGTCTGGCAGCAGGAGCGGGCAGGTGGCTGCGTGCACGCACGTGTGTGTGTGTCTGTCTCCGTTCATTTATTCCCCTGATCCAGAAGGATGGGGTGGTGCACAAGAAAAATGGGATCTGGGAGCCAAGAGCTCTGGATTTTTATTCTCACTCTCTACCATTAACCAGGGGGGCGACCTTGGACCCCTCTCCCTCTCTGTGCCTCTGTTTCGCCACTGCACAATGCCAGCGTCTCTCAAGGTCTCGGCTCAGTCAGGCAATGACTGTCCTCAGTGACTCTGTCAGGGCTGGGATGTGCATCCAATGTGTCACAAGGGGGAGCACGTCCTGTGTCCCCAGCCTCCAAAAGCCACTTTCCAGAAGCTTCCACCATACATGGCACACAAGGGGTAGGATACTGCCAGGTTCTGCCCTCTGGGTACCTAACATCAGGACTTGAGGGAGCCATGGAGGGGCAGCCAGGCAAAGGCTAGTGGGGGACAGAAAGAAGAGGGACCCCCCCCCATGACCTGTGCAGCCAGGAGCTCTGGGCCCTCAGACTCTGCCCCTGCCCCTCTTGCTCAGACAGAGCCTGTCCCCTTGGGAGTCCCCTCTCCAGGAGGCTCTGGACACTTTGGCCACTTACTCCTGACTTGACAGTTCTTGCCTCCTGCATTCCTAACCACAGTCTCCATGTTGCTGAATCTGCTTCCCTCAGGACCCCAATCTCTGGGTTTCTGCCCCCAACCTCAAGCTACTCATGGGCCCCTCATTCTTGGAAGCATCTTTCATTTGATGGATTTTACCCCGAGCTTTCCCTGCTGCCAACTGGCCCACTCAGGTCTGTTGCTCTGGCAGATGTGGGACTGCAGGTGCATAAGGAAGGGTTCAGACCCGCCTGGGTGCCTCCAGCATGGCGAGGTGGTCCCGCCTCCCAGGACTGCGCAGGCCAGACGTTTAAATGGTTCTTTCCAAGCGGGGTTGAGAGGTATGCAGTAAGTGCTCAAGCAGCTCGGAAGGAAAGCAGTGGTCTGCGGGGGAGGGAGCGCCAAGCCACGCGCCGGGGACGCGGTCAGAGAGCAGTGGGCTGTAAGATATACATCACACATCCGCCGCCCTTGGACTTACAGTCCTGGATGTGCCAGAAGCAGAGAGTAGGGTGGGAGGGGCCTACTCAAAACCAATGTTCCCTTCCCCATACAACAGAGGGCTGTCCCTGCTACCCCAGCTCCCTGCCTTGTCCGCGTGGGCCCAGCCTGCCTCTCCCCAAGGTCACCACAGGACCTTTGCTCACCATGGCCAGTCTCTGGGAACAGTTACTTCACAGAGTGAAAATCACGGTCTAGGCCACCATGTGGCCGTCTGCAGGGCCAGCAGGACCCAAGTCAGCTGAGGACTCAGGCAGGCAACGGGGCCTGCTAGACCCTGTTTCTGGAAGGACGGGTCCAGACAGCCCACCTCTCCAGCCCTCCTGCCCGGCCGGCCAGATCAGCCCTCATGGGGCAGCTGTCCTGGGAGCCAGGCCCTCCCACCACGTCCCTGGCCACAAAGCTTTCCTCCCAGGGGTGCTGAGTGGCTCAGGGGAAGGACTCCACCCTGATATTTCATTGTTTTTACAGAACCATTAGTTTCTGCCAAAAGGGAAAAATTAAAATGGGAACAGCCTTTCCCCCCCCCCAGAGAATTGTTTTCTCTTCATTAAACCCTCTGGTCTGGCTGGGCCAGCCAGCAACCCTGGGCCCGCCAAGCTCTTTCTCCTTCTTGGCTGAGCAAGCCCTCCCCCTCCCTTCTGGGAAGGCCCAGGGCCCCTCTCTCTGGATCAGAGACAAGAAAAGAGGAGACAGAGCTAGGAGGATCCATGAGCAGGAGGGGAGAGGAAGAAGGGAGCACCAGGCAGAGACCATCCCAGACCCCAAATCCGGACCCTCCCCCCACGGTGAGGCCAGCCCCCACTGGACACACATGTTAGGCTTCTGGTTTTAAAAACCCATCGGTGAGTTTCTGTAGCCCCCAGGCCTCAATCGTGGCATGTGTCCCTCTTTCCTGAAGTCAACCCGCCTCCCTCTCCGTGGAGACGTCCCCCAAATCCCCGCTCCCAGCCTGCCACTGTGCTCGCCACGAAACCCTGCAGAGCTGTGGGCGGTTTATATTCCCTTTCCGGTTTTCCTCTGACTCACACGCTGGGGTGGGGAGAAGGGGAAGCAGCTCTTGGAGGTGGGCCCTCTTCTGCCCCCTCCTTGGAAGATCCGGGGGTAGCTAGGTCTACGCTCCTGCTCCAGCTTGCAGCAGGATCGCAGCACCCCACCAGAGCCCAGCCCCGCCAGGGCCCTCCGAGCCGGGCGCTCTGCCCATCTGTCCTGGCTAGGCGGCGTCTCAGGCTCTGCTCTCTGCCACTTGGGAGGTCAGAAGAAAGGATGGTGCAGGCACCTGGGCCAACGTAAGTTGAAATGAGGGTGCCTCCTCACACGAGGAAGAGATCCGCCACCTCCCGCCACCTCCAGAGAACCCCAAGGAAGAGTGACAGAGGCTGGCATGGCTTTACATAAGGGCAATGGATAGGACACAGGACCAGAGACGCCCACGGTGGCCCACCCACCTCCCTGCAGCCTTTCCATTTCTGGGCTCACCAACTGACTTCCCGGCACCAGCACCTCATCTCTCTCTTGGCCATGAGAGCCGCCGAGCAGAAGCGCAGGGGATCTCACCCCTTCCCCCACCAAAGCAGCCCACAGTCAAAACCCAACAAGAATTGGTGGGGACACACTCCAGCTCCCTCGCTCCAGGGGGAGATGTCCCTGGAGCACACATCACACAGTCTCCCGAGAGCCCCTCATTCCCACTGCCCTGTCGATGCCCTTGGGGATCACTTCCCAGATAAACCACTCAGACTTAAGTGCTTCAGTCAGGGTCTGCTTCAAAGGATTCCAAAATAAGATGGGGAAAGGCAATGCCATTAGCGCCCCTTTCTCTGCCCCCATTCACGCATGCGGCACAAATAAGGGAACTGGTCAGTGATCAGTGCACTCCAAGTCAACAGCGTGATGGGGCTGCCTAAGAACGCTGATACCATCTCCGGCTCCATTATTAAAGGTATTGTCTCCTAAAGAAGGGAGGTGATCATAACCCACTGTCTTTCACACTGGCCTGACCTCCTGGCTTATTATTTAGTTTGGGGATGGGGGGAAGATGTTTGTGCAGAGACCAAAACAAGTTCATGTGAACTAACCAGGAAGAGAAGGGAACTTGAACCCAAGCACCTGGAAAGACAGGACTGCGGAAGACAAACCCAGGGATGAAGCAAGAATTCTGAAGTGCTGTGCTGCTCCAAAGAAAAGAGACTCATTCTGTGTGGCCCCAAGGGACCAAAGTAAGATGAGTGGCTGCAAGCTCCAGAAATTCAAGTTTTCAGTCTCATAGATGAGAAAATACAGTAGCAGTCCCGGCAGCCACAAGACGACCTTGGCTGTCATTGATAAGTACTGATCCCCCCATCCCTGAGGTATTCAAATGCTGGAAAACCAGTGTTGGGGGTCCCACCAGCAAGTGTATAATCTGGCACCGTGGATCAGCTAACAGATCACTGCCCCTGTGATCTGATCTTTGATAATATTCACTGAACATTTCACCAGACTGAGAAGCTTAGCACAACACGCAGGAAGGAGGGCCAGGGGAGCAGCCCCTCTATTTTTATTTTATTTTACTTATTTAAGAGAGAGAGAGAGAGAGAGAGAATGAGCACGAGCCGGGGCAGAGGCAGAGGGAGAAGCAGACTCCCTGCTGAGCAGGAAGCCTGTTGCGGGACTTAATCCCAGGACCCTGAGATCATGACCTGAGCCGAAGGCAAACGCTTCACTGACTGAGCCACCCGGCGCCCAACAGCAGCCCCTCTATTATCAGCAGATGACTGGACCATCCCCCACAGAAGGCAGCTTACCCCCACATCCATTACTCCTTAACCTTGCTCTCTGGGGACTCTCAGCCCCCCACCCTACCCCCCACACCCAAGCAGCTTATGAAAAACCAGCTATTTGAACAGTCCCCATGGGAAAGCCTGGGAAACAGCATTTTTCCTTTTGTGGCACTCTGGAGTTCGGGCAAATGTCCCCACGATGGAGTGCCCCTGTCAAGCTGGCAGGCCCCTGCCTCTGAGACCAGACGACCTCTTGCTGCTCCGCACTCCAGCCACCTGACCCAGCAAGCTGCTGGCAGTGCCCCTTGTCCCTCCAAGCTGCCCTTCTGTGCTCGGCCCCGCCCCGGTCGGACTGTTTGAGCAAAGCCCTGGGCGCATTTGGAGGATCACACAGGTGGCTGAGTGTCCTCAAGGAGCCACGGCCCCTCCCCACCCCAAGACCCCCACATTCCTGCCCAGACCTCTGGGACACCAGGAAAGGAAAGCCCAGCGCTCGGTGCTTCCTGTCTCGGAAGACTGGGCACTGCTGGGGTCTGGGAACTGTGGCGGCTCTGCTGTGTGCTGAGTGAGGGGTGACCCCACGGTGACCGGCTCCCCTCCTCCCGAGCTTGTCCAGACCGCTGCTCTCAACTTCCTCAAAGAACAAGCAGCCGCCCGCCTCACACAGCCCCTTGCAGGACCGAACACAGTTTGCGCATCACTCCACAGCTCCACGCCCCCCCCCACCGTGTGCATCCAAGAGAAGAGAAAATACTATGTTCGAACAAAAGCCTGTCTGCAAACGGTCACAGCACTTTACCCAACGGCAAAGCTGCAAACAACGCAAACATCCCTCTGCAACGAACCGAGGAACCCGAGGTCTCTCCCTGCAGGAATATTACGTGGCCACGGAAGAGAACGGACCGACAGACGAGCACACAGGTGAGNGCCTGTCTGCAAACGGTCACAGAACTTTACCCAACGGCAAAGCTGCAAACAACGCAAATGTCCCTCTGCAACGAACCGAGGAACCCGAGGTCTCTCCCTGCAGGAATATTACGTGGCCACGGAAGAGAACGGACCGACAGACGAGCACACAGGTGAGCCTGGAAAACACGGCGCCAAAGGACAGAGGCCAGACGCAGGAGGCCACCTGCCGTGTGAGTCCATTCCCGCGAGACGTCCAGCACGGCACATCCACAGAGACAGAAAGCTGACTACTGGTGGCCAGGGGCTGGGGGCCGAGGAGAAGGATGGGGGGCTGGGGGGGGGCAGCCGATGGTTCAAGCCTTCTTTCTGAGGCGATTAAAAAGCTCTGAGGTCGACCGTGCTGCTGATGGCAGAAATGTGCGAATACACCAAAGTCCACGGATCTGTGCGAATCCAGCGGGTGGACGGCATGGTGCGGGGGTCTACTGGGGCTGCCGCACAAAGTACCGCGGACCGGGGTTGGGGGCGGGGCCTAACCAGACATTTGTTCTCTGGCGCTCCTGGAGGCCCTGAGTCCAAGGTCCCGGCCTGGGCAGGGCGGCCCTCTCCGGAGGCCTCTGTCCCTGGCGTGCAGGTGCAGCCTTCTCGCCCTGTCCTCTCGGGGTATTTCCTGTGAGCACGAGCACCCTTGGTGTCCCCCGGAGTCACCTCCTGTAAGGACACCAGTCAGATGGCAGGAGGACGCCCCCCCATGGGTCTTGTTTGAGCGCAGTTACCTCCTCGAGACCCTGTCTCCAGCTACAGTCATGGTCTGAGGCCCTGGGGGCTGGGGCTTCCGCCTGTGAATCTTGGGGGATATAATTCAGCCCGTCGTATACGATATGTGAATTGTATCTCCATAAAGCTGTTTCTCAAAAAAAAAAAAAAAAAAAAAAAAAAAAAAAGCAAATGAAAAATCCCCACAGCTTTACCAAAAGAGGGGGATCTGACTCCTCCCAAGAGAGGCCACAATTTCCCGTCCCCTCGTTTGTCTCGAGGCTGAATCAAGCGATGACTCCAGCTGCCCCATTCTCAAGAGGGCAGACGAGCCACAGGCAGAGTGTGACAGTTTGGAATCCAACAGACCCAGTTTCAATCCAGCTGGGCAGGTGGACCCTGAGCCCATGGCCCCAGCAAGGTGACACGTGTCCCCTCCAAACGCCCACCGACTCAAGGCCATGGACACATGCAGAGCTTTGCTGATGGAAGCATGAGAGAAGCAGCGCCAGGCAAGGCGGGGCGGGGGGGGTACCGCGACCCTGGCACCCTGTCCTGCACGAGTCTGAGCCTGGAGGCTGGGGTGTGTGGGGCTGAGTCCATCCTCTCTCCCTTCCCCCAGTCCCCCCTGGGGGCTCCACGGGGACCCCCTGAATGCAGAACAGGTACCCAGCGGGCTCACTCTCCATCCAGAGAAAGCCCGCCCACCAGGCTGCTCCTTGCGGCCTGCAGCCCCCGGGGGCCACGTGAGGAGGGGGTGGCCGTGCGTTTGGGCCCCCTCTTCTTTTATCATGCGTCGCTCTCCCTGGCGCTGTGTCAGGCTCTGCCCCCTCGAAGCCTCATGTGCGTATTAACTAATGGGTACAGCGCAGGAAAGCGGGCGGCCCCGGAGCGCCTGCTATTAGGTCATTAGAGGTGGCGAAAGCCTTCCCCGGGAGCCCTTGTGGGACGCGGCTCCAGCTCCTCTCCCTGCAAGTCTGGTCTCAGGGCCAAGGCTGGGGCGTGGAGGGGGCAGGGCAAGGCAGCCCTTTCCGGCTCCCCCAGTGGACCCCGTGATGACCGCTGCTTGGGAGGGGGCCTCGGCCAGGTCGACACACACGCACAGACGTCCACACACACCCCGTGCAGGGTCAACACAGCAGCCTCTCCCCGGCTTCCACCCCTTCGGGGTAAGAGTCAAACCCCTTACGAACCCTGGGCTCCTGGAGGTCCTCAGCCGCACCTGGCACATCGCACTGTCAAGGCCATGGCACCTGCTGTCCCCTGGGCCCTGAACCCTCTTCTCACAAACAGCGGCTCAGCACACTTGCTCACCTTCCCCACAAGGCCTTCCCCAACCACACCACCCACACGGGGGCCGGCAAACTCTTTCTGTGAAGGGCCAGAAAGCAGGTAGTCTCAGCTTTGCGAGACAGTCTGTGGCGACTATTCAACTCGAAGGCAGTCATAGCACATAAGGGAAAGAGCACAGCTGTGCTCCAGTAAAACTTTCTTTATAAACACAGGTGACAGTGAGCCAGACTCGGCCCGGGGCCGATCTAGAAGAACGACTCCCATCCTTCGCTCGTCTCTCCCCTCCACCTGACTTTGCACGGCGGCTCTCATCGCCATATGGCGACACATGTGTCTGTCTCCTTCTTCATCCACCTCCCCGCTGGCATGTCGGAGCCCCCAGCACAAGGCCCCTGGCTCGTCTGCCCACTGCTGCGCCTCCCAATTCTACTAGGCACCCAACGTATTAAAAGTAGGTAACGGGGACGCCTGGCTGGCTCCGTCAGAGGAGCACGCAACTCGTAATCCTGAGGGGTGAGTCCGAGCCCCGTGTCGGGTGCAGAGATTATTTTAAATAACTAAAACTCTTAAAATAGATTAAAAAGATCTTAAACTTAAAAATTTAACGAAAGCAACAGAAAGTCATAGCTAACACATATATAATACACACACTTACATAGTTACACGTGTGTGTATCGTGTGTCATGCGTGTTACACACATACATATGTGATGTGTACGTACAAGCACACACGCACATGTGCTGCTTACTTGCCAGGACGATGAGGAAACAGAGCCAATGAGGCACAAAGAAACATGCTCAAGGTCACAGGGCTGGGAGGGGCACAGCTGGATGAACCCTGTTCCAGAGCTGCTGTCTCAACCCCTTCCTGTGAAATGAGGGGCCAGACTGGACCAGGGTCTGCCCATGTGGCCGCCACACACGGCTTCCCCCTCTCCAGCCACAGACACCCTACTGAATGACAACACCGTCTCCTGTGGCGTCTGCACCCCCTGGACCCCCAGCCTGGCCCTCTAGGCAGTCACCGGCAACGGGTCAGCAGGTCCCGGATGCTTCTCTCCCGGCTGACCCAGAAAAGGCCTGCAGAGCGAGCTGTCTCCCTCATTGCCCCCCAGCCACTGGGGCAAGCATCTGACGGCTCCTGGGGCCCTTCTGGCCCCTTCCGAAGCTTCTGAAAAGTCATGAGGACTTCAACTCAGGAGCAGAAAAGAGCGCTGGTGGCTTTTAAAGCAGATTTGCCACAGAAAATGAAACAAGTTTTGATTTTAACAGTGACTGGCTACAAAGGGTAGTGAATAAACGTGAGAAGGTCTGACAAGAAGCTTGATTTGTAGGGCGTCTGGGTGGCTCTGTCAGTGAAGCGTCTGCCTTTGGCTTAGGTCATGATCCCGGGGTCCTGGGATCAAACCCCGCATGGGGGGGGGGGGTCCCTGCTCAGCGGGGAGTCTGCTTCTCCCTCTCCCTCTGTGCTCCCCCTACCACTCATGCCCTCTCTCTCTCTCTCAAATAAACAAATAAAATCTCTAAAATAAAAAAAGAAGACGATTGGTTTTGGTCTCCTGGTTACTGTTCTCTCCATCTTCCCATCTGTCTCTTTACCCACGAACCAGACTGTGCTCTCCCCCTGCGCTCACGAAGGGAAGCCCAAGACGCCCCTCCACCAGCTCAGAGCGAGGGGAGGCCCTCACAGATGGCAGGAGGCCACCCACCAGTTCCCACAGAGACCCGGGGTTCACAATCCCATCGCTGCAGGCGGGTTGTCTAACGAGAGACGAGGAGGCGCAGGTAGGATGAGTGAGGTCTTCAGACCCGCTCCCGGAGGCTCCAGGCTCAAACAAGGAGCTCCATCCCAGCCTTATTTGGAAGGGAAACGCTCCAAGTCCCCGAGCCTCATGAGTCACCCAGCAGGAATGCTTGGGACATTTCATAACAAATACTAACTCCTTACCTCAGCGAGCCTCTCCACAGGCTGTCACATAAGCTCATCTGACCTGCACAGCCCTGTGAGTGGGTAGACCCGATGTCTCGTCAATAAGGTGCCCGACACCTGGCCCGCCAGGCCCCAGGTCACACTGGGAGGGAGCAGCCAGAGTGAGTGAGGAATCCGGGCCCCTGGCCCCACCCCAGTGCTGCTCAGGCCCTTCCTCTTCATAGGCCAGGCCTCCTGCCTCTCTGAGGTATAAGCCAGGGCTAAGACAGCATATCACTTCACAAACGTGCATCGGGTCCCCAGTGGATGCAAGAACTGAACGGAGCATAACGCAGGAGATGGAGAGGAGGAGGGCATCCCCCGGTGAGAAGGGGCATCCAGGGAGCCGGGCTGGCCTCCGCATCACAGCAGTCTGCACTGCTTACCCACTGCCGCGTAATAACACCACTACAAACACCCTCGCGGCTTCAGACAGCCTGAGCTTATTACACCCCATCTCTGCAGGTCAAGAGTCCAGCATGGCTTGCCTGGGCCCTCTGCTTCCCGTCTCAGCTGAAAGCTGCAATGGAGCTCAGGGCCGCAGGCTTATCTGAGGCTCAAGCGGGGAAGGGTCTGCTTCCAACCCTCCTGGGATTGTTGGAAGAATTGAGTTGTTTGTGGCCTGTTGGAGTGAGGGCCTCGGCTTCTTGCTGGCTGTTGGCCAGAGATCACCTTCGGTGCCTAGCTGGTAGCTGACCAGGGCTTACCTTCAGCTGCATGCCATGTGGGCCACCCCAACACAGCCATGTGCCCAACACCAGCCAGAGAGAAAGTCTCAGATGTCACAATCTCATGTAACAAACCCATGGAAATGACATCCCATCACCTTTGCTATATTCTGTCCGTTAGAAGAAGCAAGCCACAGGCCCTGCCTACACATAAGGCTGTGAACACCAGCAGGTAGGATCGTGGGAGTTGGCTTAGAGTCTGTCCACCACCTCTTCCATGCCTTCCATCGCTTTCTGAGCATCTCCAGAGACAGGTCGCTCACTATCTCACAAGGCAGCCTACTCCATTCTGTTGTCACTGGATGATTAGAAAGTCCTTGCTAGGGGGCGCCTGGGTGGCTCAGTCGGTTAAGTGTCCAAGTCCTGATTTCAGCTCAGGTCATGATCTCAAGGCCATGAGCTCAACCCACACATTGGGCTCCACGCCCAGCATGAAGCTTACTTTAAAAAAAAAAAGTTCTGCCTAGTATCAAACCCAAATCCAAACCCACCCCCCCATGACTTTTGCTCATTGGCCAAGGCCCTGCCACCTGGAATGACACGGAAGAAGTCTACTCTGGTAGAAGTTGAGCGCCGGGTGGGCAGGAACCATGTGTGCCCTCAGAGAGCAGGGTTGCTATAGAGTTCCAGGCACATCAAAGGTATTTAGTAAATACGCGCTCAGAGAATCGAGAACACAGACTAGTCCAACAGGGGTGCGCAGTGGCTGCTGGCAAAGCCTGACACAGAGCTAGCTTACCCACAGGTCTCCTGAAGACCCTCGGGAATGTGTCATGTACAGAGAATCCAGTCCAATCCTGTCACTAGAAAAATGATGACCTGTTCAAGGTCACACGGCTGGTAAGTGGCAGAGCCACTACCTGGAGCCAGGCCCCTTGTCTCCTTCTGCCTCTGTCTTTGGACATGGAGGATGCCAAGAGGACCTGGACCCTGCGTCCTGAGACTCTGTACCCAAGGCTGCTTCTCCACTTTCTATGAGCTGTCCTGACCCCTGGCCAGGCAAACCACATGTGGCCCATCACAGCCCCTGCTCGGAAACGCTGGCACGGGCCTCACCAGGCTGTACCAGGGATCCGGGGACCAGTGTTGCTTGCTATGCATCTGCTCTGCATTCCAGAACGGGGCCTCTCACACCAGGAGGGACCACATCCCAGGGTGATTCTCAGGGCACCAGGGCTTTCCCAGAACCCACAGCCGGACCCTGCCTCCAGGCTCTGTTTACTCCAGAGATGCTCAAGAGGGTCTCATGTCCCCTTTTAGCACAGGCTCTGATCCATCGGGGCACCGGCCAGTGTTGAATGGATGATTGAATAGAAGGGGCTCTAGAGCCTGCTAGGACTCTCAGATGGGAGACCCAGGCTGACCCCTGAAAGGAGAGGCAGCAAGACGAGAGAGGTCCCAGGAGACTCCCCATGTGGCCTGTGCCTCTGAGCCCTGGGCCGAGGCTATGCCTAAGGCTCTCCAGAAACAGAAATGCCACGAGAGGCAGGACCCACAAGCCCGTTTCCTTCCTTGGACACTTCGTCACCCACATCACTGTGATCCCAGCCCTTTCGGCCCTGCTGCCTCCAAAGGGGCCTCTCTCATCAGTGGTCTCCCTTTCTCAGTCCCTCAGCTTCTCCTTCTGCAGCTGGTACGTGACGATGGCTCAATACATATTACTGATTAAATAATTAGGATTGTTACTGCTCCCTTCTCCTCCGCATGCTAACATCCCCAAGGTTCTAACATCTAAAAAATGTTTAAAACCTCCCGAAACTTTTCATGGGGTGGCCTAGAGGTGACTTTAACTTCTGCCTTTGGATTTTTACATTTCAGACTGCCCTACTGTAAGTGTGCACTAAAAATGATTAAAAGTAATAACAGCTGACATTTACCAAGCCGACACTCTGCTCCACGCTTCCCACGCCCCACCTCCGTCCATCCCCACGCTGCCCGCGCCTCAGGGGTTTCAGGGGCCCCCCGAAACCAGAACAGCCTCGGGAAACCAGGACGGCTTCTCCGCCTCCCACGCAGGCGGCACTATCATGGTCCCCATTCTACTGATGAGCAAACTAAGGCTTCAAGAAGCGCACAGCTCCGCGTCAGAAGAGAGCTTCAGCATTGTTAGTCCCGAGGGAATACAAATCCAAGCGCCAAGAAGATACCACGTCACCCCAACCGGGATGGCGACAGCTTTTGTTCTGTTAAAGGACCTCACGAGTGGTGGGCTGGGGAGAAATTGGAGCCCTCGTACGCTGCTGGTGGAAAAACAGTGTGACGGTTCCCCAGTCAATCACAAAATTGCCATGTGACTCAGGATTCCACTCCTAGGTAGAGACGCACCCGGAAAACAGGGACTCACACGTGGACACACGTGTTCACAGCAGCGCTGCTCACAATAGCCCAAAGATGGAAACAACCCCCACGTCCATCAGCCAAGGAACGGATAAACCAAGTGTGGTCTAGCCACACGGTGGAATATCACCGAGCCCTTAAAAGGAGGGGAGCGCGGGCACCTGCAACAGCGTGGCTGACGCTCGAGAGCGTGGTGCTAGGTGAAAGGAGCCAGCCACAGAAGACCACGTGCTGCATGACGTCATTTACACCAAATCTCCAGATTAGGGCAATCTGTACAGATAGAAAGCACATCAGTGATTGCAGGGGCTGGAGGGGGGGAGGTGGTGACTACAAGTGGACACAGGGTTTTATCTGGGCGATGAAAATGTTTAGACCTGGGGGGAGGTGGTGGTTGCACGGCACTGTGAATCCACTAAATGCCACTGAACTGTTCACTTTAAAATGGTGAATTGTCTATTGTGTGGATCTCACTTAAAAGACAAACCTGAGCCTCGGGTCACACCGCCACTGAGTGTCCCAGCTGGCACGGGAACGCGGTCCAGCCGGCCCCGNTCTTCCTCTCCCACTCCCCCTGCTTGTGTTCCCTCTCTCGCTGGCTGTCTCTATCTCTGTCAAATAAATAAATAAAATCTTTAAAAAAAAAAAGACAAACCTGAGCCTCGGGTCACACCGCCACTGAGTGTCCCAGCTGGCACGTGAACGCAGTCCAGCCGGCCCCGTGAGCCTGGCCCCGTGGCCACTTTCCCCGACCACGGGAGACCTGCACTGCCAGCCAGCTGCCCCCGCCCCCGCCTTTCCCCCCGAGCCACATTTCTGCAGAGCCCCGTCCACGTATGCACCACAGCCAGACTTCCACGCCAGCGCACTGAACACTATTTGGGGATATTTGCCATCTTTCCCCAAACTACTGCAAACTGCCTTTCATAAAATGACTAAGTAAAACCCAGCTGGAAGCCCCTAGGGAGGACAAGACCCATTGCCAGGTCACCTCCTAAGATCACTCGTTGACACCAGGTTGTCCTTCCCCGCTCTTCTCTCCTTGCCCTCGAGTCACCCCCTGACCCTTCCTAGCACTCCTCCTCCTCCTCCTTCCCTCTGCCGCTCCTACCTTCGCTCAGCACCCTCCGAGGCTGTCCACGGGGCCCTCGTCTCCAGGGCTGGAGAATCATTCCGTTCCCCGCCTGTGCTCTGCGTGTCAAGGTGAACTGCCGTCAGATAATGATGTCGCCGTCCCCAGAAGCCGACGGTAGGAGACTCTAATTGCCTTTCCCTCGAAGCCCTCAGCAGCTGGAGAGCTGGGGAGGATGCTGATGCTGGACGGGCCAGGCGAGCCTCCTGTCCTCTCTGCTTGCAAATACGTAACCCCCAAGAAGCCGGGCTGGGGAGACGTCCCCAAACCTGCCCAAAGCAGCCCCCTGGGTGAGGACCTGGAGGACATGGAGGACAGGGTCCCTCTGGCAGCCTGCTTCCTGGGGGCTGCAGGACCCATGTGCAGCGACAGCACGGGCTTACGGGAGACGCGGCACAAGGTCACAGTGTCTGCCTCTCAGCTACGGGGTCCAGGGTCCCCTGGTTCACTGTCCTCTCCTCCAGCCCAAGTGCAGGGCAGCAGTGAGCACGTAAGGGCAAGGGAGGCAGGCCCTGTGCAGGGCCCACGACGCATGGCCCACGGCACACGGCACACGGCCGATGGGCTTCGGGCTTCGGACTTCCGGCTTCCAGCGAGGAGGATGCACGTCAGGGGGAGGGGCTGAGGAAACAGGTGATTGCAATTGGGAACTAAGCCCACCTGCCCAAGAATCACCTGGGCTGCCCCCTCCCCCCACCTGCCTGCACAGGATACCCTCTGGGGATGGACCCAGGACTCTGCCCAGGGTTAGGGGTGAGGACGGAGGGAGGGGGGAGGGGGGCGGTTGAGTCCCTCCGTACCCAGTCCTGAAGGTGGCAGGGCCTCCACACCTACTTCCCCACTCACCCCTTCATGCCCACAGTTGTGCATATGGAGCCCACTCCCTGTTCAGGGTTTGGGTGACCTTTTCCTCTGAGCCTCAGATCTCTGTGGGAGCCCGTCCAGGCCCCAGGTGCTCCGCGGGTGGCCACCAGCCCTTCGCAGGCAATAATGACGCACTGACAGCCCAAGGATGACCTGCAGGTGGGCAAGCCAGCTGGACCCCGGACTCGGCACGGGATCACTGGGCAAGGACGGATGGAGGCTGCAGAAGAGGGAGGAGAACCCTTGCCGTCCCCAGGCAGAGCCACCAGGCACGTGGTAATGGGCTCCCAGAATGAGCACTGGGCAGGGCCTGTCAAGCAAACTTGGACAAGTGCCCCGCCCCCGATCAGGCTCCGTGTCCTCCTCTGAAGAGTGAGGGTTTGGAAACACAGCATCCTCTTTGGTCCTCTGTGACTGACACTCCATGACCAGGCCGCCTTGTGGAAGTGAGGGGGCCTCTGTCCCCTTTTGGGGTGGGCTTCCCAATGCATGAATGTAGACCCAGAGTGGGCACCCTCCGCTGGGCCCCACACCCCCTTCTCCGAGGTTCCTAGGGAGGCTTCTGTTGGGCATATCAGCTTTTAAAAGGAAGCATTTTATTAAAGTGTAACATGCACAGAGAGAAGTGTGACCCTGTGTCTCCAGCTCCATGAATTGTCACAAATGGAGCCCACCCACGTGATCAAGGCCCAAATCAAGAAGAGAACACTGCCCACACCACAGAGGTCCCCTCCCGCCCCTTCTGTCACCAACCCCCTGCCTAGACGACCACAGTCATGACGACTTTTTTTTTTTTAAGATTTTATTTATTTATTCGACAGAGATAGAGACAGCCTGCGAGCGAGGGAACACAAGCAGGGGGAGTGGGAGAGGAAGAAGCAGGCTCATAGCAGAGGAGCCTGACGTGGGGCTCGATCCCACAACGCCGGGATCACGCCCTGAGCCGAAGGCAGACGCGTAACCGCTGTGCCACCCAGGCGCCCCAGACCACAGTCGTGACTTCTATATCAGAGACCACGCTCTGCATACACATACACATGCCGGCATGTCTGTCTGCTGCCCCAACACAGTGTGCGAGATCCCCTTCCGGCTCTGGCGGGGGGAGGGGCTGCTGTTCATCCTCATTACCCACTAGCCGCCCATCGTGGGAGCAAGCCACACCGAGCCGGCCCCCGTGGCTGGGTGTTCAGGTGGTTTGCAGGTTTGGGCAATTATGAACCGTGCTGTCGTGAACAGTCTAGCAGGGAATATTGCACACGTTTCTTTGGTGCGTGTGCCTGGCAATGGAATTAGGGGGTCGTAGGGCAGGCATGCATTCAGCTTTACTAGACATTGCCAGTTTTTGATTTACCCCCCACACCAGTGGGAGACGTTCAGCTGGCCACTCTTCACCAGTACCTGAAGGATCCGTCTTTCTCATGTTACCCACTCTTTTCTGTGTCATGGTGTCTCTGCATGATTTTAATTTGTATTTCCACGATGATTCATGAAGTTGAGCCCCTTTTTATATGCCTGTCATTCACATTTTTCATATTGATTTGTAGAAGTTCTTTATATATTCTGGCCACTAAATATAGCTACAGATATGCTCATGGAAATAGACACAGAGGTACACATACATAGAGATTGCAAATGTCCTTTCAGATTCTGTCGAGGTGATTTTTCTCCTTTATTCTGTTAATGCAATGAGCTACACTGATTGAATTTTAATTATTAAACCGACTCTCCGTTCAGGGGATAAACCCAGTGCGTGCGTGCTGTGTTCACCCCGCCAGTGGTGGGTCTGACCTGCTAAGGTTTGGTTTAAGACTCTTGGACTCATGTTCACGAGAGAGGTCAGCCCATAATTTTCTTTTCTGGACACGTCCCTGTGAGGTCTGGGCATCAAGGTTGGACTGCCTCAGCAGCGGGTATGTGTGTCTCTCTCTGTTCTCTGCCCGAGTTAGTAGGAAGGAGGTTTGCTGGGCACCTTAATGGCTGACTTGGGGAGAGGCCCACAGAGCCAGGCCTGGAGACTATGTCTGGGGTCCTGAGTCTGAGGCCTCATCTGCCATCCGAGCGTGGGGAAGGGGCACTTGGGGGTCTCACTTGACAAATGCCCTTGAAATGGGCTTGAACAGGAGCNTAGGCTTGAACAGGAGGTAGGGGCTGCAACCAGCATCCCTCTGGGGGCCCTGCTCTGTCTTCTAAGTTCTTTCTCAGCTTTTCTCCCTCTCTGCTTCCAGTGCCTACTGTTGCCCTCCCTGCCTGTCTCTCCCACTCCTTGCCTGCTTCCCTTCCTCTCCTCTCCTCCCCTTCCCCCTCCCTCTCCCTCTCTCTGCCAGGACAAGGATAGACCCCTCCCCAACGTGGTAGGGGGGTGAGGGTGGCTGTGTGTGCGTGTGCCAGTGGGTAGATAGGTGTGTGTGGATGTGGATATGGGGGTGGTATAAGGGTATGAGGTGTGGGTGAGAGGAATACGGTGGATATGGTTGTGGGAGACGCGTGAATGTGGTGCAGTGTGGGGTAAGGGTGGGGTAGGTGCATATGTGAGTGTGGGTGTGGCGGGTGGGGGGCGAGTGTGGTGGGGGATGGGCTGGAAAAAAAAAAAAATGGGCGAGTGGGGAGGGCATGGAGTGTGTGTGTGTATGTGGGGGGAGTATATGCGTATGGGGGGGTGCAGGGGTACGTGTGTGGCTGGTGGCTGGCGGCTGGTGGCAGTGCACACTGCTGGGAGATGCTGGCTGCTGGCCCCCGGCCCAGTCACTCGTACCTGCTATGGCTGCTATGGTCTGGACTCAGGCCTGAGCGTCTCCTGCCGCCCCCGCACCCCCCGCCCCACGGCTGCTGCCTGGGCCTCCTCCCTGCTCTGGCTGAGCCGCTGGAGCAGGCAGCCTGCGGTGGCCCTGCGGCATGCACACCAACACTTCTGGAGCGCCATGAAAGATTCATGAGGGCCGAACGAGGATGTGTGTTGCAGGGTAAAGGCTGGTGCTGGGCTCTGGACTGGCAGGGTGGCAGCAAGGCCAGCAAGGCCTGGCCTTGGGCAGGGAGCTGGGAAGGGCAGCCTGGCTCCGACCTGGCCACGGAAGAGGGGTGCCTCTGCGCCATGCCCCCAACCTCAGCGCATCCCCATCAGGGGAAGAGGGGGAGGGGCGCCCTGTCCTCCCTGCCACAGGCAAGTGTTCCATTTGCTTAGACACAAGATCTAAATCATGCATGGCCCTGGCCAGGTGTTGACTGGCTGTCCTGAGGGGTGGCCCAGGCAGCCTACTGCCTTTGGGGGGGGGGTGCGGGGGGAGTCCCTTAATGCCACGTAAAGGTTAGCAAGCCAATGTGTGCAGTCATCCGAACACCTGAGTGTGTCAGATGAAAATGCAGCTCTGCTGTCTCTGGGATGTGCCAAGGGGGGAAGCAAAGCAAGTGGGTGGGTAGCTGCTCTGGAACTAGGGAGCCTACAAAAGGGCACATGTTCCAGAACCTTCCATGCTGACTTCAGTGAGCGTGACAACTGACAATCCCAACGGGATGGTCCTCCCCCCACACCCCCCACCCCCACTTCCACACCCGGCCCAGCATGTCAGGCAAGCTGTAGCCTCAGAGCCTCACCCCGGCTCCCAGCTAGCCCTGCCAGTGAGCTGAACACACAACCCTCAGCAAGACCCTAAGCAAAGAGGCTGGTGAGGACAAGAGATCTGGCAAGAGGAGCCTGCTCCTGCTGGGCAAGGGTTTACCCTCCTTTTGTGCTGGCCCTCGCGGCCAGTCTGAGCCACCAGCCCTGAGCACACCAGAAGCAGAAGGGAGTCGGCCCCAAGTCCGGCCCAGGGCTGGAGGCAGCCGGAGGGCTGGCCTGGGCACTGCTGCTAACCCTCTCCTCTCTAGAACCCACGGCCCTCTCTGTGAAGGGACAGAATCGCAGGTGATATGGACCATCTCTTCCTGCCCCGATAGTCCATGACTCCCTGGGATCTGGGATAAGTGACGCAGGCTCGTGGTGCTGGAGACCGCCGAGGCCGCAGGGTGGGCTGGGATGCTGCCCGTGGGCACCAGGGCCCCTGCAGTCCCAGAGAAGGGGCTCCACGGGCTTTCAGCAGCAGTTGTGTTCATGATTATTATTAATTGCAATAACGAGGAGAAGAGTAATCACCCTAATCATAGCCCGGCTGAGTGGGATGGTGGTTGCCTTAAGGGAATCATTAACACTGAGGAGAGGAATATTCTTAGAAACTAGAGGAACTCCCCAGGCTCCAGACTGCTGGGGAAGGGATGGGGAGGAAACAAGCTTTGCACCCTGGGCTGTAATCAGTGGCCCTGGGTTGGCACCTGTGCAGGGAGGCCCTAGTGAGGGCACCATAAATGGGAGGGCTTCCCGTCTGGGCTCAGGAGCCAGCGACCTGCCCCAGCCTGAGCTCTCATTAATAGAAGTCACGTGTGCTGCGGGATCCCCAAGACAGGCTGCCCTCCTGCACCTGGCACCTGATTTCAAAAGAGATACTAACAAACCAGGGTTTGCCCCAGTTGGTGGTGGCGAGGGAGAGGGAGGGAAGGACAGGGAAGAAGAAAGGGTCGGAGCACTGTGTTGACCAAGCTTTGGTTGCTGGGAAGGGAGCCTTGGCTTTCACAAGGGAGCGGACTGGTTCGTGGTGCCTCGCAGGACCCACAGGTGGAGATGGTGGGGCCCTCGGGGACGGCGCGACGGGGGGCTAGCCAGTGCCAGGCATCCATGCGACACTCTCTCTCCTCTGGTGGCTGCATCCTGCTCCCTGCTCCCTGGCCACCTGGCAGGAGGCGCCTGCCTTCTTCAGCTCTGCCCCAAAGCCCAGTTTAACCCAATGGCAATTTCATAACATTGGTCCGAATGCCCAAGAGAGAAAAGCTGGCCGGTGCCGTCTGAGGCCAGTTCATCTCTCACCCAGGCACAAGGGGGAATCACACAGAATCAACACGGGGTAGGTGAGTGAGCGGTTAAAGAGTGGTCTGCCACCCCCAAAGGTGTCTGCTCCCTATGGCACCCTACAGGGTGTGAAAGGAGAAGTGTGGCCCAAGGAGCAGAGGGAAGGCTTACAGGGGACCCCGGACAGCATTCAGAAACTTGGAGGACTCTCAGGAAGAGTAAGGAGAGGAGTTCTGTGGCCCCAGGGNGGGGGTGGGGGTGGTGGGGATGGAGAGAGATGGTAAGAGATTTCTTATTAAGGAATTGGCTCGTAGTTATGGAGACTAAGAGCTCTCTATAAGCACGAGCCGGAGGCCCAGGAAAGCCAGTGGTGTGAATTCCATTCCAAGGGCAGAAGAAGGTATCTTGGCTCAACAGTNAAAGAGTAAGGAGAGGAGTTCTGTGGCCCCAGGTCCCCTGGGAGAAGCAGGGAGCAAGGTGGTCCTGGAGCAAAGGGCGTTATCGTGATATCAGGAGCTTTCTAGTCACCGGGTGAGGTGACTTTCACAGAAGGACTGCCTGCGCAAGCCGAGAGTTCTGCGTTGCTGCAAATAATCATGGGGACTCAGGGGACAGTGTAGGGCAGGGTGGGGCACGGTGTCTGTATTAGCTAGGGCTGTCCAGAGAAACAGAATAGGAGAGCCTGGACATTGAGATGGAGGTGGGGATGAGGATGGAGGTGGGGAGGGAGATGGGGGTGGGGATGGAGGTGGGAAAAAAAAAAAAAAAAAAAAAAAAAAAAAAAAAAAAAAAAAAAAAAAAAAAAAAAAAAAAAAAAAAAAAATT